>NC_064633.1:215825498-216425498 GCF_023864275.1 Schistocerca cancellata | reverse complement strand
GTATATAGCTTTTGTCTGTCCGAACATTTATTAGAGTATGCTGTAGAATTGTGAAGGAAAACTGTGAAGAACTTTTCCAGATTTTTTTTGTAAAAGGTCTGTATCGATCCGAACGTTTATTGGAGTTTCGTGTAAAAATTTGAAGTAAGTCGGTCAAGTACTTTTCGAGGTTTTTGGTAAAAACATTAAACAACGATTTGTCTTTATATTGCGGTACAGAATGAATCACAGTGATTCAAGGTAAAAAGACCTCAGGATATTAATGTAAGCTTACCACACTTTTGAATTTTTCAGATGTTTTATTCACAGAAGATATGTTTCTAGCAGAGCAGTCGCAGGAAAGCTGAAAGCGTTGTACAGTGTGTTCAAACCTCCCTGTAATAAATGGTTCACTAAGAAAGTTCTGTAACGTAATGTTCTCAGATTCACATTTTACAAATCTCTAAATCAACCACCGATACACATAAAACAACTAATTTCCGAACAATTAAATACAGAAATATGGCTAACTCAGACACATTAGAATACGTGTGGCATTCTAGCTACACGATCGACGTTACTGTATCAACTTCCACCAAGTTAAACCCCAATGACCGTCTAGCATACTCTGACTTCATTTATATCACTTGACACTCTCTTATTCAAATGAACATCTGTGTTCTTGACCACCATTCCTATACAAAACATTTCACTAGCTTCACATTTCAAGAATATATGAATTAAATGATATCTTAAAAAGTTTCATTGCATTTACACTTTGCCCTGTAATTCAGTTTCTTATTCCATTTTCATCGTATTAATCGGAACACCCATAGCTAGTCAAACATGCTCCTTTATTCATTCCAACTGTTTCTGCACTATGCTACTCATATGTTTTCTTATAAATATTAATGGGCAAATTTATCTTAAAATAAACACGGAAAAATAAATATTAGTGCAATTATCTTCGCACAGGCCAACTGTTTCGTGTGTTTGTGGAAAATTTTGTTTTTAGACACATCAGTCTTAATCGGAGACTTTTGCTAGTAATCAACTGGTAGTTTCATTTATCCTGATGGCAAACGTTCATTTGCTAGAGGATTTCGTGCACAAATAGTTGGTATATCGTGTTCACAGGCAATGCGGTAATATATGTCGTTATAGTTGTTAGATGATTTCTACAAGCAATTGTAAAAGCTTAATCTATAAAATGGTGCAAACATGGTGATTTTTCTAGGGGCTGTCTTTATCTTCCGATTTTAATGCTTTATTTTTTTCTGTGAGAATTTTAACTTCGAATGGAGCCAGAATCTCACCATCTTAGCATGATGTAGCCAGGAGGGTCCTCATTGCCCCCTCGCTCCCCCCGTAGGAGATTCCCGGCAGCATCCTCTCAGTCCGCTCTTGCCATCTATACTTACTGCTCAACAGCAGACGACACAGTGCCGTCACTGACAAAGCTGTCACATTACACATTACACTGTCACATTACACTGTTATCCTGTATAGTCTTCAAAGTGCTGCATGTTATACACTGATGAGCCACGCCATTATGACCACCACCACCCGCGAGCTTGAATGCATCCTAGTGGTGCTGCGGGCACGTGACGCGGTAAGGAAAGAACGTAAACGGAGGGGAGACGAATGGGCAGTCATCATATCTAAAATACAGGACGAAGATGCGGAAATCGACTGATATAAGCGGTTTTGACAAAGGGCGCATTGTTGTGGCGCTGCGGCTGAAAACGAGAATCTCTGAAACGGCGAGGCTGGTCGCCTGTTGGCGTACTACTGTCGTGAGCAATTATGGAAAGTGGCTGAAGGATGGTGAAATAACGAGTAGGCCGCATGGCTTTGGACGACCGCGTCTCATCGCAAAACGTAGAGGTTGGAGGATCCCCCGCTTTGTAACCCAGGACACGCAGCGAACTGTGTCAGATCTGACGACAGAACACAATGCTGGAGCAGGCACAAGTGTTTCGGAGCACACCCTTCAAAGGGCATTGTAGAACATCACAAGACCCCTATGTGACCCTTTGTTGACCCGACGACATCGTCAGTTGTGATTACAGTGGGTACAGCATCAGTAAGTTTTCACCTGGAATCAATAGAAACGTGTCGCTTGTCGAATGAAATGCATTTCTTGTTGCAATCCAAGATGCTACTCCAGGTGGATGTAAAAATACATGTGCGCAACGAAAAAATTGAACACTAAAATGATGATTTGAGCCTGTCTGACTACCCCCTGAAGAAGATCTTAGTATTTCTTAATGGCCTTTAACACATAAATTACAACCTCAACATGAGTGATAAAGGCGACTAATACTATTAAATGATAAACGTTTTTTCTCATTAAACATTTATTGTAGATTAAAAAACAACCCTTTATATTACAATTGTCTATATTTCGTGACTAAAATGGCTGATCAATTGCCCAACTGTGCCCATTTTTATGGCCACGCTATCTAACATAAATAACTGGCATCATCTACGTACCAAACACCAGAAGACACTACTTTCAAAGATGATCTACGGTGGTGTGGAACCTCAGTGGAAATATACTAACGTGATCACAGCTGTTTAACTTTATACCCCTAATAAGCTGAAGAAATTAGCAATATCACCGTATGTACTGCGTCCGGTTCGTTGGAGTGATGGTTCTCGTACACGTCTGCGACGTTGGAAGGACTCCAGCCACAAAATAAAACTCTTTCAAACACTAGTACGGCAGAAGGCTGTCCTCTGACTAATACACTCTAAAACTGTCTTCTCCTCTCTGTGTTCTACGGACGAGAAACACGAACTCCCAGCCAAAAGGACGGAGTTCAAATAACGTCTCATTGTAAGTATAGGCAAAAGAAGTGCTCTCAATCACTGAACGCTGCGTACTCAACGACGCCTTCCAACCCGGAGGTGAAGTCCAGAACTGTATAGGTTCGCAACAGTAGAGTGCCTAACCGTTCTAACTATAAACTCTCCTGAGATGAGATAGCAAGTCCATCTATACCAACAAAGCAGATACAGAGCGACCGTCAGACACAGGCGCCCAAAACGGAAGACCTCTTCTCTCCACTGCTGGCTCCCCAGCAAGGCTCGGCTCCCCACCCTCGTAACTCAGAAAAAACTCATCCTTCTCGAAACCACGGAATATTCTGCCTCTCTACAGGTTCTTTCGGACGCCGACCGACCATATTTTAGTCTTTAGTCGTTCAGCGCGGGAAGTTTGCGAGGAAATACCTATACTCATACAATGGTACGCTTCTGAGTAAAATCCGAGGAAATAACCCAGCCTGCGTGATTTCCGAGGTGACGGTTCCTCGTCCCTCTCAACTGCGTCCAAGATTTTCATAGTTTCCGAAGTATAATCCTTCGGGCCTAGCTACACTACCAGCCAGCTGCCGCTCCATTGTGTTTCTGCGCCCAGGAGTTCAGACTGTTCGTCTTGGCGCTTCTTGTGTCAGACAGGACCAGCACACCTGTGCGGGCATTTTTCCACCCAGGGTTTGAGTTCCGCCTGCCGTTTTATCTCCACTGGCGTTCCAACCTATACTAGTACAGGCAACCAATCATTACGCAGTTTTGATAATAAAGACTCTCCGCCACCTTTCATGCAAAAGTGTTAACAATTACTTACAAGGCGTACGTGACAATGTCAGTCTTCTTTAAATGTTCATATTTGCGATGTACAACCTATCAAATGATACTTAATTGTGGTTTTAGATCACGGCAAAGTATGTAGATGAGTGCTTGTAAGGTGCGAACCTATGGCCACCTTACAAGACTAGGTCGATGATTGTCTCCTTATACGACGTATCCAGGCAAAACGTGCACCGCGCCACAGATTTAGGCCAGTGAAGGCATAATTATGCTGTGGGATACGTTTTTCTCGGCGTATTCCAACGATAAAATCTTCTCGGGTGGTCAGCCGAGTGGTGGCGTCGTCTTGTCGCAACGTTTCAGTGAGTTTTGTACACACTATCTTCAGGCGAAGTTCAAACGTTGCGACAAGACGACGCCACACTCGGCTGATCACACAAGATGACTTTATCAATGAAGCATGTTCTTCTGTATCCATCACGTGCTGAGCTATATGGTCTGTATACAGTGAGTATAGCGCTGCATGTTGTTCTGTACCTGCCACGTGCTGTCTTGTATTGTCTGTAGATAATTTGCGTATCGCTGCATGTTTTCCTATATCCATCACGTGCTACTAGCTGTGATTATACCAACCACAATCTAAGTGAAACACTCTACTTGCCGTAGACCAGGATGTACCTTTTCGCGTTTGTTTGTGCTATGAAGCATTTTAAATCGTGGCTGCGGCACTTTTCTGCTGCTCTGTCACGTGAATTTGTTCTTATAGAAAAAACATGTTGTGGCTTATTAAACGCACCTAAGGTAACAGCCATGGTAGTTTTATTAACTTTCATACTTCTGTTTATTTCTTTTACTATCATTGTCATCAACTGCCTGTAACAGAAAACCTGTCAGTTCCTGTTAAACTCTTCACCAATAACAGTAATGATCCTTTTTATTCACCCGAAGATCACTTTTAGAACGATACTGGACGTGTCACGGTACTGCAGTTTAAGAACAGTCAAAAATATAATCCATGTATACACACTGGCACGCCTAGTTTGACAAGGATTGAGGCAGGCAAACCGGAACTCCATCCTCCTGAAAATTAGACAGATCTGTTCGAAACAGTGCAGCCTCCTTCAGTTTGCCCATAGTGATTTGCAAACAATGTAAGAATCTAGTGCTACACTTTCTATTCATTTCTCACTATCAGATATCGAACACTTTGCACAGATTACTCTCACATTATTTAACAATTTAAGACTACACGGCTGACATAAGAGCCCATAGCAACGGTTTTTGATTCTCATATGCATACGACAACTTCATATTTGCTGGCATAAAACTTAAATCGGCACCTCACTATAATAAGTTAAATTTTGAACTCAGAAAGGGGATCAGGAGTTCGTATTATATGTTGCTGAGCTTCGAGACTAGAGTTTTCCAGAAAAAATAAACATATTGTGTGGAAGTGTTGTGACATAATAAATGGTTTATTATCAATATTACATGATTCTTGAGTTTCTCCTGGCTTATTTCATAATCAAAATATCCACAGGTGTACTGCCGGTCTACAGTGTCCAACGGGCACAATATTTCGGCGATCATACATGTTGCCATCATCAGGTGAACTGACGGACTGAGCTCCTGTGAACGTGCCGGTACGGAGATCCGTACGCTATGTACGTTCCACCGTGCGACCGTGGCGCGGGGCGCGGACGGCGGAGGGAGTGCGCCGCGGGCGGAGGGTATTTAAATCGGCCGCCGCCGCGACCGAACCCAGTTCCCCCTCAACAGCCACAGCGTACGGATCTCCGTACCGGCACGTTCACAGGAGCTCAGTCCGTCAGTTCACCTGATGATGGCGACATGTATGATCGCCGAAATATTGTGCCCGTTGGACACTGTAGACCAACAGTACACCTGTGGATATTTTGATTATCAATATTATATTTTACTTATGCTGTTTTTTCTTTTACTAAACCTCTGGTGTGTGTTACTTAAGTAACCCTTTGCGCACAGATGTACTGGTTAAGAGTTACTTTTAAACGTTGCTGTAAATAATTTTGTTTCATTAATCTCTTTACTGTCATTGAGCGAATTATTATACAATTGTATTCCCTGGCAGAAAATTCTGTTTTGAATTTTGTGTTTATGCTTTCATGATAATTGTAAGTTCGGTATATGTCTTGTTCAATGATAACGGGGAGAGTTGCTTGTACAGTGAATATAACTGTTATTTGTAATGTGTGTAATGGGTTGGCTAATGTACTCATGTGGTGTAGTTCAGTTCTCCAGTGCTTTGAACAAAGCTTTAAAATTAGCCAGATTACTGCTTTTGATCCTTTTCTGTAGTAAGTGTTCATATTGTGTGCATTTTTTTCCCAGAAAGTAATTCGTTACCGAAGAATTAAATGTACATATGAATAATATGTAACTGAGACACTGGCTGTTACACGCTGATGTCAGGATCCTAAGGGCATAACTTGCGTTCCAAGATGGCCGCCGAGTAAGTTCAAATGGTTCAAATGGCTCTGAGCACTATGGGACTTAACATCTGTGGTCATCAGTCCCCTAGAACTTAGAACTACTTAAACCTAACTAACCTAAGGACATCACACACATCCATGCCCGAGGAGGATTCGAACCTGCGACCGTAGCAGTCGCGCGGTTCCGGACTGAGCGCCTTAACCGCGAGACCACCGCGGCCGGCACCGAGTAAGTGACGCCAGAAACCATTTCCAGAAAGTTAAGTGATTTAGACAGGAATATAATTTAGTTTAACGCCGACAACAAATTAAATACATGCATTAGTGTATCATTTAGTCTTGCCGTTAAAGGTTTGACTTTTCTTTGCGTATTTTTTCAGAAAACACGAAAAGATCGTAACTTCGCGAAGTCGCGCTTAGGCTTAAATTTTGTAAACGTGTTTGTTTCTTGTTTCACGGTAATTTAACTAATTTCTTGGTAAAAAATAAGTAAACTACCGTAAATAGCGTATAACTTCATTGTTTTAATACAGATTACAGAAAAACAGCGTAACTTTATATCACAAACTTGCTTATATACATTTGTTTATAGGCCTAATTCTCGTAACGTTTTTGGAGAATCAAAGTATCTCGTTTAATTGCCCTTTTTTTCATTCCATCTAGTGAAATATAAAATAAATAGCGTATACCTTCATTGTTTTAATACAGATCTCAGAAAAACAGCGGAATTTTAAATCAGAAACTTGCTTATATACATTTGTGAATAGGCTTAATTCTTGTAACGTCTTTTTTTGATTTTCGAATAATTTAGTTGATTTATTCTAGCTAAAGTATTATTTTTGCCATGAGTGAGAAGTGCCAGACTTGCCGTAGAATTGTTAGTTCCGGGATTTGGTGTGATGGATGCAGTAGTTTTTTTCACTGGGGGGACTGCAGTGGCGTGGGTGTTGGGAAAGTGGATCAGGCTCATCAGTGGTTCTGTAGGATTTGCAGCAGAGATAGGAAGATAGTGGAACAGGAGGGGAAAATTGCTGCCCTTCAGGCTGAGCTAGATCAGGCTAGGGAAGATCTGGACAGGTTAAGGAGGGAGAAGGGCAAAGAGAGGTGGGAAGTGGCAACAGGTAGCAGAAGGAACAGGCCTAGAACTAAGTCTGACAGTTTTGTGATGAATGTCAAAAATAAGTTTGACCTGTTGCTTCAGTTAGAAACTGATGAGCCTCAAGCAGAGGTAGGTGTAGACAGGACACAACAAACTTTCAATAGGAAATTGAAAAAGAATGTAGGAAAGCCATTGAAAAGGAAGAAAGTTTTGTTGTTAGGCAGTTCTCATGCCAGAGGTGTAGGCCAACTTCTGCAGGAGGAATTAGGACCAGAATACCAGGTCACAAATTTTTTTAAACCAAGTGCTAGTCTGGATCAGGTGACAGAGGATTTAGATTCACTCTGTAAAGGATTTACCAGGGAAGACACCGTGGTTATTGTGGGGGGGCCAGGGAACAGCATCGACAGAGATCCTGGGTACAGTATAGAGTGTGACCTGGTAAAGATTGCGTCGGCATCGAGACACACCAGTGTTGAATTTGTATCTGTCCTGAGACGCCATGACCGGCCTCATTTGAACTCTTCTGTTGGGAGAGTTAATTTGGAGTTGGAACGGCTGCTTGGGTCGGGTGCGGGGGCTCATATTGGTGTGGTTCCTGCTGATTCTCTCAGTAGGTGGGACTATACCAGGCACGGCCTACATCTCAACAGGAAAGGGAAGGGGAAACTGGCTGGGGTAATAGCAGGAAATTTAAGGGGGGGAGGCACTGCCATGAATGGTAAAATACCAGTGGTTACAGGTGTTGGAGCAGCACCTTTTTTAGGATAGGTAAGACAGAAAGATGTCAAGTTCTACGAGAGGTCAGGATTGAAACAAATCTTCAGTTTAGGAAAGAAATTAAACAGCACAATTCTAGCACATTGGATCACCAATCACAGCTGTCAATTATAAATTTTCACCAATCACCAGAAATTTTATCTCCACCAAGTTGTATCTCAGTCCTAGGTAATTGCATTGATGAATTAAAGTCACCCAACCCAGTTGACATAATCTGCCTCTCTGAACACCATGTGACCACTGGTATAGCAACTAGGTCTAAGCACAATGAGAAACTCAGACAGGAGAGTACTGCAAATGTTAGAATAAGGAAAGGTTCTCATAAAAGTATAATTAAAAATAATGTAAGTATATTTCATCAAAATATTGGGAGTTTAAAGAATAAAATAGATGAGCTTCTGGTTTGCTTAGAAGATTTAGAAGCTGAGGATGAAATAGATATACTATGCCTGTCTGAGCATCACATTGTTACTGATATGGATAAGGTAAATGTAAGTGGATATGAGCTCTCTGCACATGTAATGAGAGAAAATATGGAGAAAGGAGGAGTTGCCATATATGTCAAAAGTCATCACTGTGCAAAAAGTATAGAAACAAAAAAGTTTTGTGTAGAGAAACATATAGAAGCATGTGCCTGTGAGCTTAAATTAAATAAAGGCACATTTATAATTGTAACTGTATATAGGTCCCCATCAGGAAATTTTCATCTATTTCTGAAAAATTTGGACTCCTTGTTGTGCTATCTGTCAGACAGGGGGGAAGCAAATTATTGTTTGTGGGGACTTCAATGTAGATTCTCTGAAAGAGGGTAATAGAAAAAATGACCTTGAAGTATTACTCGGTTCTTTCAATTTGACACCCGTTATTGATTTTCCTACTCGGGTGGTAAAGGATAGCCGTTCACTGATAGATAACTTCTTTATAGACGAAGATAAGTTTAACCAGATAAATGCTCAGCCTGTTGAGAATGGTCTTTCTGATCATGGTGCACAGCTAGTTACAATATATGACATAGCTCCATTCACCAATACTAAACAGTCCTCCAAAGTAGTACGTTCAGTCAACAATTTAACAATTGCAAATTTCAGGGAAAGCCTACAGCAGTTAGACTGGGATGAGGTGTACCGTGAACCTGATGCCAATTTAAAATATAATTTATTTCATGACATTTTTGTAAATGCATTTGACAACTGCTTCCCCAAGAAAATAGTTAAATATACTCGTAAGTAACCTTGTAACAAACCATGGCTTACTAAGGGTATAAAAAATCTTGTATCCGGAAAAGGGAAATGTATCTGACAGCAAGAAAGAGTAGTGACCCAGAAACTATCAAACATTATAAAAACTACTGTGTTATATTAAGAAAAGTTATTAAAAAATCCAGAAGTATGTGTATCATGTCTGAAATCAGCAACTCTGATAATAAAATTAAAACAATTTGGAATATTATTAAAAGAGAAACAGGTCAACCAAGAGCACGGGAAGACAGTATTATCATCAAATTGAATGAAAACTTTACGAACAAAAAGTCAGAAGTTGAAAATATTTTTAATAATCATTTTCTAAATGTTGTGGATATAGTAGGATCCAGGTGTTCATTAGAAGATGCTAGGCTGTTAATGGAAGAGGCCATATCTATGCAATTTGATACAATTGAAATCTCACCCACTTCTCCCTCTGAAATTAGGAAAATAATAAACTTGCTTAAAAGCAAAAACTCACATGGAATTGACGGCATTTCCAGCAAAATACTAAAAGCTTGTTCTCAACAGATAAGTAAGATTCTCAGCCACCTGTGTAATAGCTCTCTGGAACAGGGCATTTTCCCTGATAGACTGAAATATGCTATTGTTATACCTTTGCATAAAAAGGGGGATAGATCTGATGTCAACAATTACCGTCCAATATCCCTTCTAACAGCTTTATCCAAAATTTTTGAGAAAGTAATGTATTCAAGAGTAGCTTCACATATCTGTAACAAACAAGTACTAACAAAATGTCAGTTTGGTTTCCAGAAAGGTTTTTCAACAGAAAATGCCATATATGCTTTCACCAATCAAATTTTGAATGATCTGAATAACCGAACACCACCCATTGGGATTTTTTGTGATCTCTCAAAGGCTTTTGATGTGTAAATCATGAAATTCTGCTAGACAAGCTCAAGTACTGTGGCATGAGTGGGACAGTGCACAAATGGTTTAATTCGTACCTAACTGGAAGAGTGCAGAAAGTTGAAATAAGTAGTTCTCATAATATGCAAAGATCAGCACATTCCTCAAACTGGGGAACTATCAAGAATGGGGTTCCACAAGGGTCAGTCTTGGGTCCTTTGCTGTTCTTAATATATATTAATGACTTGCCATTCTATATTCATGAAGAGGCAAAGTTAGTTCTCTTTGCTGATGATACAAGTATAGTAATCACACCTGACAAACAAGACTTAACTGATGAAATTGTCAATACTGTCTTTCAGAAAATTACTAAGTGGTTCCTTGTAAACGGACTCTCACTGAATTTTGATAAGACACAGTACATACAGTTCCATACAGTGAATGGTATGACACCATTAATAAATATAGACCTTAATCAGAAGCATATAGCTAAGGTAGAATATTGCAAATTTTTAGGTGTGTCCATTGATGAGAGATTAAATTGGAAGAAACACATTGATGATCTGCTGAAACGTTTGAGTTCAGCTACTTATGCAATAAGGGTCATTGCAAATTTTGGTGATAAACATCTTAGTAAATTAGCTTACTACGCCTATTTTCACTCGTTGCTTTCATATGGCATCATATTTTGGGGTAATTCATCACTGAGGAATAAAGTATTTATTGCACAAAAGCGTGTAATCAGAATAATAGCTGGAGTCCACCCAAGATCATCCTGCAGACATTTATTTAAGGATCTAGGGATATTCACAGTAGCTTCTCAGTATATATACTCTCTTATGAAATTTGTTATTAACAACCAAACACAATTCAAAAGTAATAGCAGTGTGCATAACTACAATACTAGGAGAAAGGATGATCTTCACTACTCAAGATTAAATCTAACTTTGGCACAGAAAGGGGTGAATTATACTGGCACAAAAGTCTTTGGTCACTTACCAAATAGTATCAAAAGTCTGACAGATAACCAACAAGTATTTAAGAAGAAATTAAAAGAATTTCTGAATGACAACTCCTTCTACTCCATAGAGGAATTTTTAGATTTAAATTAAAAAAAACAAAAAATATTAATAAAAAAAATAAATAAAAAATAAAAAAAATAAAAATAAAAAAACAAAAAATGAAAAAGTTGTTATGTTAACTTAAGTATGTTGTTAAATTAACTTAATTATGTCTTGTATTGGAAAATTTGACTCGTTCCACATCATTACGAAATATCGTATTCATGATCCATGGAACTAGTATTAATCTAATCTAATCTAATCTAATCTAATCATGCTGATGATGTTCTGTTTGCAACCAACTTTGACCGTTCACATGAATTCAACCCAGAATCAATATTCATTTCTAGACGTTTTGGGTTTGTTACGCAGTGAACCATCTAAGTTTAATTTAGCAGTCTTGTTTTCTCTCTTCAGATTTAAATTCATGGCATTTGTTTTCTCTGTGTTCAATATAAATTTGTTGCTTACCCTTGCCCTCAGAAGGCGTGATGTTACAGACACTAGGCCTGTATTTTAGAGGTACTGAGTGAAATATTGCTCTATGACTACATATGATCCAGCCCCAACCTTCCTCTGTGAGCAGCACACGCGTTCCCCGTCTTCCGAAGCGCTAATCATTCACGCGATAGTTTTTCAAAAATGCACCTACTCCATAACAGTCTGATTTAACATTTGATATCGAATCAGCAACAAATTCATACCTCAAGAACGATGTTGGCATTCGCTCCAGCTAGATTCACTAACGTCGAAGTAAAGACGATTGCCGACGAAGTAACCATTAACATGCATTGCGAGAGCAGTTGTTCTTCCCTGAACCCAGCCTACTTGAGATCGTTGTGAAACCCTTCATATTTAGTAGAGCTCCTCGTTAGCGTTCACCAGCTGTGCTACTCGTGTCGACTGCCTTGGGTACACTGCATTGCGCAATGCGAGCACTTGCTATTCTGTCCACTATTCGTTCCACCCGCATTCCACGCACTTTCCTGTGAGAGGATCAGACTGCGTCGAGCATCCTTGCAGCTTTGAAATTTGTCGCAGTATTGTACACGACCTTTCCACTCTAATGCTGGTAGGCAAACCGATACATCGGTCTACACCGGTGAGCCAAAATATTATACATACCTGTTTAATAGGGCGTTGATCTATCTTTGGAAAGCAATAAACCAGTGAATCTACTCAGCAGAGGTTCTCCAAGTCCTTGGTAGATTTTCGGAAGTATGTGGCACCAAATATTAGAAGATGACAGTGGATTTGGAAATGTGGGAATTACCTGAGATTAATTTTTGCCCTGGAATGACACAAAACCACCCTAAAGGAACATTACTGAAATCTGTGCGCGGCAGACAATCTGAACGCTTATTAGTGTTTTCTGGCCGTGGTAGAGAAACCTAAGTAGGCTATTTGTGACAAAACAGTAACTAACATGTATTGTCCCACAAAAAGAAATCAAAGTTAGTAAATGAACAGGGTATATTCTCCACTGAAATAAGAAAGACCATTCATTGAAATGACTAATTTGTTACAACATAATCGTGCATGATATATGATGTTCAGAGTAAACAATACAGGAAACAGATCCTACAAAACACATGTAGATCACAATTACATCAATAGTAACGCTCGGCAGGCGATGTTGCATGAAGTGATGGGACTCTCTTTGCAACGCCTCTTTCCTTGTGTAACAACGGTAAGGTTATCTCACTGACCATCTGATGTGACAATTGTGAAAGCCGTACAACTTGCATTAAAGGAATAACTACTACCGGAAGTTGAAAGAACATGTCACTAAAGGTGTATAATAACACAAAAAAAATCCTTGCCAACTGTAGACAGCCGGCCATCGTTGGTGTACACCGTGCTCAACGCTACTAAGAATCTGCAAGTCTGCACCTAGGATACCCGTGCTCAGGTTCGAATGTCGGACTCCGCCTTGATGGCCGTCGGCGGACCAAGAGCTGCGTCGTGTGAAGGACGCTGTCTCCGAACGAACTCCACTCCAGGGAGTTCCAGAACAAAATCTTATATATACACCACATCGTCCCCAAACGAACCCCGACGCGTACATTACATCATCCCCGAACGAACTCTCCTCTCCGGTGCTCCGAAAAGAATTTCCCTCGATCTCCCTCTAAAATCCCAGTTCCAAAAACTGTTGCTCCATGGATGAAGTGCCTCTGAAACTCATCCTACCAACTGCGTGCAGCAACATTCCTCTACACCATTTCTCCCCAAGAGACAGGCAAAATACACTCCCACAATAGAAAGGCTTGTTGCCAAAACTTGCTGACACCACCTTGTGGTTCCCAAACATGGCGATTATTCCTTAGCGCCCGAGGTAGATCATTTGATGTGGGAACCCAATTTTCCAAACAACACAACGGTTACGTCAGCGACAGACTATCAGACACTCAGCAGCTTAGGACTATCTCAGATTCACAGGAGAACATTTTACTATGTTATCGAATAAGCTTCTCTCAAAGTGAAAGGTTCTCAGCCATCTGCCCTGTACATACCTGCAGATCAAAAAAAAAAAAAAAAAAAAAAAAAATCTCTTGACTTGGAACAATTTCAAGGACCCCGATCCATCGAACCAGAGGTCCTGAAAGTCAAGTCGTATAAGCCCTGAGACCAGTATCAGGGCTACGTTAGCAGCAGGCCACTCCTGGTTACTTCCACAACTCCCCCTGGCGTCTCCCCCATCCTTTCCACAAACTACAGCTAACTTGAAAGCAGCTATCGGCTCCCATGTGCTCTCCGCCGTTCTGCCTGTGGCTAGCTGCTTCCGTCTTCCCAGAATTCGACGCATTAAGGCTTCCCTCGAGTAGGACTCAGTGTAGCACGTTTCTTTGCACTTGCCGCCAGCACAAACAGAACACAAAATCTAAATTAACAAAAGGCAAGACCTGTCATCTCTAATTTCCCAGTGCAACTATACGCTGAGGCATGCAGTACGCAATCACTGTTACCCCATATCATTAAACGTCACAACAGTAATAAAAATTAAAGATACGCAGGCCCTCACGACTTGCCATCTTTCAGTATCTACGCACAGATAGTGCAGTTCCCATGAAATATGGGCTGGTAGTTTGTGGGAACGGAACTGGAGCCCGACAACCTGACAGACTTGTTACATCCGGTTCGATTCAGGCAAATTTTGTGCAAAGGCATCAACACGAGTTCACTATCGTGCTCCTCATCCTACTGTTGAACAGTTCCGGTCTTGTGACACAGAAAGTTATCCTGCTGGAAGATGTACTCCTTGTGTGGAAAGATATCAAGCATGAAGGGACGCAGGTGGTCACCAGTAATGGCCAAGAAGTCCATTGCTGTCATGGTGGCATCGAGTGATATCACAAGGTCCATGGAAGACAAAATGAATCTCCCTTGAAGCCTAATACTGCCTACAGTAGTGAGCGTCCTTGGAGAGGCGCGTTTCGAGCAGCCGTTCATCAGTGTGCTGACTTATCCGGACAAAACCATCGACTTACTGTAAGAAAAAAGTGATTAATCCGATAACCGATACGTTTCCATTGATCCAATGTCCGGTGTCGATCATCGTGTGCCCAGTGCATTCCTAACTGACGATGTCGTTTGGTCAACATGGAACACGTAAAGGTCGTCTGTTGCGGACTCCCATGTCGAATCGTGTGCATTGAACGATGTGCTCCTAAACAATTATGCCAGCACCGGCTTTGCAAGTCTATCGGCAGATCTGCCACAGGTCGCCGCTTACCGTGCTTTGCACAGTGTGTAAGTAGGCTGTTTATATTTTCTTATTGGCAACGTTACATAGCGCTCTGTATGAAAATCACTGGCTGTGCTGTGTGCAGTCTGTGGCTAGTTTGTATTGTTGTCTGCCATTGTAGTGTTGGGCAGCGGCAGCTGGATGTGAACAGCGCGTAGCATTGCGCAGTTGGAGGTGAGCCGCCAGCAGTGGTGGATGTGGGGAGAGAGATGGCGGAGTTTGGAAATTTGCAAGACTGGATGTCATGAACATGTATATTATGGTTTTTCAACACTATTAAGGTAAATACATTGTTTGTTCTCTATTAAAGTCTTTCATTTGCTAACTATGCCTATCAGTAGTTTGTGCCTTCCGTAGTTTGAATCTTTTATTTAGCTGGCAATAGTGGCGCTCGCTGTATTGCTGTAGTTCGAGTAACGAAGATTTTTGTGAGGTAAGTGATTTGTGAAAGGTATAGGTTAATGTTAGTCAGGGCAAATCTTTTGTAGGGATTATTGAAAGTCAGATTGCGTTGCGCTAAAAAAATATTGTGTGTCAGGTTAAGCACAGTCTCGTCTACAATTCTTCAAAAAGGGACGTTTCAAGTGGGCAAGCTTCCGGCCTCCTTTTTCTGTTATGAGGAGAGGACCCCTCTCACCTTGTCGCCTACACGTGGTTTCACCCTCCTTCAACTACTTCCCAAAGATTCTTTCGACAGTAACACTTGAACAATCGACCTGCTTCGCCATTTCCGAGATGCTCATTCCCTGTCCCTGAACCATAATTTGTCAAAATAGTTTATTCAGTCGATGTTCCCATTTGCATCCTGTGTCGTCGATAGAATGATTCCCTATTCGTCTCTGCTCCGCTTATACAGTTTTGCTGGGCCGCACCAAATGTCCTCAGCGACAGCAGGCCGACATTCAGTCTCGCGGTGGGTAGTAGTCATCAAGTTTTGGCTGATCAGTGCGTACATCAGTGCTACAAAATAAAGTGGGCTTCATGTGGGTAGCGAGAAATGTACAGCTAAAAGAAGAGTCACTCGATGAAAGTATACAATGAAGAGCCAAAGAAACTGGTACACCTGGAAAATATAGTGCAGTGCCCCGTGAGCACGCAAAAGTGTCGCAACCCGACGTGGCATGTCGATTAATGTCATAAGTAGTGTTGGAGGGAACTGACACCATGAATCGTGTACGATTGTCCATAAATCCGTAAGAGTATGAGGGCGTGTAGATCTCTTCTGAACAGCACGTTGCAAGGCAACCCAGATATGCTCAATAATGTTCATGTCTGGGGAGTTTGGTGGCCAGTGGAAGTGTTTAAACTCAGGAGAGTGTTCCTGGAGCCACTCTGTAGCAATTGTGGGCGGGTGGGGTGTAACATTGTCCTGCTGGAAGTGCCCAAGTTCGTCGGAACACACAATCGACATGATGGATGCAGGTCATCAGACATGAGGCTGACGTACGTGTCACCTGTCAGAGTCATATCCAGACGTATCAGGGGTCCCATATCACTCCAGCTGCACCCGCCTTACACAATTGCAGAGCCTCCACCATAGCTGACATGCAGGGTCCATAGATCCATGAGGTAGTCTTCATAACCGTACACATCCATCCGATCGATACAATCTGAAACGAGACTCGTCCGACCAGGCAACATGTTTCCAGTCACCAACAGTCCAGGGCCCAGGAGAGGCGTAAAGCTTTGTGTCGTGCTGTCATCAAGGCTCCGAAAGCCCATATCGATGATGTTTCGTCGAATAGTTCGCACGCTGACACTTGTCGATGGCCCAAAATGGTTCAAATGGCTGGGACTTAACATCTGAGGTAATCAGCCCCCTATAGCTTAGAACTACTTAAACCTAACTAACCTAACGACATCACACACATCCATGACCGACGCAGGATTCGAACCTGCGACCGTAGCAGTCGCGCGGTTCCGGACTGAAGCGCCTAGAACCGCTCGGCCACCGCGGCCGGCTTGATGGCCCAGCGTTGAAATCTGCAGCAATTTGCGGATGGGTTGCACTTCTGTCATGTTGTACGATTCTCTTCAGTCGTCGTGGTCCTGTTCTTGCAGGATATTTTTCCGGCCGCAGCGATGTCAGAGATTTGTTATTTTACCAAATTCCTGATATTCACGGTACACTCTTGAAATGGTCATGCGGGAAAATCTCCACTTCATAGCTACCTCGGAGATGCTGTGTCCCATCACTCGTGCGCCGACTCTAACGACACGTTCAGACTCACTTAAATCTTGGTAACCTGTCATTGTAACAGCAATAACCGATCTAACCACTGCGCTAGACACTTGTCTTATATAGGCGTTGCCGATCGCAGCGCCGTATTCTGTCAATTTACATATTTCTGTATTTGAATACGCATGCCTAAACCAGTTTCTTTGGCCCTTCAGTGTATATTATCGCCAAAACTATTCTCATCAGTCATAGGGAAATTTACATGTCCTTAAACTGGGATAATGAAGAGCTGATACGTCTTAATGGAACACATCCGAACCTTTTTCGTGATTCAGATGATACTATACTGTTTGCTAGTAGCGTGTTGGACATATACTTCAACAACGAAGCAAAATCTGAAAATCAACTACGAGGGATGGTGAGTCGACAAGCCTGGGTGTAGCTTTAGACAATTTTCCACATACAGTTAGATAAATTCCGTCCTTTCCGCCTGAGTTACACTTTGCGTAAACAGAAAACGTTACCACACTTGAACATGAGATCTACACTAGACTCATCGATGCGGTACATAGATTCCTTACCGTGAGGAGTGCTGGCATGAATAAGGGCATCCGGACCTCATTTAGCACTAATATTGCAAAAAACCGAAATAACAACGCCAACCGCGTAATGATACGAGCAAAGGCCTGAAAGTGGTACAAAGTGGTACAATCAATTTATTGAAAAGAAAAATGTACAGACTAACAACGAAGCTCATAACCAGCTGATAAACTCTATAAAACACGATAGGCGGCTAACTGTGACAGATTTGAGGACAGGTAAAGTACTGGAGCGTACTGTCGCATGCCATTTAGTCATTATTTTACTCATTGTCTGCTACAATATTAGATCATGCTGCCTTAGTTATAACCAGAAGAATAGCTGACGAAGAATTATTTATCATGCTTCGCAGCCATGGTGATGTTACCAGTGTAGTGTATTCTACCTCTGTGTTTATTGGATTGGGTTGTTTGGAGGAGGAGACCAGACAGCGAAGTTATCAGTATCATCGGATTAGGGAAGGACGGGGATGGAAGTCAGCCATGCCCTTTCAAAGGAACCATCCCGGCATTTGCCTGGAGCTCTTTAGGGAAATCATGGAAAACCTAAATCAGGATGGCCGGACGCGAGATTGAACCGTCGTCCTCCCGAATGCGAGTCCAGTGTGCTAACCACTGCGCCACCTCGCTCGGTGTGTGTTTATTAAAAGCCTACGAAACTGTGTGTGTACCTATTTCGCTCGGGTGCGTTTGCAGCGTCAATCGTTAGCAGAACCAACTGGACTGCGTGAGTACGCATTAGTCTTCCGATCTGAAAATGAGTAAAAGTAAGACTGAGTTGCATTGACTCGCTTGAGAACTAATGATTTGATGGACAGGTCCAGCTCTCTGTTGTTTCACAAAAATAAGAAACAAATATCACTGAAGCTAAAAATATGCATGAAACAGCTTTATGAGTTCTTGTTGTTGTGGTCTTCAGTCCTGAGACTGGTTTGATGCAGCTCTCCATGCTACTCTATCCTGTGCAAGCTTCTTCATCTCCCAGTATCTACTGCAACCTACATCCTTCTGAATCTGCTTAGTGTATTCATCTCTTGGTCTCCCTCTACGATTTTTACCCTCCACACTGCCCTCCAATGCTAAATTTGTGATCCCTTGATGCCTCAAAACATGTCCTACCAACCGATCCCTTCTTCTAGTCAAGTTGTGCCACAAACTTCTCTTCTCCCCAATCCTATTCAATACCTCCTCATTAGTTACGTGATCTACCCACCTTATCTTCAGCATTCTTCTGTAGCACCACATTTCGGCCCAAATTATTTACTTGGACAGGAGGCTATCATATCCCTTTCAAGGTGGTCATATTGTTAGAAAGGGTATGTGAACTTTTTAACACAAAAACATCTAGAATTACAAAGTTCCTCATATTATACCAGATGTAAAAATACCAGAAAGAGAGTTTCAGGATTTGGTTCTGCTAGGTGAAGCGTCTGAAAATGAGAAATACTTGAATATTTTACCAAATGAAGAGACTGACATTATAAGGTAACAAGATCTTTTAGTGAAGAGAAACGACCAGTTCATGTCTTTGGAGGAAAATTCGCCACAGCGGCTTGTGAAGCCAGGTGCTGGACTCAAAAGATACAATGGGACACAAATGCCTCCGGCTAAGAGGAGCCCAAGGCGTGCAGAGACGGACGTAACGGATAGCGACGGAGCATGCTGCCTTGCTGCAAAAAGAAAGCTATTAACCACCTGAAACAAAATGGAGAAATCACTTGATTTGTCGGTGTTCTTAAATGAACTAACGAAACATTAAATGCTCTGAGTAACCGGAAGTCACCCGTTGGGATTTTTTGTGATCTCTCAAAGGCTTTTGATTGTGTAAATTATGGAATACTTCTAGATAAGCTCAAGAACTGTGGTATGAATGGGATAGCACTCATATGGTTTTAATCATACCTAACTGGAAGAGTGCAGAAAGTTGAAATAAGCAGTTCACATAATATGCAAAAAACTGGTGATTTCTCAAACTGGGGAACAATCAAGAACGGGGAGCCGCAAGGTTCGGTCTTGGGTCTTCTGCTGTTCTTTATATATATTAATGACTTGCCATTCTATATTCACGAAGACGCAAAGCTGGTACTTTTTGCCGATGATACAAGTATAGCTATCACACCCAACAGACAAGAATTAACTGATGAAATTGTAAACGATGTTTTTCAGAAGTGGTTCTCTGCAAATGGGCTCTCATTAAACTTTGACAAAACACAGTACATACAGTTCCACACAGTAAATGGAATGACACCATTAATAAATATAGACTTCGATCAAAAATCGGTAGCTAAGGTAGAATATTCAAAATTTCTAGGCGTATGCATTGATGAGGGGTTGAACTGGTAAAAACACATTGAAGATATGCTGAAACGTTTGAGTTCAGCTACTTATGATATTAGAGTCATTGCAAATTTTGGTGATATACATCTCAGTAAATTAGCTTACCACGCCTATTTTCATTCTCTGCTTTCGTATGGCATCATATTCTGGGGTAACTCATAATTGAGTAAAAGAGTGTTCATTGCACAAAAGCGTGTAATCAGAGTAATTGCTGGAGCTCATCCAAGATCATCCTGCAGACACTTATTTATAGAGCTAGATATCTTCACTGTAGCCTCACAATATATATATACTCCTGGAAATGGAAAAAAGAACACATTGACACCGGTGTGTCAGACCCACCATACTTGCTCCGGACACTGCGAGAGGGCTGTACAAGCAATGATCACACGCACGGCACAGCGGACACACCAGGAACCGCGGTGTTGGCCGTCGAATGGCGCTAGCTGCGCAGCATTTGTGCACCGCCGCCGTCAGTGTCAGCCAGTTTGCCGTGGCATACGGAGCTCCATCGCAGTCTTTAACACTGGTAGCATGCCGCGACAGCGTGGACGTGAACCGTACGTGCAGTTGACGGACTTTGAGCGAGGGCGTATAGTGGGCATGCGGGAGGCCGGGTGGACGTACCGCCGAATTGCTCAACACGTGGGGCGTGAGGTCTCCACAGTACATCGATGTTGTCGCCAGTGGTCGGCGGAAGGTGCACGTGCCCGTCGACCTGGGACCGGACCGCAGCGACGCACGGATGCACGCCAAGACCGTAGGATCCTACGCAGTGCCGTAGGGGACCGCACCGCCACTTCCCAGCAAATTAGGGACACTGTTGCTCCTGGGGTATCGGCGAGGACCATTCGCAACCGTCTCCATGAAGCTGGGCTACGGTCCCGCACACCGTTAGGCCGTCTTCCGCTCACGCCCCAACATCGTGCAGCCCGCCTCCAGTGGTGTCGCGACAGGCGTGAATGGAGGGACGAATGGACACGTGTCGTCTTCAGCGATGAGAGTCGCTTCTGCCTTGGTGCCAATGATGGTCGTATGCGTGTTTGGCGCCGTGCAGGTGAGCGCCACAATCAGGACTGCATACGACCGAGGCACACAGGGCCAATACCCGGCATCATGGTGTGGGGAGCGATCTCCTACACTGGCCGTACACCACTGGTGATCGTCGAGGGGACACTGAATAGTGCACGGTACATCCAAACCGTCATCGAACCCATCGTGCTACCATTCCTAGACCGGCAAGGGAACTTGCTGTTCCAACAGGACAATCCACGTCCGCATGTATCCCGTGCCACCCAACGTGCTCTAGAAGGTGTAAGTCAACTACCCTGGCCAGCAAGATCTCCGGATCTGTCCCCCATTGAGCATGTTTGGGACTGGATGAAGCGTCGTCTCACGCGGTCTGCACGTCCAGCACGAACGCTGGTCCAACTGAGGCGCCAGGTGGAAATGGCATGGCAAGCCGTTCCACAGGACTACATCCAGCATCTCTATGATCGTCTCCATGGGAGAATAGCAGCCTGCATTGCTGCGAAAGGTGGATATACACTGTACTAGTGCCGACATTGTGCATGCTCTGTTGTCTGTGTCTATGTGCCTGTGGTTCTGTCAGTGTGATCATGTGATGTATCTGACCCCAGGAATGTGTCAATAAAGTTTCCCCTTCCTGGGACAATGAATTCACGGTGTTCTTATTTCAATTTCCAGGAGTATATATATATATATATATATATATATATATATATATATATTCACTTATGAAATTTGTTATTAACAATCCGAACGAATTCAAAAGTAATAACAGTATACGTGGCTACAACACTAGTAGAAAGGATGATCTTCACTACTCTATGTTAAATCTAACTTTGGCGTAGAAGGGGGTAAATTATTCTGCCACAAAAGTCTTTGGTCACTTATCTAATAGCATCGAAAGTCTGACAGATAGCCATATAGTGTTTAAAAGGAAATTTAAAAAAAATTCTTAATGGCAACGCCTTCTACTCATTAGATGAATTTTTGGATTAGTAAGTGGGTAATTTCCCCAACTCCCACCAAAAAAAAAAAAAAAAGAAAAAGAATTAAAAATATTAAGTGTCATGTAATATTTTGTGTAATGTAGTATCTTGTACAGACACCTTTTATTAACCTGAAACGTTCCACATAATTACGAAGTGTCGTATTCATGATCTATGGAACAAGTACTAATCTAATCTAATCTAAATAAGGTAGTTAGCTTCATTACAGGTAGGTAAAGAGGGGTTATGTTTCTGCATGTCTTTCGGGGAGACTTTTTTCTCCTGTACAGCCTCCAGTTGATACAAAAAGTAATAAAAGAGCCTTTGGGAAGCTGTAGGGAGGTGCCGGCTCCCGATTGCCTAGCGCAACCATTGATTGTGTGAGCGTGTCTGGAGCCGAGGGTCCCAAACTACACTTTTTACTGGGATCTCGACAGGCGCAAAGGTTTAAGACGTCAGGTTTGAGTGATGTGCAACTTTGATGAAACATTTTACATACATTTCTGTGTTCATTTGACATTGTTCCTTCCCTGCAACCATCAGTACGTGGAGTAGTTAATTTTAAAGGAAGGGATTAGAACAGGATGGCATTTACGATTCTTGACAGCCAGACAGCCCTTTAACTTTGTTAAGAGATTAGCTTAGTTGTT
This sequence comes from Schistocerca cancellata, assembly GCF_023864275.1. Taxonomy (NCBI): domain Eukaryota; kingdom Metazoa; phylum Arthropoda; class Insecta; order Orthoptera; family Acrididae; genus Schistocerca; species Schistocerca cancellata. Next base: position 216,402,872 of record NC_064633.1, on the reverse strand, counting down.
AATTTAAGCATCTCGTTGGAATAGATTACGATTTTTACACGTGATTCTGCGAAGTGTTTGTAAACGGAGCTTGTTTATAATAATAAAAATTTAGTTCGCATGACTCTGAGTTACTCATTTTTTGGTTGCTATACGGTGGCGACTTTTGGGTTTTAGCTGTACCTACCGATGTTGTCACCTTCTATAAGCAGACTGTAGTGTGTCTGTTGTGCGACACGGCACACAGACGATAGTTTCGTTTCGTAACAACATCCACCATAGCGAGGTTTTTACCTACATACGCTTCGTGATCAAAAGTATCTGGACACCCCAAAAAACATACGTTTCTCATATTAGGTGCATTGTGCTGCCACCTGCAGCGAGGTACTCCATATCAGCGACCTCAGTAGTCACTAGACATCGTGTGAGAGCAAAATGGGGTGCTCCGCGGAACTCACGGACTTCGATCGTGGTCAGGTGACTGTGTGACACTTGTGTCATACGTCTGTACGCGAGATTTCCATCCCTAAACATCCCTAGGTCCACTGTTTCCGATGTGTTAGTGAACTGGAAACGTGAAGGGACACGTACAGCACAAAAGTGTACAGGCCGACCTCGTGTGTTGCCTGACACAGACCGCCGATAGTTGAAGAGGGTCGTAATGTGTAATAGGCAGACATCTATCCAGACCATCACACAGGAATTCCAGACAGCGTCAAGATCCACTGCAAGTACTATGACAGGCGGGAGGTGAGAAAACTTGGATTTCATGGTCGAGCGGCTATTCATAAGCCACATATCACGGCGGTAAATGCCAAACGATGCCTCGTTTGGAGTAGGGAGCATAAACATTGGACGATTGAACAGTGGAAAGACGTTGTGTGGAGTGACGAATCACGGTACACAATGTGGCGACCCGATGGCAGCGTGTGTAGTGCCAACAGTAAAATTCGGAGGCGGTGGTGTTATGGTTTGGTCGTGTTTTTCATGGAGGGGGCTTGCACCCTTTGTCGTTTTGCGTGGCACTATCACAGCACAGGCCTTCATTGATGTTTTAAGCACATTCTTGCTTCCCACTGATAAGGAACAATTCGGGGATGGCGACTGCATCTTTCTACACGATCCAGCACCTGTACATAATTCATGGCTTGTGGCGGAGTGGTTACATGACAATAACATCCCTGTAATGGACTGGACTGCACAGAGTCCTGACCTGAGTCCTATAGAACACCTTTGGGTGTTCGTGCCACACCTCGTCAACCGACATTGATACCTCCCTTCAGTGCAGCATTCCGTGAAGAATGGGCTGCCGTTCCCCAAGAAACCTTCCAGCACCTGACCGAAATACGCCTGCGAGAGCGGAAGCTGTCATCAAGGCTAAGGGTGGACCAACGCCATATTTAATTCCAGCATTACCGATGGAGGACGCCACGAAGTTGTAAGTTATTTTCAGCCAGGTTCCCGGATACTTTTGATCACATAGTGTACTTGTGTCTAGCTTACCTATAGTACTGAAAGCAGACGTATAATTACTACTGTACTCGTATAGCTAAGAACTAAGTTATAAATGTAAAAACGTCTATCCAGGTGAGACAAAATGCATCCGATACGGTACGTCGAAAATTTCTACATCACGTAAGAAAATGGAATGACGTTCGAAACCGAGAAGACTAATAGAGTTCCTCACGGCGGCAGTCTGCGAACAGAAACATTGAGAGAGGAACCGCACGGAGTACATGAAAAGAAGTGATTAATGTTGAAATTATAAGGAAATGGGAGTTATTATCCAAGTGATGTGCACATCTACAAGTGGTACGCAAGTTGCAGCGTATGAGTTACCAGGAAGCTGACTAGTGTGACCTTGCTGAGGAACGTATGAAGATGTTTCGCCGGCGTGATGCAAGGAGCTGTCTGTTCCAGAATACTGATCTACTGGTTAGGTGTTTAGCATGCATTTCAGAATGATATCCACAACTGTCTCTTAAAGGAGAATAAGACGAGTAAGACATTGTCACATACTGTAGAAAGTTTGAAGAGCGAAGTTGGCTTTTTAAAAAATACCCACATACACACAAGTGAAACTTGACATTATTAGTCACAGCCGATAACACAGACTAGATAGTGTGATGTGCAATTTCTATCGACTTAGCTACTGAAACGCGGTTTTTCATAAACGTACTCATTTTGTATTCTTGAATAAATACAACGAAAAATGTCAGAAAATAACAACATCGTTCACCGTTGTACGAGGCGTGTTTTTTAAGCAAGTACCGTTTCGAAATTAAAAAAAGACGTGCTAAGATATCTCAATAATTTTATTTTTACATGGAGGGCTGTACCTTAATATACTTTTCTACATAATTTCCGTCAATATTCAGGCACTTGTCATAACCTTGTACCAGTTTTTGAATCCCCTCCTCGTAAAAGTCTGTCGCCTGAGTTGTTAACCACTACATCACCACTGTTTTGAATTCGTCATCGTCTTGAAGACGCGGACCGCCTAGGTGTTTCTTAAAGTGCAGTCACTGGGCGCAAGATCTTGGCTGAACGGAGGATGATCTAGACTTTCCCATCGAAAAGATGTGTTGAGATCTTTGGTCTGATTCGCCACATGCGGACGGGCATTGTCTTGCAGCAAAACGATGCCCTTTCTCAACTTCCATAGACTGTTGCTTTGATTCTGGTGTGACGTAGGCAACCCATGTTTCATCGCCCGTAACTATTTGGCTTAAGAAATTATCACCGTCGTTGTGGTATCGCTCAAGGAAACTCAATGTACTGTCCAAATGTTTGGTTTTGTGCACATCCATCAACATTTTCGGTACCCAACGTACGCACAATTTTCGTAATTCAAGTGCTCGGTCACAATGCCATACAAAACACTATGAGGAACATTAGGAAAGTCATCCCGCAAGGAGGAAATCTTAAAGCGTCTGTTCCCTCTCATCTTATTGCCCACTTCCTGCACCAAACTTTCAATAACGACCGAAGGACGCCCACTCCGTTGTTCATCATGCACATTTGTGCGGCCATCTTTAAATGCTCTCACCAACTTTCTTACCATTCCATCACTCATAATGTTTCCTCCGCAAACTGCACAGATCTCACGATGAATATCGATCGCTTTTAGGCCTTTAGCACTAATAAATCTTATAACAGCCCGTACTTCACAGTCGGCGGGACTCACGATTATCAAAATGGTTCAAATGGCTCTGAGCACTACGGGACTGAACTTCTGAGGTCATCAGTCCCCTAGAACTTAGAACTACTTAAACCTAACTAACCTAAGGACATCACACACATCCATGCCCGAGGCAGGATTCGAACCTGCGACAGTAGAGGTCGCTCGGTTCCAGACTGTAGCGCCTAGAACCGCTCGGCCATTCCGCCTGGCTCACGATTATCGAAGGCATGTTAAACACTCAGTGCACAACGTAAACAAGGAAGAATCAGATTGTAATGGCGTCAGTGCATAGATTAAGGTACAGGCTTTCATGTAAAAAAAAAAATTATTGAGATATCCTAGCACGTCTTTTTTTAACTTCAAAGCGGTACTCACTTTTAAAAAAACACTTCTCGTATTTGTACGTTAAGTGTACTCACAATTGCGAATATTAACAACCACCGGCTGTAGAAAGGAATGACGAGAATGAAAACTTCTGCCAGAGTTGGACGCGAACCTTTGTTTTCCACTTATCGTGAGGGGTCGCCTTACCGTTTTTTTTTATTTTACTTTAGACCGAAATGTGGTTAAAAAAAATACAGTTGGGCGCGAACAGGCGACTGTAAGATTAGGACGTACGACCGTTACCACTTTTTTTTTAAATTGAGAGCTTCATTAGCCTTCAGCGAATGAAGCAATTAATTATTTAGTAACTTGAAGTGGTGCTCTACTAGCCCCAGCGGCTAGTCAGGAAGGCAAATTTTGTCAGCTGCGTTTTTTTTAATGTATTTATTTATTTTTTTACATGATTACATTTAGGAAACGTGTACAAATGAGAATTCTAGGAACTCAGTGTTACAAGTAAGTGTTACAACAACAAAGGTGGCATAAAAGAGTAATCAAAAAAATAAAAATGTAAATCACTGATACTGCCGTTCAGCTGTACTTGCACGACTTCCGGCCAAACCCAGACTTTCAATAAGTCGTCAACATGCACCTATATCATGTACTGGTACATTCATTATGTATATTGCCGTACATGTGAGACATTTTACTTGAAAGTCGCTTGTCTGGTGTCGGTGGATAAATAGGATAGTGTAGTGCCTGTGTTATTCTGAATTACGATGCAAAGTTCCTTTGGAATTTTGCACAGTTATTACAAAATAACACAGGCACTGCAATATCGTTTTATTTTATGGTTGTATTTCGTGGTTTTTTTTTCCCCTAAATGTATTCGTATATTGCGAATCGGGGTTGACGTCATCTGTTTGCGAGACATGAAAATTTGTGGCATTTAGGGACTTTAAACCTTATTTCCTGCTTATCGCGAGCGGCCACTCAAACATTTTGGCTATCCGAGTAGCCCTCCATAACAGATCCCAACTTCCATATGTCGCGAGCCCACATCAAAATTTGGTTCAAATGGCTCTGAGCACTATGGGACTTAACTTCTAAGGTCATCAGTCCCCTAGAACGTAGAACTACTTAAACCCAACTAACCTAAGGACATCACACACATCCATGACCAAGGCAGGATTCGAACCTGCGACCGTAGCGGTCGCGCGGTTCCAGACTGTAGCGCCTAGAACCGCTCGGCCACCCCGGCCGGCTGGCGTCCACATCCCTTGCGCTCACAGGTTTTGTGATTTCCGCACAGGGAGAGATAAATATGTTATCGTCATTTTAGTCCGTCGGGGCATAGATATATTGTTGTCTGTGGTTATAAAGTGTCTGTATCTTCGAATTAAAATGTCGCTCGCACATGCATGAATATCTGAGGAACATTCTAATGTGAAGATAGACACTGTGTAAAGGCAAGCTTTGTAGTCATAAAAATGTTTCTTGTTTTCGTTGTGACCATCTGCAGACCAAACTGATTCGGGCGTTTTATTTTCTTCTGCTCGTTATCCTGATGCAGTACTCTCTCAATCTCCAACTTTTAACCTTCTTCGCTTTTCTGCTCATGATGTTTTAGTCCTGGTCTAAATGTGTCCTGGAAACCTGTGACATCTCCGAGTTTTAAACTGAGCGCTACTTTGTCGTAAACTCTGCTTCCTGTGTTGCTGTTTCTTTTAATTCCTTCGCGTTCCTCTGGTTTTCTTGTTCTAAAGACACTGCGCTATTTGATGTGTCAATCTCTCCCGGTCAATTCAACTGATCTGTCCGAAGAACGTAGTCCTTTTTTTGCTGATAGAGTGTGATACGTTGTTTGAGTTTTTGGTTCGGTCTTTTTCTGTGAGAAGAATGTCCCGTTTTTTGAAGTTCTAATATCTTCCTCAGAATTAGCACCTTCCGTCAGTTCGCTTAGTTTCGAGCACAGTACACATAACGTATGGCAAAGACACTTGGTGTATTACGGAAAATTTTGCAACTAGTTTCCAGACCTGAATCTATGAATACTTTTAAACCCTGTACATATCTCTCCTGTACAGACCACGAAGATGAAATCAGACTAACTGAAAGGGAAAGGTACGTATTTATGTTGCCCCCTCCCCCCCCCCCCTTACCACTGCAACTCTTTCCGCGATTCCGTAACGAAGAAGTAATGCACGTGCTTGGAAAGTTCTTTCTCGCTTCTTGCTGCTCCACTGTCCACAGCGACAGTGTGAAGTACTTCATCTAGTACTACAACCTTGTGTGTAACATAAATACAGGAATAAAGATCAAAATCGGAGACGGTATCTTGGAAGGAGGACAGTGGAGGCCACAGTTTTCGCCCGGAAGGATAGGAGCAAATAATGATTTTACCATCCTTTTTTACTATTTGCTGACAGTTCCTTTGGTTACTGGTAGAAAGTGTACTTTTGAAAGCCTCCATGTGCAGCTACAGAAAAACTTGTGAAAACAAAGAACATCACGAAACCACGAAGAAATATTAATTACTAATCTGAATTCCGATGATTCGCAGAACCCTCTGTCGATGTTGGTACTCTTCTCGCGATCCTCAAATCTCGATTGCTGCAGTGGGCGTAGCGACCAATGGCTTGCAAGATAGAGCAAGGTAATGAAAGAGCTGTCCCCAAGGCTGGGATATTAATACTGAACCTCTGTGACAATTATTGGACGGAGCATATACCGCTGAAGATTTTGCTACACACGTGGACGATGTTCTAGATTTGTGTCTGCAGACTCCAGGACGAGACTTGAGGAAAAGACGAATGATGTGCTTGTTGGGATGCAGCGGTGTAGCGTGGGCAACATGCTGGCTACAGCCGTCCATAAATGCACCTAAATACTTCTGAAGAGAGGACTTTCTGTCGTCAGAAGTTCTTCCTGAGAATGGACGGAATCACTGTAAAACACAGCACTATTTGCAGGTATCCAGACATTGTTCTAGATGTGAAAAGAAACTTTCGAGAACATGTAAAATAAGTAACTCAGGAAGTCTTCAGAGTGATAAATAACATTTCTGTGCCTGCACTGACGATTATAAATTATACTCACATCAAAAAAAGGTTTGCATCACCTCCGTTCCGAGAGTTCCGGAACCTGTACAGAAAATTTGAAGAGATCAACATAAACATCATTTCCGCCCTCTTCATTGCTCATGAAAACCACAAATTGCTTGTTGTACCACCATACAGTGAGACCTTCAGAGGTGGTGGTACAGATTTCTGTACACACCGGAACCTCTAATACACAGTAGCACGTCCTCTTGCATTGATGCATGCCTGTATTCGTTATGCCATACAATCCACAAGTTCATGAAGTCACTGTTGGTCCAGCCGGCCGCGGTGGTCTCGCGGTTCTAGGCGCGCAGTCCGGAACCACGCGACTGCTACGGTCGCATGTTCGAATCCTGCCTCGGGCATGGATGTGTGTGATGTCCTTAGGTTAGTTAGGTTTAATTAGTTCTAAGTTCTAGGGGACTGATGACCACAGCTGTTAAGTCCCATAGTGCTCAGAGCCATTTGAACCATTTGAACCACTGTTGGTCCAGATTGTCCCACTCCTCAACGGCGTTTCGGCGTAGATCCCTCTTGTTGATGGGTCACGTCGTCCATAAACAGCCCTTCTCAATCTATCCCAGACATGTTCGATAGGGTTCATGTCTAGAGAACATGCTGGCCACTCTAGTCGAGCGATGTTATCCTGAAGGAAGTCATTCACAAGATGTCCACGATGGGGGCGCGAATTGTCGTCCATGAAGACGAATGCCTCGCCAGTATGCTGCCGATATGGTTGCACTATCGGTTGAAGGATGAAATTCACGTATCGTACAGCTGTTACGGCGCCTTCCATGATCACCAGTGGCGTACGCCGGCCCCATATAATGCCATCTCAAAACAGCACGGAATCTACACCTTGCTGCACTCGCTGGATAGTGTGTCTAAGTCGTTCAGTCTGACCGGGTTGCCTCCAAACACGTCTCCGACGATTGTGTGGTTGAAGGCATATACGACACCCATTGGGGAAGAGAACGTGATGCCAATCCTGAGCGTTCCTTTCGGCATGTCGTTGGACCCGCGCTGCATGGCCTCGTGGTTGCAAAGTTGGAACTCGCCATGGACGTCGGAAGTGAAGTTGCGCATCATAAAGCCTACTGCGCACAATTTCAGTGGTAACACGACGTCTTGTGGCTGCACGAAAAGCATTATTCAACATGGTGGTGTTGCTGTCAGGTTTCCTCGAGCCATAATCCGTAGGTATCGGTCATCCATTGCCGTAGTAGCCCTTGGGTGTCCTGAGCGAGGCATGTCATCTACAGTCCCTGTCTCTCTGTATCTCCTCCATGCCCGAACAACATCGCTTTGGTTCACTCCGAGACGCCTGCACTCTTCCTTTGTTGAGTGCCCTTCCTGACACAAAGTAACAATGCGAACACAATCGAACCTCGGTACTGACCGTCTAGGCATGGTTGAACTACAGACAACACGAGCCGTGTACCTCCTTCCTGGTGGAATGGTGGGAACTGATCGGCTGTCGCTGCTCATGCATGGTTGTTTATATGTCTGGGTGGGTTTAGTGACATCTCTGAACAGTCAAAGGGACTTTGTCTGTGATACAATATCTACAGTCAACGTCTATCTTCAGTAGTTCTGGGAACTGGGGTGACGCAAAACTTTTTTGATGTGTGTATGCTGTACGGTTACATTATGAAACTATCTTCAGTGCTATTCTGGGCTACGCTGGCAGCGTCATGGCGCATCCACCTCGACTGGTGAGCTACAGGACAATATTGCGACGAATGAAGCGGAGTGTACTTCTGAGGCTCGCCGGTGCCTTTGCACTACACCTGTCGAACTTTACAGGTGATTCGACATATGTTCGATTGATAGCGTGATATTTTACGGGATGGTGCCGTGTTGGCTGGGATGTGAACTATATGACATTGCAACATGTGATCATAAGAGATTATATTTATAATATAAGAGACCCTGGAGGTAGACGATTGGCAGGCTGACTAGGGGAATTGCAAGACTGAAATATAGCATGCTGTCAAGCATTAAGAACAGGCTCAGGAAGCGTGACATCGATCTTACTGGAGATATGGTGCATCTATTAACAGGTCATGGTCCATATCGCCGAACATCTTCATCAATTTGAGAATATGGAAAGGATCATGTCGATCACAGGTTCCCAGCTAGGAAGGGAATGCAGACACTTAGACTGTGATTTGGAAACAGTTGTAAATTTCCCGGGTTCGAAACCCGCCACCGCTTACATTTTGAATAAATATTCATCAGCAATAGCGGCCGAAGACTTCCAGCGTAAGAAGTCACTCTCATTCTACCAACGACATTATCAAAGAGGGTGGAGGAGCGGACAGAGGTTCACAGCACTCTCTTGCCTTTGGATTGGGAAACTGCCCCTAAAGGTGGAAGAATGAGCAACGATATACGGCATGAAGATGCAGAATACAAGGGAAACCACTGCACTAAAGACAGATAATGTGTATCCACAGGACATGTGGCCTGTAATTGAAAAAGTGTCAAGATGATCTCTCTATTGGCAAAAGATTCCGGAATAGTCCCCCATTCGGACTCCGGGAGGGGACTGCCAAGAGGGAGGTGACCATGAGAAAAAGACTGAACAACCAACAAAAGGAGAACGTTCTATGATTCGCGGCGTGGAATGTCAGAAGTTTGAACGTGATAGGGAAGCTAGCAAATGTGAAATGAGAAATGCTTAGATTCGATCTAGATATAGAGAGAGTCAGTGAAGTGAAATGGAAAGAAGACAAGCATTTCTGGTCAGATGAGTATAGGGCAATATCAACAGCACCAGAAAATGGTGTAACGGAAGTAGGATTCGTTATGAATAGGAAGATAGGTCAGAGAGTGAGTTAGTGTGAACACTTCAGTCATAGGCTTGTTATCATCAGAATCGACATCAAACGTACACCGACAACGATCTTTCAGGCATACATGCCGACGTCGCAAGCTGAAGATGAAGCGATAAAGTATATGAGGATAATGAACGGGTAACTCAATGCGTAAAGGGGAGATTAAAATCTAATAGTCATGGGTGACTGAAATGCGGTTGTAGACGAAGGAGTAGAAGAAAGGGTTACTAGCAAACATGGGCTACGAATGAGAAAGGAGAAAGACTAATGAGTTCTGCAGTAACTTTCAGCTAGTAATAGCGAATACTCTGTTCAAGAATCACAAGAGGTATACCTGGAAAAGGCGTGGAGGTACGGGAAGATTTCAGATAGACTACATCATGGTCAGGCAGAGACTCAGAAATCAGATATCGAATTGTAAGGAGAACCCTGGAGCAGATATAGACTCAGATCAAAATTTTGTTGTGATGAAGAGTAGGCTGCGGTTTAAGAGATTAGCAGGAAGAATCAATGCCCATACAAGTGGGATACGGAAGTGCTAAGGAATGAAGAGATATGCTTGAAGCTCTCTTAGGACATAGATACTGCGATAAGGAATAGCTCAGTTGACAGTTCTGCAATAGGAAGAGGAATGGACATCTCTAAAAAGCGCAATCACAGAGTTGGAAAAAAAAGTAGGTGCGGAGAAACTATGGGCAACAGAAGAGATACTTCAGCTGACCGACTAAAGACGGAAGTGCAAAAATGTTCAGTGAATTCAGGAATACAGAAACACAAGCCACTTCGGAATGAAATAAATAGGAAGTGCAGGGAAGCTAAGACGAAATGGCTGCATGAAAAATGTGAAAAAATCGAAGAAGAAATGACTGTTGAAGGACTGACTCAGCATATAGAAAAATCAAAACAACCTTCGGTGAAATTAAAAGCAAGGGTGGTAACTTTAAGAGTGCAATTGGAATTCCACTGTTAAATGCAAAGAGAGAGAGAGAGAGAGAGAGAGACAGAGACAGAGAGTAGATAGGTGGAAACAGTACGTTGAAGACCTCCATGAGGATCTAGACGTGTCTAATGACGTACTAGAGGAAGAAACAGAAGTCGGCACAGAAAGGATAGCGGATCCAGTATTAGAAACAGAATTTACAAGATCGAATAAGACAGTACGGATAGATAACATTCCATGGGAATTTCTAAAATCAGTGGGAGAAGTGGCAACAAAACGACTATTCACGTTGGTCTGTAGAATGTATGCGTCTGGCGGTATACCACCTGTTTTTCGGGATAACGTCATCCACGCAATTGCGAAGATGGCAAGAACCGACGAGTGCGAACTCTTGCGTTCATGCGTCCAAGTTGCTGACATGAATAATGTGCAGAAGAATGGAAAAGAAAATTGAGGATGTGCTGGACGACGTTTAATTTGGCTTCCCTAAAGGAAAAGGCACCAGAGACGCAATTGTGACGTTGCGGTTGATAATGGAACCTAGGCTAAAGAAAAATCAGGACACGTGATTTATCAACCTCGAAAAAGTGTTCGACAGTTTCAGCTAGTGAAAGATGTTCGAAGTTCCGAGAAAAATAGGGCTAAGCTATAGGGAAAGATGGGTAATATAGAACATGTACAATAACCAAGAGGGAACGGTAAGAGTAGAGGACCGTGAAAGCAGTTCTCGGATTGCAAAAGGTCTAAGACAGGGATGTAGTCTGTCACCGCTATTTTTCATTATATACATCGAAGAAGCAATGATGGCAATAAAAGAAAGGTTCAAGAGTGGAATTACAATTCACTGGCGGGCAGATTGATGCCGTGTTCCTGGACTTCAGGAAGGCATTTGATACGGTTCCGCACTTACGTTTAGTGAAAAAAATGCGAGCTTACGGAATATCGGACCAGGTTTGTGATTGGATTCAGGATTTCCTAGAAGAAAGAACACAACATGTCATTCTTAACGGTTCAAAATCTGCAGCTGTAGAGGTAATTTCGGGAGTACCGCAAGGAAGCGTGATAGGACCTTTATTGTTTACAATATACATAAATGACTTAGTTGACAACATCGGTAGCTCCGTGAGGCTATTTGCAGATGACACGGTTGTCTACAAGAAAGTAGCAACATCAGAAGACTCGTACGTACTCCAGGAAGACCTGCAGAGGATTAATGCATGGTGCGACAGCTGGCAGCTTTCCCTAAACGTAGATAAATGTAATATAATGCGCATACATAGGGGCAGAAATCCATTCCAGTACGATTATGCCATAGGTGGTAAATCATTGGAAGCGGTAACGACCGTAAAATACTTAGGAGTTACTATCCGGAGCGATCTGAAGTGGAATGATCACATAAAACAAATAGTGGGAAAAGCAGGCGCCAGGTTGAGATTCATAGGAAGAATTCTAAGAAAATGTGACTCATCGACGAAAGAAGTAGCTTACAAAACGCTTGTTCGTCCGATTCTTGAGTATTGCTCATCAGTGTGGGACCCTTACCAGGTTGGATTAATAGAAGAGATAGACATGATCCAGCGAAAAGCAGCGCGATTCGTCATGGGGACATTTAGTCAGCGCGAGAGCGTTACGGAGATGCTGAACAAGCTCCAGTGGCGGACACTTCAAGAAAGGCGTTACGCAATACGGAGAGGTTTATTATCGAAATTACGAGAGAGCACATTCCGGGAAGAGATGGGCAACATATTACTACCGCCCACATATATCTCGCGTAATGATCACAACGAAAAGATCCGAGAAATTAGAGCAAATACGGAGACTTACAAGCAGTCGTTCTTCCCACGCACAATTCGTGAATGGAACAGGGAAGGGGGGACCAGATAGTGGTACAATAAGTACCCTCCGCCACACACCGTAAGGTGGCTCGCGGAGTATAGATGTAGATGTAGATGTAGAAGCTGACAGGATATCAGTGATAAGATTCGCTGATGATATTGCTACCCTCAGTGAAAGTGAAGAAGAGATACAGGAATTGCTGAATGGAATGTACAGTCTAATGAATATAGGATATGGACTGGGAGGAAATCGAAGAAAGACGAAAGTAATGAGAAGCAGCAACAATGAGAACATCGAGAAACTTAACATCAAGATTGGTGATCACGAAGCAGATGCTATCTAGGCTGTAAAATAACCCATGACGGATGGAGGAGGGAGAATATAAAAAACAGACTAGCACTGGAAAAGAGAGCATTTCTGTAAAGTAGAGGTCTATTAATATCAAACATAGGCCTTTATTCGAGGAAGAAATTTCCGAGAACGTGCGTTTGGAGCACAGCATTGTACGGTAGTGAAACAGGGGCTGTGGGAAAACTAGAACAGAAGAGAATCGAAGCATTCGAAATGCGGTGCTACAGAAGAATGTTGAAAATTAGATGGACTGATAAGTTAAGGAACGACGAGGTTCTCTGGAGAATCGGCGGGAAAGAAATACATGGAAAACACTAACAAGAAGAAGGGTTAGGATGGGAGTATGTCTGTTAAGTTACCAGGGAATAGCTTCCGTGGTCGGCCGCGGTGGCCGTGCGGTTCTAGGCGCTTCAGTCGGGTACCGCGAGACTGCTACGGTCGCAGGTTCGAATCCTGCCTCGGGCATGGATGTGTGTGATGTCCTTAGGTTAGTTAGGTTTAAGTAGTTCTAAGTTATAGGGGGCTGATGACCTCAGATGTTAAGTCCCATAGTGCTCAGAGCCAATAGCTTCCGTGGTATTAGAGGGACTTGTAGAGGATAAAGCTGTAAAGGGAAACAAAGATTGAAATACATCCAGCAAACAATTGAGGACTGCTCTGAGATGCAGAGGATGGCACAGGAGAGGAATTCGAGGCGCGCCGCATCAATCCAACCAGAAGGCTGATGACTGTGAAATTATAAAAATGTGCAATGGCCATCTATATGGATATGCGATGATTCGAGGGTTGTCGAATCAAGCACATACACAGTGGGAAAATGTAGAACAGTGCATTAACAATAGGTGTAAGTGTAGATACAGTTATAGTTAGTCGGCAAAACTCGACCTGCTAGTAATAGATGTAGTATTATATGGTAAGCTGCAAGTTATTCACTTAGAAATATAATACAATTCCATTACATTGGATTGTATTTCTAACATTCTATTTTATTTCTAAATTAATATTAACAATACTCCTTCCATCAAACGTCTTTGGGTGATGAATCACGTCATATGGAACAACTTTTGTTAGAGACAAAATGTTCGCTGACGCTCCCAGGCGATGCTAGTTGTTCAGTTGTGTTGGTTATGCCTGTGAGAGGTGGCGGGGCGTAGGCACTCTGCAACGTAAATATGCAGTGCACGTTGCCTTTAATGCAGTCATCTGCTCCACGTGAAAGTCGGTGGGACGCACCAATTGAAGTTGCGATTCGTTTTTTAAAATATATTTCTCCATTTTCTTATTGAAAATCAGACTACCAATTTACTAAGATATTTAATATGCAGCATGCCTGGTTTGAAGATCCTGCTGGTTCTGCGTAATTCCGTAGTCCCAGCGCCAGTGAATACTAGAGGAAACCTAGTATTGCTGGGAAGCATCAGTGAAGATTTTATCTCTAACAGAATTTGTTCCCCATGGCGATACCACTCACCCGCAGACGTTTGATGCATAGACTTTGAAATAACTTGTTTATAACTACAGAATTGTACGTTATTGTTGACACCGAATATGTACGACCTGTTTAGAGTTTTAAGATAACAGATCCAAAATTCATGTCAATAAATTGACTTTAAAATTCTCAGTCAGGCTTCGATTGTGAAGCAATGAAAGGTGCTTGAAAAAAATGCATTGATGTATATGGTACACATTATTGCAATACGGTCTAAGATGGAGTTAGATGAGAATATAGAGGTATATTCATGGCAGAAATTGGGACAAGAGGAGGTCACTTACAACTAGGAACAAATTCTTATTATTTACGAGCGCTAAATTCTGAAAAGACAGACAACTTAGAAGAATTGTGTCACGTACATCATGAATGCTTATGATGGCAAAATTAATTTACATTAAAAAAAAAAAGAAGATGTGAAATTTTCATTGCGAAAAATAGGGGAAGTAAATGTGTTCGTATTAACAGTTATGCATCGACCAGCCTCAAAATAGACGTGGACGGATAAGTGGCTAGTACATTGTCCAGTCACATGAATGTGACCGCCTGTCAAAAGTCTGAATAACCACATTTTGAAACGTGGACCGCTGCGGAACGTGCAGGTAGAGAGTCAATGAGGTTCTGGAAAGTACCGAGAGAGATGTGGAGCTATGCTGAGCCATGCTTGAGGATTCATGACGCGAACAGCCCTATTGAGGTGGTCCCACAGATTCACGACTGGGTTTAAATCTGAGTAGTTTGGTTTCCAAGTGAGTACAGTAAACACATCTTGGCTCTCTTCCAACCACGAACGTACAATGAGAGCTGTGGGACACGTTGTGTAGTCCTGATGGCATATGCCAACACTGATGACGGAAAAAAACTGCTTCTGGGGGTGGACATGTTCCCCAAGGGTAGATGCTTAATTGTGTTCATACAGTGTGCCTTCCAGAATGACGAGATCAGCCAGGAAGTGCCACGAAAATATTCTCCAGACCATGACGCTACCTCCTCCAGCCTTGACCCTTCCGATGATTGTTTCCGACGGCTGTCTATCCCATGTAGCATAAAATGTGATGCATTTGAAAAGGTCGCCTGTCGCCACTTAGTGGACGTCCATAGCGGAACTGGCATGCAAATGCCAGCCTTTGTCGGCAATGATCAGTAGTCAGCATGGGAGCGTGAACTAACATGCCTGCTGTAGAGGCACAAACGCAGCAACGTTCGCTGAACGGTCGTCGAGCAGACGCAGTTGGTAGCCCCTTTGTTCATCTGGGCGGCCAGTTGCTCCACATTACACGTATATTCGCCCGTACACATCTTCGCAGCCTTCATTCACCCTATTGTTCTGTGGCCCATGATACACCACAGTTGCCTCGGTGCCACAGCGAGAGGCGAACAGCTTACAAACTCAGCCTCTTCCGAAATGCTTCCACCCTTGTCTGAAAGCTAGTGATCATGCCCTTTTGGACGTCAGATAATTCGCTCCGTTTGCGCATTATGAAACGACTGCACTGTCTTCCGTATCCCCCCCATTTGCTTCATATACGTTGTCAGTTGTGGCGTCCAGGTACTAGCTGAGTACTAACTCAAGCGTGGGCACTTCTTTCCCGATCTTCACCGACTAAATTTCAGGGGTTGTTCAGGAATCTCTTTTGGTTCAGATTTGCTGTGTTTCAAATCGTTTATATATGGGACCTCTTTTCGCCTGGCATAGTGCAGCAACTCGTCGTAGCATAGACACAACAAGTCGTTGCAAGTTGTAATGGATCTGGGACATGTGTCATTTTCTACCGGATTTCTCGATACCAAATCTAATGAGGGAAGTTGTAAATGTTTTCTTATATTTTTGTCAGAATATTTTTTTGTGAATTGTAATTTGCCTTATTTTATGCTAATTTGCTTATATGTTTGAGAGTGACAGCATATTGATTAATATTAGTAGATGTGACGAAGAATATCATTGATTACAAGTGGAAGCTTGTGTGTTGTGTAAAATGCTCTGACGCTGGAGTCGTCTTTGACCGTAGTCAGTCGGCAGTGAACTCTTGGTGTGTGTGATGGTGGAACAATGTGCACGACGCCGTTATAATAACTTGCTAGTGAACAGGAAAAATGAATTATGTTACTACTTTTTTATATAAACATCAAGAAGGAACCGCATTCGAAGAAATGGTATTTGAAGCACTAAAATGAGGCAAACGCATTGAACCAGGTCATTTCTGCAGCCGACGAAACAGCATTGTGGAATCATACTTTTACTAGACGAATGAAGCCAACACAAAAAGACAAATATCATCTTGTAAACATTTCACGGAAAAGTGAGTACTGTCACGAAATATGCTAAATTCAAGTATATAAAAATAGTGAGCATATTTCAAAGTCCACTGCAGAAATATTGAGCCATGCTCGCTGTATAACCGTCCATAACCGCGAAAGTGTTGCCTGCACAGGATTTTGTGCTTGAACTAATCTCCGGATTATGTTCCATAAATGTGCGATAGGATTCATGATGGGCAATCTGGATGGCCAAATCATTCCCTCGAATTGTCCAGAATGTTCTTCAAACCAATCACGAACAGTTGTGGCCCGGCGACCTGATTTAGAAGTCCATGAATGGCAGAAAATGGTCTCCAAGTAGCCGAACATAACCATTTTCAGTCAATGATCTGTTCAGCTGGATCAGAGGACCCATTCCATTCCATGTAAACACAGCTCACACCATTCGGGGACACCACCAGCTTGCACATTACCTCGTTGACATCTTGGCTCCATGGCTCCGTAGGATATGCGCCACACTCGAACCGTGTCATTAGCTCTTACCAACTGAAATCGGGACTCACTGTTTTCCAGTAGTCTAGGGTCCAACTGATACGGTCACGAGCCCAGGAGAGGAGCTGCAGGCCGATGTCGTTCAGCTAGTAAAGGCATTCGTGTCGGTCGTCTGCTGCCACAGCCCATTAATGTCAAATTTCGCCGCACTGTCCTAGTGGATACGTTTGTCGTATTTCCCGAATTGATTTCTGTTTTCATTTCACGCTGTGTTGCTTGTCTGTGAGCTCTTACAACTCTACACAAACGCTGTATAGCGAAGGGCGTAGGTCACTGCATTGTCCATGAGGAGAGAGATAAGAAATTAGTGCACGCAAAACACCAACGCCGAGAACGCTAGATGCACAGACATCTGGGGAAATATCAGGAGAGCGGTAGTGGTGGGGGTAATGGTGGGGGGTGGGCGTCACTCAGAGATCTGTAGGGGAACTGCTCAGCACTGAAGTGCAAAGCGTTGTTGTGAACTGTAGCCTACGCTCACATTTTTTGTAAATATGAAAATGGGCCCCTCCAAGCCCACACTTGTATGGTGACCATTCAAAAAGATCTACAGTCACCTTTTCTTTCGTTAGTATCCAAAAAGAATTCCACCGAAAATGCAGTGATTTACTTTCGCCTGACTTGTTAACCATTTGTAACTTTCAGAAAAGCGTCATGACTGGTGAATTTTGAGTAAAACCTACACATTTCTCTGGTGTTGTTGTTGTTGTGGTCTACAGTCCTGAGACTGGTTTGATACAACTCTCCATGCTACTCTATCCTGTGTAAGCTTCTTCATCTCCCAGTACCTACTGCAGCCTACATCCTTCTGAATCTCATCTCTTGGTCTCCCTCTACGATTTTTACCCTCCACGCTGCCCCCCCCCCCCCCCCAGTACTAAATTGGTGATCCCTTGATACCTCAGAACATGTCCTATCAACCGATCCCTTCTTCTAGTCAAGTTGTGCCACAAACTCCTCTTCTCCCCAATTTTGTTCGATACCTCCTCATTAGTTATGTGATCTACCCATCTAATCTTCAGCATTCTTCTGTAGCACCACATTTCGAAAGCTTCTATTCTCTTCTTGTCTAAACTATTTATCGTCCACGTTTCACTTCCATACATGGCTACACTCCATACAAATACTTTCAGAAACGACTTCCTAACACTTAAATCAATACTCGATGTTAACAAATTTCTCTTCTTCAGAAACGCTTTCCTTGCCATTGCCAGTCTACATTTTATATCCTCTCTACTTCGACCATCATCAGTTATTTTGATCCCCAAATAGCAAAACTCCTTTACTACTTTAAGTGTCTCATTTCCTAATCTAATTCCCTCTGCATCACCCGATTTAATTCGACTACATTCCATTATCCTTGTTTTGCTTTTGTTGACGTTCATCTTATACCTTTCTTTCAAAACACTGTCCATTCCGTTCAACTGCTCTTCCAGGTCCTTTGCTGTTTCTGACAGAATTACAATGTCATCGGCGAACCTCAAAGTTTTTATTTCTTCTCCATGGATTTTAATACCAACTCCGAACTTTTCTTAAGTTTCCTTTACTGCTTCCTCAATATACAGATTGAATAGCATCGGGAAGAGGCTACAACCCTGTCTCACTCCCTTCCCAACCACTGCTTCCCTTTCATGTCCCTCGACTCCTATAACTGCCATCTGGTTTCTGTACAAATTGTAAATAGCCTTTCGCTCCCTGTATTTTACCCCTGCCACCTTCAGAATTTGAAAGAGCGTATTCCAGTCAACATTGTCAAAAGCTTCTTCTAAGTCTACAAATGCTAGAAACGTAAGTTTGCCGTTCCTTAATCTTTCTTCTAAGATAAGTCGTATGGTCAGTATTGCCTCACGTGTTCCAACATTTCTACGGAATCCAAACCGATCTTCCCCGAGGTCGGCTTCTACCAGTTTTTCTATTCGTTTGTAAAGAATTCGCGTTAGTATTTTGCAGCTGTGACTTATTAAACTGATAGTTCGGTAATTTTCACATCTGTCAACACCTGCTTTCTTTGGGATTGGAATTATTATATTCTTCTTGGAGGGTATTTCGCCTGTCTCATACATTTTGCTCACCAGATGGTAGAGTTTTGTCAGTACTGGCTCTCCCAAGGACGTCAGTAGTTCTAATGGAATGTTGTCTACTCCCGAGGCCTTGTTTCGACATAGGTCTTTCAGTGCTCTGTCGAACTCTTCACGCAGTATCATATCTCCCATTTCATCTTCATCTACATCCTCTTCCATTTCCATGATATTGTCCTCAAGAAGATCGCCCCTGTATAGACCCTCTATATACTCCTTCCACCTTTCTGCTTCCCCTTCTTTGCTTAGAACTGGGTTTCTATCTGAGTTCTTGATATTCATGCAAGTGGGTGTCTTTTCTCCAAAGGTCTCTTTAATTTTCCTGTAGGCAGTATCTATCTTACCCCTGGTGAGATAAGCCTATATATCCTTACATTTGTCCTCTAGCCATCCATGCTTAGCCATTTTGCCCTTCCTGTCGATCTCATTTTTGAGACGTCTGTATTCCTTTTTGCCTGCTTCACCTACTGCATTTTTGTATTTCCTCCTTTCATCAATTACATTCAGTATCTCGTCTGTTACCCAAGGATTTCTACTAGCTCTCGTCTTTTTACCTACTTGATCCTCTGCTGCCTTCACTATTTCATTCCTCAAAGCTACCCATTCTACTGTATTTCTTTTCTCTATTCCTGTCAATTGTTCCCTTATGATCTCCCTGAAACTCTGTACAACCTCTGGTTTTTTCAGTTTAACCAGGTCCCATCTCCTTAAATTCCCACCTTTTTGCAGTTTCTTCAGTTTTAATCTACAGTTCATAACCAACAGATTGTAGTCAGAGTCCACATCTGCCCCTGGAAATGTCTTACAATTTAAAACCTGGTTCCTAAATCTCTGTCTTACCATTATATAATCTATCTGAAACCTTTTAGTATCTTCAGGTTTTTTCCATGTATACAACCTTCTTTCATGATTCTTGAACCAAGTGTTAGCTATGATTAAGTTATGCTCTGTGCAAAATTCTACCAGGCGGCTTCCTCTTTCATTTCTTAGCCCCAATCCATATTCACCTACTATTTCCAGTCACCCATGACTATTAAATTTTCGTCTCCCTTCACTACCTGAATAATTTCTTTTATCTCATCATACATTTCATCAATTTCTTCATCATCTGCAGAGCTAGTTGGCATATAAACTTGTACTACTGTAGTAGGCGTGGGCTTCGTGTTTATCTTGGCCACAATAATGCGTTCACTATGCTGTTTGTAGTAGCTTACCCGCACTCCTATTTTTTTATTCATTATTAAACCTACTCCTGCATTACCCCTATTAGATTTTGTATTTATAACCCTGTATTCACCTGACCAGAAATCTTGTTCCTCCTGCCACCGAACTTCACTAATTCACACTATATCTAACTTTAACCTATCTTTTTTATTTTTATTTATTTATTGTTCCGTGGGACCAAATTAAGGAGAAGTCTCCATGGTCATGGAACGAGTCAATACACGAAATTATAACACGATATTAGAAACAGATAAAATGAAATATAAAAAAAAACCATATTCAGGTGACAAGCCGTAAGTTTAAATGAAGACAATCAACAATGTAACACTGGAATTTGCTTAATTTTTTAGCTCTTCCAGGAGCTCCTCGACAGAATAGAAGGAGTGAGCCATGAGGAAACTCTTCAGTTTAGACTTAAAAGAGTTTGGGCTACTGCTAAGATTTTTGAGTTCTTGTAGTAGCTTATTGAAAATGGATGCAGCAGAATACTGCACTCCTTTCTGCACAAGAGTCAAGGAAGTGCATTCTACATGCAGATTTGATTTCTGCCTAGTATTAACTGAGTGAAAGCTGCTAACTCTTGGGAATAGGCTAATATTGCTAACAACAAACGACATTAAAGAAAATATGTACTGTGAGGGCAATGTCAGAATTCCCAGATTTTTGAATAGGGGTCGACAAGAGGTTCTCGAACTTACACAACATATAGCTCGAACAGCCAGTTTTTGAGCCAAAAATACCCTTTTTGAATCAGAAGAATTACCCCAAAAAATAATACCTTACGACATAAGCATATGAAAATATGCGAAGTAGACTACTTTTCGTGTTGAAGTGTCACTTATTTCAGATACTGTTCTAATGGTAAATAAAGCAGCATTGAGCTTCTGAACAAGATCCTGGACATGGGCTTTCCACAACAGCTTACTATCTATCCGAACGCCTAGGAATTTGAACTGTTCCGTCTCGCTTATTATATGCCCATTCTGTCTGATCAAAATATCGGTTCTTGTTGAATTGTGAGTTAGAAACTGTAAAAACTGAGTCTTACTGTGATTTAGCATAAAATTATTTTCTAAAAGCCACGACCTTATTTCATGAACTACATTATTTGTTACTGTTTCAGTATTACACACAAGATCCTTCACTATCAAGCTGGTGTCATCAGCAAACAGAAATATTTTTGAATCACCTGTAATACTAGAAGGCATATCATTTATATAAATAAGAAACAGCAGTGGCCCCAGCACCGACCCTTGGGGAACGCCCCACTTAACAGTGCCCCATTGGGACTGAACATCACTACCACTCTCAATATTGCGGAGAATTACCCTCTGCTTTCTGTTCTTAAAGTAAGAGGCGAATCAATTGTAAGCTACTCCACTTACTCCATAACGGTCCAACTTCTGCAGTAATATTTTGTGGTCAACACAGTCAAAAGCCTTCGTTAAATCAAAGAAAACACCTAGCGTTCGCAACCTTTTATTTAATCCGTCCAAAACCTCACAGAGAAAAGAGAATATA
The DNA here is from genome assembly GCF_023864275.1 of Schistocerca cancellata. Classification (NCBI taxonomy): domain Eukaryota; kingdom Metazoa; phylum Arthropoda; class Insecta; order Orthoptera; family Acrididae; genus Schistocerca; species Schistocerca cancellata. The sequence continues at coordinate 216,381,194 of NC_064633.1, read as the reverse complement.
GCATTTTCAGTTGTTAAACCATTTCTAAAACCAAACTGAACATTTGACAGCAAATTATGTGAATTTAAATGCTCCAGTAACCTTGTATATACAACCTTCTCGATAACTTTAGCAAACACCGATGGCATAGAAATAGGTCTAAAATTGTCAACATTATCAATGTCTCCCTTTTTATAAAGTGGCTTCACTACCGAGTACTTTAATCGGTCAGGAAACCGACCACTCCTAAAGGAAAAGTTACAGATATGGCTGAGAACTGGGCTAACATACATAGAACAATACTTCAGTATTCTGCTAGATACCCCGTCATATCCATGAAAGTTCTTGGTCTTAAGTGATTTAATTATTAACTCAATCTCCCTCCTGTCAGTATCATGGAGGAGCATTTCAGGTAACAGTCTCGGAACACTTTTTTCTAAGAGCGCTATATGATTCCCTGTTGGGACTAGGTTTCTATTTAGTTCACCTGCTATATTCAGAAAGTGATTATTAAATACTGTACATATATGCGACTTATCAGTAACACAGACATTCCCACTACACACTGATTCTATATCCTCGACCTGTCTCTGCAGACCAGCAACTTCCTTTACGACTGACCATATGGTTTTAATTTTATCCTGAGACTTAGCTATTCTATCTGCATACCACATACTTTTTGCCTTCTTAATAACATTTTTAAGCACCTTACAATACTGTTTGTAATGGGCTGCTGCATTTAGATTTTGACTGTTTCTAACGTTTTGATATAATTGCCACTTTGTTCTATAAGATATTCTTATCCCTCTAGTCAGCCACCCAGGCTGCCTGTTTGTGCTAGTACCCTGTTTTAAACGTTCTAACGGAAAGCAACTTTCAAAGAGCATGAGAAAAGTCTTGAGAAAAGCATTATATTTATCGTCTACTGTATCAGCGCTATAAACAACTTGCCACTCTTGTTCCTTTATAAGGTTTACAAAGGTCTCTACAGCAACTGGATCAGCTTTCCTAAACAGCTGATGACTATATTTAACACGTGTTGCAGCATAAAAATCTTTTAAAGTTAAAATTTGCGCATCATGATCTGAAAGGCCATTCAACTTTTTGCTAACAGAATGCCTTTCTAGTAATGAGGAATGAACAAAAATGTTGTCTATGGTTGTTCTACTGTTCCCTTGCACTCTCGTTGGAAAGAATACGGTTTGCATAAGATTATATGAATTAAAGAGGTCTACCAGCATCCTCTTCCTTGCACAATCACTTATACAATTAATACTGAAGTCACCACATACAACTAACTTTTTGTATTTCCTATAAAGTGAACCAAGAACTTCCTCTAGCTTTAGCAAAAATGTTGTGAAATCGGAGTCTGGGGATCTACAAATAACAACAGTTACAAGTTTAGCTGCGTTAAATTTAACCACACCTGCACAACATTCAAACACCTTTTCAATGCAGTACTTTGAAACATCAATTGACTCAAAAGCGATGCCGTTTTTCACATACATGGTTACTCCCCCACACCGCAAGGAGCTCCTCGAAAAGCAGCCAGCCAATCTGTATCCTGGTGAAGGAAGGCTCTGAATTATCTTCTTATTTAAAAAGTGTTCAGATATACCAATAATTTCAGAGTCAACATCTATAAGCAGTTAACTAACTTTAACTCCAATACCTTGTATATTTTGATGAAATATACTAATTCCCTCATTACTCGGATACCTAAGCTTTGTCAGAAGTGATTCCCTTGTTAGCGAGACTTCCCTTAAGCAGGAATACCTATCAGCTGACTTCAATCTAAAAAAGGTGCAGCTCTAACACCCACTATTGCAGGAATTTTCCCATGAGTGATCCCACCAACCCCACCTATGCTGTCACCTATAAGCTTTGCCAACCTCCCCTTCCCATACCTGTTGAGGTGCAGGCCGTGTCTAGTGAAACCCGTCCTGCTGATAGACTCCACCGACACCACTGAAATGTGACCCATGCTTTCTGTCATCAGCGCACCCGCAAGTCTCATGTTATTACGCCTGACGGCTGTATTAAGATGAGGCCGATCGTGACGCTGAAACAGTTCCACGAAATGCACATTCATGTTTCCAGTCTGAGTGGCTATCTTTTCCAGGTCACCATCTATGTTATACTCCCCATCCCTATCAATACTATTACCAGCCCCACCCACAATCACTACCTGATCCTCTTTAGTAAAATCCCTACATAACCCCCCTATGTTAACAGTCACCTGAGCCAACCCTGCATTAGGCTTCACAATGCTGGTGACCTGGTACTCACTCCCCAGCACTTCCTGCAACTGCTGGCCTACACCTCTGCCATGAGAACTACCTAACAGCAGAACCTTCTTCTTCCTCTTCGACTTTGCAACTGTTCTAGGCACAGTAACTACTGAGGTCTGCTGCATGCTTCCTACATCTACAGCTACTAGAGATTCCTCTCCACTAGACTCTGACAGTTGGTCATATCTATTGTAAACACCAATAGTAAAACTATCTGAAAATCTTCTTCTCCTAGCAGATCTCTGGCCAACAGCCAGCTATCCATTTCCCTTTTTAAATTTTCTAACCTACCTGCCCGATTAAGGGATCTGACATTCCACGCTCCGATCCGTACAACGCCAGTTTTCTTTCTCCTGATAACGACGTCCTCCTGAGTAGTCCCCGCCTGGAGATCCGAATGGGGGACTATTTTACCTCCGGAATATTTTACCCAAGAGGACGCCATCATCATTTAACCATACAGTAAAGCTGCATGCCCTCGGGAAAAATTACGGCTGTACTTTCCCCTTGCTTTCAGCCGTTCGCAGTACCAGCACAGCAAGGCCGTTTTGGTTAGCGTTACAAGGCTAGATCAGTCAATCATCCAGACTGTTCCCCTGCAACTACTGAAAAGGCTGCTGCCCCTCTTCAGGAACCACACGTTTGTCTCGTCTCTCAACAGATACCCCTCCGTTGTGGTTGCACCTGCGGTACGGCTACCTGTGTCGTTGAGGCACGCAAGCCTCCCCATCAACGGCAAGGTCCATGGTTCATGGGGGGGATTTCTCTGGTTGCCAAATCAACATTTGCTTCTTTTGCCAAAACACATCGGAGTTTACACTGTGACACCTCACTAACATGTGGAGACATAATTGCTAGAGAATTCTGAAACAGTGGTTTACTAAGTTTGTTCAGTGAGGAACTGAGGAAAAATAAGGTCAGTAGCTTATGAAAACTCACGTCCTTGGAACAAAATAAACGTGTAATGTCTTCACTTATGTTGTTCCAAAACCCATAGCATTTCTCATTTCACCAGCTCTGGATGGTCCTTAAAAATTGCATTCTTTCTCCGAAAATTCTATAATTGTTGGAATAACACGGTAGATAAAGAAGTTTTACGTAATAACTCTCCCCTTTGATGCTATCATTTGCCAAAGTCTCATTTCTATATCTGAAACCGTTTATGAAATATGAGGGTTGTTGTAGATCTTTCACTCTGGCTTTATCGCTGGTGCGGCGCAATCGCAAATGAATGTGCTAAATCAGATCAATTTTCTCGAGATTGGTGATAGACAGATACACCCAAGTCTACAGAAAAATTTCATACGCAACAACGTATTATGTAATATGCACCAAACGCAAAATCATAGCGACCTCTATTTTTCACTGCAAACTTTTCCGAATTTCGCTCAGTTTCTTACTTTCACGGAAATATCACAATAACTATGACCGTTAACGAAATGCTGTGCACATCATCATGAACCTGGCATGTAAAGCTACAAGTAAAGCAGAAATGAAAATTTAGTACCTAATAGTTGCCTCTGGTAGCTGAATGGTCAGCGCGACGGAATGTCATGCCTAACGGCCCAGGTTCGATTCCCGACTAGGTCGGTGATTTTCTCCGCTCAGGGACGGAGTGCTGTGTCGTCCTTATCACCATGATTTCATCCCCATCGACACGCAGGTCGAAAGACTTGCACCAGGCGAACGGTCTATCCGACGGGAGGCCCTAGCCGCACGGCATTTTTACCTAATAATTTCTGTGAAGTCGTTTGAGATAGACTGCAGGGTGCGCGCTTCGGTTCTGTCATCGAAGACCGGCCGAAAGGTGGAAAACACATATCGGCCACCCCTTCCGAACTAACGAATGAAATCGTCCAGCGCTTTGGACGAAAACTGCCCACTGCGCCTCGGCCATCGTGTCCTGAGCGATGCTGTCGGTACACTCTTGACACTGAGAATCTCGGAACGATTTCCTAAATGGAATGTCCGATACGTCCAGCTCCAACTGCCATTCCGCGTTCAGAGTCTGTTAATAACCACGTCGGAAGCGTTTTCACATGAATCAGTTAAGTACAAATGACAGCTTGGCCTTTTGTACGTGATACTACCGCCATCTATGTATGTGCATATCCTATACCATGACTTTTGCCAACTCAGTGTATGTTCCCAGTATGGGGCAGGTTTACGCAGCTATGGGAACACGTTTACGGCTATCATAGAACACAACAATGATAAACAGAACGTTACTAAAATTTCCCAAAATGTTTCTTAGCAATAAAGAAAATTACAGGCTCATGTACACTGTGAAACGTCCCCTTAGAACAAATTATACAAGACTGTGCTTAAACTGACACACAATATATTTAGTGCAACGCAATCGGACTTTCAAAAATCCCTACAAAAAATAGCCCTGACCAACATTAACCTATACGTTTCACAAATCACTTACCTCACAAAAATCTTGGTTACTCGAACTACTGCAATACAGCGAGCGCCACTACTGCCAGCTAAATAAAAGATTCAAACTACTGAAGGCACTAACTACTGATAGGCATAGTTAGCAAATGAAAGATTTTAATAGAGAACAAACACTGTATTTACCTTAATAGTCATAATATATATAGCAGTTCATGACATCAATTCGTACAAATGTACTGTTTCTGATGGACACACTTCCAGATTATCCATTCTCAAAAAATCCGCCATCTCACTTCCCCACATCCACCACTGCTGGCGGCCCGCCTCCAACTGCGCAACGCTACGCGCTGTTCACATCCAGCTGCCGCTGCCCAACACTACAATGGCAGACAACAATGCAAACTAGCCACAGACTGCACACAGCACAGCCAGTGATTTTCATACAGAGCGCTACGTAACTTTGCCAATAAGAAAACATAAACAGCCTACTTACAACTGGTTAACATGGTAAAACACAAAAATTTGATTGGCAGCAAACAAACTTTTTGGCGAACTTCGATCTGTTAGCATAAATCGCATACACAGAAATTTGGATGTTAATTAAAGGCATATTCCTCATCATTGTTCGAGTTGTAGTTTATGTACACAAAATAATGTGTTATGTGTGGCACAATCATCGTGAGTGCACCTTTTACATGTAAGGCACTGGAGCCATTCTTGACTTCTTTTTGATTGGTTGTATCGTCTCAAGCAGTAAATACAAAGGGAATTCTCGTCCTCTTCATCAGACTGCTGCAGGTTGTAAGGAAAGCGAAGAAGATCAGGATGGACATTTGTTGAGATGGAAGCGCTTGCAAACAGACGCTTTACAAAGACTATTTTGTAAGAGAAGATTTAGAGGAAGGAGGAGATACGACATGAGAGACAACATAAAGGGAAGTGAAATTACGGCGGTTCAAGAGGACGACAGGAGACGAGAGCATGTTGAATTACCGTGTGGAACTTGCCTTTGGATAGAACACCAATGATCACATCAGAAGTAGGCCTATCCACATTCTTGCTTGTTCGTACTTTTAGAAATTTCTTGCGTGTGCTTCTTCTCACAGAATTAATTTTGTATGTTTTAGATCCACGAGCTCTAAGCAGATTTCTACCAATTTCTACCTTTGACTCTCCTGTGTCTTCGTTTTATAGAGTGTTTTCCGAGTTATTGCTATTGTCTTAAGGTTTCGTTGAGTCGGTTGGGGTGGCATTGCAAACTAGTGTGTCAACGTGCCCCAAAAGCACTATATAAACCTGCCCTGTCGCCATGTTTGACTTACTTTCGAAACTACACTACTAACTTTCAGGTAATCAAATTGTACAAATATACCCAGTAAAGCAGAATTATCTCCTGTAAACGAACATATATTTATCTATTTTCAGTTCTAAAAGATATGCTCCCCAGCAGCTACGATATTTGGGTGGCAAAATTTACTCACCTTGAACAAAAACACAAGCGTGTTGCATGGGGGCTTTATTAATTATTAATGAAAATATTTTTTTGTAGCTGTCTGTCCGATTACGCAAGTCTCGTAAACGGCTGGCCCTGACTAGTTTTAGTACGCAATCTGACTGCATAGAATAACAACAAACAATGAAAGAAAATTTTCGTTAACACAATTAATTAATTAAGTCCCCAGCAACTATAAAATCTACGAAGCCAACATAGCACAAGTGTAGCTGTTCTGTGTGTGGTAGTATGACTCAACGTACACATCTGGCACGGTTCTTTTTCAACAAGACACGAAATTTTAAATAGCAATTATACTGACGTGATAAAAGGAAATTAGAAATACTATGATTGCGCAAGAAAATCAGAATTACCCTCTAATACAAGAACACACGCCAGATGCTTTGTTGACTGAACCTGTAATGACACATTATTCAGGTCACTGAAAGAATAAAAGAATAAAAGAAAATACCTCCATATATATTGACGAAATGCACTCTGACTATTACAATATCTCCATTAGAACAACATCTGCTATCTCTCCCATCAAACCACTGCATAAAACATGGAACAACACTCTCCACTACCACATCTCACTCTGACTTCAGCTACAAGCAATGTCCACCACAACTTCTCGGTAAGCACTGCTTGCCGCTACGTCTCAATAATCACTGCCAGTGGAAGCGGCGGAACAATACTCTCTGGCGCGATTTCTGGCGCTGTGGCTCAGTGTAGCCACCTTTCATATGCCCTTCCTCCACGGGCTAGAATTTGATGGTATTTTTGCCAGCATTGGTGGTGAAAATACCACCAAATTCGTCAAAAAAAATACAGACAAAAATAAAAGATAATATTAATACGTAAGTATCATATAACTAGATAAAATTTTGGCTTTGCACTGACCTTACAATAGCCTAATATATAAAATACAGTAAGGAATACAAATTCTTTCATACATATGACTTTACATAATAGTTTACACAAATATCATGTGGTTAAACAATTCAATCGATAGCGTCAGCAATGACGAATATGAGCAGGTAAGAGTCTTATAACTTTCCACAAACAGTAATACACAAAAATCAGTTTATACAAATATTCACATAAAATGTTTTCATAACAAGTGGCTGACAGTTCCAGCAGTAACACCCAGCAATGTTGAGTAGGTGCAGACACCATCAGGTGACATCATTTCAGTAGAAGCAGTCCATCAGTGGCACACAGCAATGTTGAGTAGGTGCAGACTCCAACAGGTGATATCATTTCAGTAGAAGCAGTTCATCAGTGGCACCCAGCAATGTTGAGTAGGTGCAGACAGCAAGAAGTAACACCATTTCAGTAGAAGCAGTTCCATCTGTGGTACCCAGCAATGTTGAAGAGGTACTGGCAGCAAGAAGTAACATCATTTCAGTAGAAGCAGTTCCATTTGTGGTACCCAGCAATGTTGAAGAGGTACACACAGCAACAAGTCACATTTCTCAGTAGAAGCAGTTCATCAATGGCACCCAGCAATGTTGAGAAGGTGCAAACAGCAACAGGTGACATCATCTCAGTAGAATCAGTCCATCAGTGGCACCCAGCAATGTTGAGTAGGTGCAGACAGCAAGAAGTAACACCATTTCAGTAGAAGCAGTTCCATCTGTGGTACCCAGCAATGTTGAAGAGGTACTGACAGCAAGAAGTAACATCATTTCAGTAGAAGCAGTTCCATTTGTGGTACCCAGCAATGTTGAAGAGGTACACACAGCAACAAGTCACATTTCTCAGTAGAAGCAGTTCATCAATGGCACCCAGCAATGTTGAGTAGGTGCAAACAGCAACAGGTGACATCATCTCAGTAGAATCAGTCCATCAGTGGCACCCAGCAATGTTGAGTAGGTGCAGACAGCAAGAAGTAACACCATTTCAGTAGAAGCAGTTCCATCTGTGGTACCCAGCAATGTTGAAGAGGTACAGACAGCAAGAAGTAACATCATTTCAGTAGAAGCAGTTCCATTTGTGGTACCCAGCAATGTTGAAGAGGTACACACAGCAACAAGTCACATTTCTCAGTAGAAGCAGTTCATCAATGGCACCCAGCAATGTTGAGTAGGTGCAAACAGCAACAGGTGACATCATCTCAGTAGAAACAGTTCCATCAGTGGCACCCAGCAATGTTGAACAGGTGCTACAGCAACAACTGACACCATTTCAGTAGAAGCAGTTCCATCAGTGGCACCCAGCATTGTCGAATAGGTGCAGACTCCAACAGGTGACATCATTTCAGTAGATGCAGTCATCAGTGGCACCCAGCAATGTTGAGCAGGTGCAGACATCAGTCCATAATATTCACTATCACTAATCACACTGTTGATCAGAGTTTATCAGCAGAAATGAAACATGTCCTAGTGGCACCAATCACGTAGAAAAAGTGCAAGTAACAGTCCATAATATTCACTATCACTAATTAGACAGTTCATCAGCAGTAATTAAACATTTCCAGGTGGCACCCATTATGTTGAACAAGTGCAGGTAACAGTCCATAATATTCACTATCACTAATCAGACAGTTCAAGCATGAACAATAGTTTGAATGCACATACAAATGCTTTTACAATGCTCTTACACTAAACATACAAATCATAACAAACACACAAATGATATCAGATAATTGTCATATTACTATTACAAATACACAAAGATCAGTAAACCTATAATATTTATGGGTGTCAGTGCAAGCCACTACAAACAAATAAAATAATATTTAGGCTATAGGTGGGTAGGATTAGGAAAGGAAAACACACAAAACACACTCACTCATCTTTCATCCACATTAAGTACTACTGTGTAATTGAATAGTGTTAACTGTGTGAATCCACTTCTGTCAAAATTTCATGTTTATCATGTGTATCAAGTAGTAGCGACAGCAATGTATAACAGTCAATAATAGTTAAGTCAACGTCATAGTCATCATGTCAAGACCAATGTTTGCCAAGCCAGATCAAAATGTACGGTTGCTGAACAACTGTCAGTGTGCCAAGATATGCAACTTCCTCTCTCCAAAAAAAAAAGTACATACTGCTTAGTGATTTAACAAAGTGTGTGTAGACAATCTTCCTTCCATTTTAGTGTTCTAGTCTGCTATCTTCATCCTCCTTGTTCCATATAGACCAACAAAAAAAAAAAAAAAAAAAAAAAGATATGCACCTCACTTATTTTACCTCTTATACACCATAACTCTAATCAACTTCATATAATCTCAATACCTCCATAATACCTCTTCAATACGTCGATACATATAAACCTTATTGCCAGTATCATTTCACTTCCATAACAACTCTTTCCTCTAGTCAGTCTCCTCGATCGAGTACAGATAAAATCCTTATGCAAACCTCCTCATCCCATACAATCCGAAGACACACTGTCAACACACAACCTCTGTGTAATCCATCTGACCAAAATCTTCTACTCATTATGAATTATAAACAAAGAATGCATACATGACCTCTAACAGACTTAGTTCGAATAACTCTCAGTAATTAAGTACGATTACGGAGTGTGAATGATCCTAATATTTCACAGTGTGTACACCACTTCAAGAATTATGGCAAACAGAAGCAAACATGTGGAGTATTTCTTGTGTCAAGTGTCACTTCCTATTTCAATTGCTCACGAAAAATGCAGTGTAATAACTGTGTTGGTATGTCATGTCGTTAGCTTCCTTCCTATTGGCATACATTTATACAGCTTTCATAAAACCTCCAGCTCATGTGACTTCTATGATATTTCTTGTACTAAAGTCGCTCGTCGAATTACTGCAATTCATTTTCTTATGTTAAAATATAAAGCACTGAGCGTAAGCAAAACAAGCAACAGCGAGTAAATATACCAGTAGAGAACAGAATGTCAACAAGTGGATGCAGCACAAATCTTACAACGGGGCTCTGCCGAGCAAACAATCTGTAACTAATACCATAGTGTAACCTAAACTCTATGTTCATACACAGTACATCAGCATTGCTATATACCAAATTAAAGTATAGTTATGACAACAAGCAGAAATGTGTAAATGTGCAATCCATACGCATAGCAGTAAACATATATCTTACGTACTAAACAGGTCATTAGCATCGTATCTTAATAAGTAAACATGAAGGCACAAGCAGATAAATCACAAAGTATAACTTACATACCTAACCACATCAGCACAATTAATCAGGTGACAATTATAATTTAAATAAATAGGCACAGCAGGCACATAATTAAAAATATGACATCAGTGAAAAAGCAGTGCAGCCAAGCGATGCATAATATACACAAGTAACAATCCAGTTCATTAATAATCATTGTCAAAATCAGTTAACGTACGCAAGCACGTCGCTTCACAAGTAATTTCATTGAACATGTAATTAGCACAAAGTATGAATCACGTAATCGCGAGCAGCAAATTACGTCTAAAGTACGTACCTAAGTGGAAATATGTTACCTGAGAAATAAACTCAATTAATAATTACCTTTTTAGTTTATTACTTTCTTCTTCGAAATGACATTTTTCCTGAAATTTTCTCGATAGCAAGTCGTCTTAACGTCGGACACGCACAGAATTTACCTGAAGTTCTTAAATATTTTATAGAACCGTATCCTGAAAAATACTGAATGTTAATAACAGAATTCATCAAGTCACTATAGCTTTATACTGAATTTAGTTGGAGAAATTAGACTGTGTATTTATTTACGGCTGTCAGTGCATTCGCACTGAGCGCTCGATCAGCTGTAGGCGCGTGACGTAGGAAGTGATTGTTTGCGGTCAACAACTGCCTTGTGCGGCGCGCAGACTTGACTGTTGCTTTGAGTATATGCCGCCGCCAAAACACAGCGCGGTATCCTTGTACTCTCCGTGTGTTTACATACAACTGTTAGTTTCTCAAAAGTATGTCATTCTACAAAAATTTTTCAAAAGTATATCATTCCACAAAAATTTTAACGTTAGATATATGATGTATTCCCTTAGAGCGTCGTGATTTAAGAGTTTCTACTTCGACAGTGTTATCATGAATAATTTTGCGAATTCTATATGGACCGTTATAAAGCAGAAAAAATTTCCGACACAAGCCTTTTCCTTTGTGAGACAAACGATGAGCTTTAATTAACACCTTCTGACCAACTGACAAGATTTTTAAACGACCAGGACGCTTAGCTGATTTCTCTCTTCTAGCAGCCGCAGATGCAATATTTTGTAGAGCCAGGTTGACAACTTCAGAATGCCGCAGTTTCCGTGTAGGCGGAAAAGGAACGATTTCAGAAATGCGATTTGTCGGTGCTTTGTTTTTTAATATCAGTATAGGTGGTAAAGAAGTTGAGTCGTTAGGAAGTTCATTCAGAATGTTTTGAAAAATATGAAGATACTGATCCCAAGTTCTGTGATTCTGATGACAATAAAGACGACACAATTTATTGATTTCCTTCATCCATCTCTCTGAAGCGTTAGATTGGGGGTGAAAAAGTGAAATGAAAATTGGTTTAATTTTACGACGCCGTAGAGTACGAAGCCAAATTTTAGAACGAAACTGTGATCCATTATCTGATATAACCTTATCAACATGACCCACTTCTTTAAGAAAATGGTTAATGAAAGCATTAGATACTGAACGAGCTGTTGCTTTGCGTAACGGTGTAAAACACACATATTTTGATGTCAACTCCACTGCTACGAAAATGTACGCAAAACCATTAGTAGATCGAACCACTGGACCGAACAAATCAGCTGCAGCCATGTCCTTTAATTTTGCTGGAATGATAGGAAACAACGGTGCTCTGTGAGAAACTGTCGGCGGCTTAGCCTTTTGACATAATTTGCATTTGGCAAGAACAAATCGAATACGTTTTTCCATATTATTGAAGTAGCAATTTTCTCGTAATTTATGAAAGCATTTTCTGGGACCAAAGTGTGCATAACTGAAATGCGTATACCAAATCAGCTTATTAACCCACTCATCAGGAATACAAACTAACCAAACAGAGTTGTCGACCGATTTTCGTTTAAAAAGAACTTTCCAGATAGATCGCAAAAACGAGGTGTGACCAAATTGTCCAATCTAACAAAGCGTCTAAGAAAATTACAGACACCAAGGAAACTACGAACATCACGTTTTGTGGTAGGAACAGCATAATTACGAATAGCGTCTAGTTTCTCTGGATCAGGAAGAATACCTTCTGTAGAAATAATGTGACCGAGAAATTTCACCTGAGAACACTCTGACTTCAGCTACAAGCAGTGTCCACCACAACTTCTCGGTAAGCACTGCTTGCCGCTACGTCTCAATAATCACTGCCAGTGGAGGCGGCGGAACAATACTCTCTGGCGCGATTTCTGGCGCTGTGGCTCGGTGTAGCCACCTTTCAGTGTTCTTCGCACCAAGACGTTCACTCAGCTGGTGCCGTGGAGTTTGTCGGAGTTCTCAGTAAATAGCAACACTAATCTTCCATTATTGGCAGTGGTCTAGAGAAAATTGTTCAGCGTAAACGTGCCCCGTGCGTAAACATGTCCCGGTTTCCCCTACTGAATACATGCTTGAGGGCGCAGAATAGAGACATTATTGTTGTCAGCAGCAAGTACCGTGAGTGAATGGAACAAGTTTTTCCACACAAGATATACAGCGCATGTCGGCGGCACTGCAGATATTTTCAATGCAATGCACACCCAATATGGGGGAAAGAAATCAAACGAAATGTAATTACCGTGCAGCGAGTGACGAGTGTCCACGAGTCAGTTATACCAAAATGTTTAGAAAATATTCCTTAGCAACATCCGAAATTTTGTCGACGGAATCGTATCGTCACATCACGTGGTGATCCCGGACAAGGGATGCTTCCTCAAAGCACTTACGAGGCGTCAGACAGAAACATCACTGTCGGTACTGGCGTCAGTTGCAATGTACTAAGTCAAAAATGTCACTAGCCAAATGGACGACCTCGTACATAAGTTTAAAATGTTAGTAGAGATAACATCTGGGTTAAGAACCGCCCTTCAACTGACACTGGCATTGCAATTGCACTCTGGACTATCGAAGGCACCGATAGATGTCTCTGAGGTCAGGTTACCGTGATCATAGATGGTAACGATTCTAACAAAGAATGGGAAGTAGCAGCTCGTTATATCTTTAAATGACACTGTCATTGTGATTTTGCTGTTGATTTTCTTACTTCGTAACCGAGGAGCTGTCAATTTAGTTCTCGCAAAATACATGATTTTTTTTAGAAAGTAACAAGTTCATCTCTCTATGCGTATGTTTAAAAGTTCGGCTGCTCAACCAGTAAATAGTGGGCTACTACTATGAAGGTCCACAAATGCCTCTAGCTTCCGATTGCAAAAACCCTCCTACCTGCTCCCAATGCAAAGCCAAGCAGCTGTACCAACGCTATCCCAACCTCCCCGATTGCAAAAACCCTCCTACCTGCTCCCAATGCAAAGCCAAGCAGCTGTACCAACGCTATCCCAACCTCCAGTCCCCACCCACGTGCAGCATTTGCAACCAGTCCCATCCCACTTACTCCTATAACTGTATAGCCAAACCGCCTTCCACCAAACCTCAGCTGACTATCCCAATATGCCCTATTGACACATCACTTCTACTGCTGAAAACATCCGCTTCATCACTAATGTCCTTTAAAACATCCACCCATTCGAGCGTTCAGTATTTCATTTAAGTGCCACTGCCACGTCTTGTGTTCCAGAAACCACTCTCCCTTCCGCTTTTCCCGAGTAGACACCGTCGTTTAATGCATTCCATCGCACCCTTAAGCAGCCCCTCCAACACCACAAGACCTTAGATCCCTTCTGTCATCACTCGTTTCACAACTACAGAAACAACCATTGTTCTTCTCCACAACTTCATGCCACCTCTCTATCCTCATCTTTTATTTCGCTCTTCACCGTGCAACCATAATCTCTTCCGCCTACCCCTTACCTGGAGCTGGTGAACAAGCTTACACCATATCAACATCATTTCCTGCAACTCGTCGCCTCCAAGCAGCTCTCTGTGAAAAGTAAACTCCACTGCATCAGTGTCATACAGCAATTTTTTATACTCACCGTATGTTCACTTGCCTATGTTACATTATTATGTTCAAAACAATAGGCTGAAGAGCTGCTACATCACTGCTGCCAGCCCGCCCCTCTGCGCCCCCCTTCCCCCCCCCCCCCCCCCATTGGTGAATGAAATGACAAGAAAAGAAATGTGAAGGTCTGTGGTTGAATCCTGGATTGCTGCAAATATTTCTTTCACTTATCACTTCTTACAGCTCTAGCAAGGATTACTGAAAAATGTGAAACTGTATGAACTGAATATGCCAGTTTTGAGGTTAATTTAATATCCCTTGTCACTCCCTTTTGGTGTGGGTCATACATGCTTGTGAAACATTCTGAGATGGCGCAAACAAGTGTCTTGTAAGCAGGCTGGTATGTAGACATCCTCTTTTATCGTTCTTGGAACATTCTGAGTTACAAACCTAGAATTAGCTTCCATTTCAGTTTGGGTCTTACATATTTTTGAAGATTCCACTGTCTTATATGAAAGTTTCTGTCTCCATAGTAAACCCATGTTAGGCCTGCTAGCAATGTAATGGGGTGTTGTTCTTATCCAAATTCCATCCGCAGACTGGGCACATGAATTAACAGACCTTGTCTTTATAACACATGGAAACACAACATGAGGCTCAACTCTTACAACGAGAAAGATGCTCTGGTGGCAACGAGAAGCTTCGTGTGTCCATTTAATATACGACGCAAGTATTTGAAAACTTGACGAGCTCTTTCAACAATTCACTACATAAATCATTTTGAATATTACCTCTGTAAATGAGCACAGTACCACGAGAAAGCTACAGAGAATGCACAGACTTTTGTCAGCTCGTACTTCACGACCAAGCTATATTTCTTATGACGGCATGAACGTTAAACGTTCAGCAAGACCAACGCAACACGATGCCTGTCTGCTCCGAAAGAAGGTCGGGAATGAACCAAAAATAGCACCTGGTATGTTTTTTGCTCAAACACAACTATGGATTAACAGAAATTTATTCTTGCTATGTGGATGAACGATGTGGTACACCTATACAGAGTTTTGCCAGCAAAAATTCACCCAGAGGCTTAAAAGCAATCAGTACCCCCAAGATCCGTCCGTAACTGATGTATTTTTTGTATGCTCTCAGTTAAAAAAACGCGTCACTGACGTACGTGAACGAAGGCAAAAAGGCCAGAGGGAAATGGCAGGGCCTATACAGCTGCTTCTGCCACAGGTGAGTAGCCGGCTTTGGCCGCCGTAATCGCCCTGGCAAAGCAGACCGCGGCCGGGCAGCTGGTGCCAGCAAGGACACGGCTCCAGTGTCGAGGTTTCGGCTTACAGACCAGTTCCCTGCCCGGCAAAAGGAAAACTAGCCTAGCGCAGTCTCGAAATTTCCGCTTAAGCCGCTTGTGCGAATCTCGCCGGCAGCTCTGAAGGTCACTGCACAAAGTTCGTCGCCCTAGGAGACACCAGGCTAATTCTGTATAGAATCGCCTCTGACCTTGACGGTTGCCTACCTATGAAGAGATTCCACAAGTTAATTCAGATATGACATACCGAGTTGCAGCCACCATCTGGTGATTAGGTCCCATACAGCTGCCAAATCGTAGGCATGTCGATGGCGCATTCCACCCGCTTTTCCAAATTGCCCCGTACGTTTTCTGTTGGACTGAGATAGGGTGATTTGGAAGATCAGTAGAAGTGTGGTGGGGTGCTTGAGTGTTCGTTGAATCAGGAACGCATGCATTTAGCCACGTCAACACGGCTGTCGTCACCTTGGAAGACAGGAATGGTCACAACATGCGAATCTCGAAGATTTAGAAGATGGAACAGTATTTGGCCACCGAGAACGTTAAAATGAACATCCTAGTCCATTTTTTAAAAAGGACATCATAATCGACGTTGACTGCACAAATTATTTATTTCATAATGGCCGTTTCGACCTTCGACCATTTTCAAGTGGTACTGCAAAAGATAAAAGAAAACAGAAATGAACCACAGAGGTGACAAAAGTCATGGGATAGCGATCTGCACATTTACAGATGGCTGACGTATTGTGTACACAAGATATAAAAGGACAGTGCATTGGTGGAGCTGTCATTTGTACGCAGGTCATTCATGTGAAACGGTTTCCAACCTTATTATGGCCGCACGACGGGAATTAACTGACTCCGAAGCGAAATGGTAGTTGGAGCTAAAAGCATGGGATATATCATTTCGGAAATCGTTAGGGCATTCAGTACTCCGAGAGACAGAGTATCAAGAGCGTGCCGAAAGTACAAAATGGCCTTCAGTTAACGCCGGCCGGAGTGGCCATGCGGGTCTAGGCGCTACAGTCTGGAACCGCGTGGCCGCTACGGTCGCAGGTTCGAATTCTGCCTCGGGTATGGATGTGTGTGATGTCCTTAGGTTAGTTAGGTTTAATTAGTTCTAAGT
Source organism: Schistocerca cancellata (assembly GCF_023864275.1). Lineage (NCBI taxonomy): Eukaryota > Metazoa > Arthropoda > Insecta > Orthoptera > Acrididae > Schistocerca > Schistocerca cancellata. The sequence goes on along the minus strand of NC_064633.1, from coordinate 216,364,554 downwards.
TCTAGGCGACTGATGACCTCAGAAGTTAAATCGCATAGCGCGGAGAGCCATTTCAACCATTTTTTGAACGTTCACCAACGACTCAGAGCGGCAGCGTTTTTTGCTCAGAGTTTTCAGTGCTAACAGGCAGGCAACACTGCCTGTAATAACAGCACAAATCAATGTGGGACGTGCGATGAACGTATCCGTTAGGACAGTGTGGCGAATACTTACCGCCAAGCTATGCAGGGCACAATACTAACACCTCTTCCTCTTTCTCAGCTCAACATCTCACTCATTATGGAGGGATGGTGACCCAGTTTTTCAGCATAGCAAATGGGAAGTTGCGTTACAGAAAATGGCCCAGAGATCACTGTATGTATGTGTGTGTGTGTGTGTGTGTGTGTGTGTGTGTGTGTGTGTGTGTGTAGTGAGTGAAGTGCTATGAAACAATGTGTGTATAGTGTGTGCAGTGACTGATAGTGAGATATAAGTGAACCATATGACAGTTACATTATTCAATAAGTTATTTGCAAGAAAAGTATTGTATACCAGAAGTAAATCTAATGATTGTCTGTAACTAGAAGTCTATAAATTTATGTGTATACGAATTAGCTTATTTTAAATTGATCTAAATTTGTAATTACTTCGACATGTCCTATATCCTTGTAAAAAGAGATCCACGGATGAATAAAGCTACTACTAGTACTTCTACTCCTACTGCTAATACTACCACTACTCCTAATGTACTATGGCAGCGGACGACCGACGCGAGTGACTTTTAACAGCACGATATCGCCTGTAGCTCCTATCCTGGGCCAGGGACCGTATCAGTTGGACCCTAGACCACTGAAAAAACCGTGGTCTGGTCAGATTTAAGTGTGGGCTGTGTTGACAAGGAATGAACTGGGTCCTCTGGTCCAACTGAGCCGATCATTGACTGGAAATGATTTTTTAAGGATATTTGGAGATCACTTGCAGCCATTCATGGTCTTTATGTTTCCAAACAAAGACGGAATTGCCACCAGGCCACAATTGTTCACGATTGCTTTGAAGAACACTCTGGAAAACTCGAGCAAATGTTTTGGCTACCAAGTTCGCCCGACATGAAACCCATCGAATATTTATGGGGCATAATCGAGTGATCAGTTCGTGAACAAAATCCTACACCGGCAACACTTACGCAGTTATGGTCGGCTATGGAGCCAGCATGGCTCAATATTTCTGCAGGGGACGTCCAGCGACTTGTTGAGTCCATGCCACGTCGAGCTGCTGCACTACGTCGGGCAAAAGGAGGTTTCCCATGACTTTTGTCACTCTTATCAGGCTGCATATGAATTATAGTTGCTTTTGTTTCAACTCATTAAGGGAGACTTTCCAAGGGGGAATAAACAAGTGTCAGTGTAAAGCCACTGGGATCTTTCTGGTGCAAACAAGGCCGACAATATCTTCCTGCTGGAAGCCAAAGAAGTGTCTCCCGCTTTTAGACGAACATTTCCGCTGTATTTCTACCACATCGCTTCCATTCCACACAAGACAAACTACACTACTGGCCATTAAAACTGCTACACCACGAAGATGTGCTACAGACGCGAAATTTAACAGACAAGAAGAAGATGCTGTGATATGCAAATGCTTAGCTTTTCAGAGCATTCACACAAGGTTGGCGCCGGTGGCGACACCTACAACGTGCTGACATGAGGAAAGTTTCCAACCGATTTCTCATACACAAACAGCAGTTGACCGGCGTTGCCTGGTGAAACGTTGTTGTGGTGCCTCGTGCCTCGTGTAAGGAGGAGAAATGCGTACGTTTACCACTTTGATAAAAGTCGGATTGTAGCCTACCGCGATTGCGGTTTATCGTATCGCGACATTGCTGCTCGCGTTGGTCGAGATCCAATGACTGTTAGCAGAATATCGGATCGGTGGGTTCAGGAGGGTAATACGGAACGCCGTGCTGGATCACAACGGCCTCGCATCACTAGCAGTCGAGATGACAGGCAGTTTATCTGCATGGCTGTAACGGATCGTGCAGCCACGTCTCGACCCCTGAGTCAACAGATGGGGACGTTTGCAAGACAACAACCATCTGCACGAACAGTTCGACGACGTTTGCAGGAGCATGGAGAATCAGCCCGGAGACCATGGCTGCGGTTACTCTTGACGCTGCATCGCAGACAGGAGCGCCTGCGATGGTGTACTCAACGGCGAACCTGGGTGCACGAACGGCAAAACGTCATTTTTTCGGATGAATCCAGGTTCTGTTTACAGCATCATGCTGGTCGCATACGTGTTTGGCGACATCGCACTGAACGCACATTGGAAGCGTATATTCGTCGTCGCCATACTGGCGTATCACCCCGTGTGATGGCATGGGGTGCCATTGCTTACACGTCTCGGTCACCTCTTGTCCGCATTGACGGCACTTTGAACAGTGGACGTTACATTTCAGATGTGTTACGACCCGTGGCTCTACCCTTCATTCGATCCCTGCGAAACCCTACATTTCAGTAGGATAATGCACGACCGAATGTTGCAGTTCCTGCACGGGCCTTTCTGGATACAGAAAATGTTCGACAGCTGCCCTGGCCAGCACATTCTCCAGATCTCTCACCAATTGAAAACGTCTCGTCAATGGTGGCCGAGCAACTGGCTCGTCACAATACGCCAGTCACTACTCTTGATGAACTGTGGTATCGTGTTGAAGCTGCATGGGCAGCTGTACCTGTACACGCCATCCAAGCTTTGTTTGACTCAATGCCCAGGCGTATCAAGGCCGTTATTACGGCCAGAGGTGGTTGTTCTGGGTACTGATTTCTCAGGATCTATGTACCCAAATTGCGTGAAAATATAATCACATGTCAACTCTAGCATAATATATATGCCCAATAAATACCCGTTTATCATCTGCATTTCTTCTTTGGGTAGCAATTTTAATGGTCAGTAGTATGTTAATAATGGTCCAAGAAAGCACGAACAAGCGATTTGTTGGCAGGTTTTGGTTGAACAAGAAATTTCGACCTCTATCAAGGTCTGATCGACCGCGAAGTTAGAACCACAGTGAAAATCCGATGAAGCTTTGCGCACTTGTGTTGCGCTGTGTCTTTAGTCTGCCCATCGATAGCGCCACGTTGCACTTTCCAGCTCTGAGTACACAGTGACCACGTAAAGACGCCTAGAATATAATGTCCCCCCCCCCTCTTTATTGTGAAAGACACAGCTTGTGTTGCCTTTAGTTCAACTGTGCCTAGAGCGTCAATACAGCGGTTCGATCGCGTCCGCTTTGTTAATTTGTGCCAGGAAGGGCTCTCAGCAAGGAAAGTATCCAGGCGTCACAGAGTGAACCAAAGCGGTGTTGTTCGGACATGGAGGAAATACAGAGTCAGGAACTGTCGATGACATGCCTCGCTCAGGCCGCCCTTGGGCTTCTACTGCAGTGGATGACCGCTACCTACGGATTATGGCTCGGAAGATCCCTGATAGCTACGCCACCGTGTTGAATAATGCTTTTCGTGCAGCCACAGGACGTCGTGTTACGACTCAAACTGTGCCGAATAGGCTGCATGATGCGCAACTTCACTCACGACGTTCATGGCGAGGTCCATCCTTGCAACCATGACACTATGCAGCGCACTACAGATGGGCCCAACAACATGCCAAATGGATCGCTCAGGATTGGCATCACGTTCTCTTCACCGATGAGTGTCGTATATGCCTTCTATCAGACAATCGTCGGCGACGTGTTTGGAGGCAACCCGGTTAGGCTGATCGCGTTAGACACACTGTCCAGCGAGTGCAACAACGTGGAGGTTCCCTGCTGTCTTGGGCTAGCATTATGTGGGGCCGAAGTACGCCGCTGGTGGTCATGGAAGGCGTCGTAACGGCTGGACGATACGTGAATGCCATCCTCAGACCGATAGTGCAAACATGTCGGCAGCATACTGGCGAGTCATTCGTCTTCATGGACGACAATTCGCGCCCCCATCGTGCACATCTTGTGAATGACTTCCTTCAGAATAACATCGCTCGACTAGAGTGGCCAGAATGTTCTCCAGACATGAACCCTACCGAACGTGGTTGGGATAAGTTGAAAACGGCGTTTTATGGACGATGTGACCCACCAACCACTCTGAGGGATCTATGCCGTATCGCCGTTGAGGAGTGGGACAATGTGGACCAGTAGTGCCTTGATGAACTTGTGGATAGTATGCTACGACGAATACAGGCATGCATCAATGCAACAGGACGTGGTACTGAATATTAGAGGTACCGGTGTGTACAGCAATCTGGACTACCACCTCCGAAGGTCTTGCTGTACGGTAGTACAACACGCAATGTGTTGTTTTCATGAGCAATAAAAAGCGCGAATATGATGTTTATGTTGATCTCTGTTCCAATTTTCTGTACACGTTCCGGAACCCTCGGAACCGAGGCGATGCAAAACTTGTTTTGAAGTGTGTATATGGGATGGATAGTCATCGACAGACATGGAAGCAACTTCGGGTGTACCCTAGCGAATTACGTTAGGGCCCCTGCTGTTCATACTGTATATTAATGACCTTACAGGCAATTCTAACAACAACCCCAGACTTATTGCAGATGATGCCGTCATTTAAAATATAGTACTGTCTGAAAAAAGCTATACAAATATTCATTCTGACCTCGATAAGGTTTCAGAGTAGTGCAAAAATTGACAACTTGCTTTAAATATTTAAAAAACGAAAAATTGTGTACTTCACAAAATCAAAAAAAGGTACTATCCCATGACTATAATATCAATGAGTCTCAGTTGGAATCAGTCAATCCATATCAAACGTCCCCTTAGAACAAATTATACAAAACTGTGCTTAAACTGACATACAATATTTTTAGTGCAACGCAATCTGACTTTCAAAAATCCCTACAAAAGAATGGCCCTGACTAAAATTAACCTATACCTTTCACAAATCACTTACCTCACAAAAATCTTCGTTACTCAAGCTACAGCAAAACAGCGAGCGCCACTACTGCCAGCTAAATAACAGATTCAAACTACGGAAGGCACTAACTACTAGTAGGCATAGTTAGCAAATGAAAGATTTTAATAGAGAACAAACAATGTATTTACCTTAATATTCATCAAAAGTCATAATATATACAGCAGTTCATGACATCCATTTTTACAAATTTCAAAACTCCGCCATTTCTCTCCCCACATCCACCACTGCTGGCGGCTCACCTCCAACTGCGCAACGCTATGCGCTGTTCACATCCAGCTGCCCAACACTACAATGGCTGACAACAATTCAAACTGGCCACAAACTGGCCACAGCACAGCCAGTGATTTTCATACAGAGCGCTACGTAACGTTGCCAATAAGAAAACATAAACGGCCTACTTACATAGCCCCCATGCTCCCCACAAAAAATTTTACAAATTGTTTTGGGCAGTGGCCAATAATGATTTGATAAAATTTTTCATAATTACAATAACAAAGATATCAAATGCACACACTTATTGATACAATGTTGGTCAAAAGCTAAAATTTTCTCACAGTCCATAAAGACAGTCCCGATCATTCATCACAGTAAAACTGCCGTTTCTTTTCTCAAAGTCTGAGCAGTAAAAGACAATGCACACAGAAGTAGTGGATTTCCATGCAGTCTTGAAAAAGTAGTGTTGTCCTTCCAACGGAAAGACAGTGCTGACTCTTGACATGCTGACAGGTAATGGGCCACAACAGAGCAAACCCACAGCAGAGTCATTTGACGTTTTGAAGAATATTGGTAGGTAGGTCATCACAGAGTAGACCCACTGTAGTCCTGGTAGAGATTACGGTATTGGTGGGCCACCAGAGGTGCAGACCCACTGCAGTCCTTGTAGAAATAATGGTACTGGTGAGTCAGCAAAGGTGTAGACCCACTGTAGTCCTTGTAGAGATGGCCAGCAGCCATCTGCTGTGACTGTGCAGGTGCACAATCACCATTGAAGAGTCTTGCGGATAATATAGAAAGTCCATAACCACCACTTGTGCACTCACAAAGTTTCTGGAATTGTCCTTAGAACCAGTAATGCTGTTATCCAGACCCTTGCTGAATTATTAACACACATGCAAACACTAACAATCCCTACTTCTCACATATTGTCCATATACTATGACCAACAGAAACGTGTGCAGTGAAATGGAACTTACAAGTTAATAATATGATGAACTGGTGTCAATTACAATTTTATAACATAAGAATACAATTACAAAGGTACAAAATACATCATTAAAAACATAACAATACAGATAACATTCGTAGTACAAGCTTTACAAAAGAATCGAAATAACATATACATCAGTGTTACAGGAATTATGACATGAGTACATACATAAAAGATCAGAATAACTTTTGAAACATCAACTTTACACATGAGCATTAAAACAAAACAGAATAAATAATGTCTAAACATCTTTACAAAGAAAATAACATATTATCAGAAAAATTCTACAACATAGCTCTCATTAGCTAAACACATAAAGACAGGAAAAAGACAAATAAACAAGGGTACATAAACACATAGCAGAATAACACAAAAGGAAAGGACAGGGTTTGTTTTCAGTGTAACATTTGGTACTGCAGTCCAACCCAAAACTTCATTCCATAGATCTTTCGTCTTATTTCAACCTTTGCTTCCACCAAAAAAATCCTATCCAAGCATGCTTTCTGTATTTATTTCACATATTTCTTACCTCATTATTTATTTCCAAGAAAATCCTACCTATACCTGTACTTTGTTCGTATAACTTCTCAGTGCATTTCTTCAAATTCATTGCAACTCATTCTCTTATAGGCTACCCCCTCTTAAGCTAACTTAAATCTACTGAGCTCAGATGCTAAACTAAGGGACGAGGCAATGCAGCAGCCTAAAACAATTAACACAAACAGTGTATGACAAAAAAATGGAGATTTGCGAAGCAAGCAGCATTATAGAAATTAGCAAAGCAATTGCAATATTACAACTAATATAAGGCAATGTGCAGCAAACAAGAAAAATAAATCAGTAGTAAACTGGCTTAGCAGAGTAACACAAAGTCAAATTCAGCAACACTATGCCTGGCAAACAGCAGCAGCAAATGCTATAACTTATACCTAAACATGACATAGCTCAAGAAGAAAAAATTTACAGTAAAAATAGCCATGTCTAATACCTATGTCACATCTTAGTGTCTATGTAATTAAAGTGGTGCACCACAACAACTTATTGTAAAAAAAATATTACCATGTACTTGAAAAGAATATTATGTATGCAGTTACTGTTACTAGTCCCTTCTTATTGTTCTTTCCTTTCCAAGTGCTCCTTTTTTGAAGAATGTGGATCACAAAATTATTATTTAATAGATCTGTTGACAGAAAGTGTTCACATTAGCAAATGCATTTTATTTTATTTTATAAAACCAATGCTGGACACAGCTGGAAACTAGATATCAAATGAAATAAGCAACTATGAAAAGCAAAGCATAAAAATATCATTATTTAGTCATGTGACATTTCATAAGTTAGTAGAAATTCTCTCAACTCTCGTGGAAAGACGCTTGTCATAATCAGGTGTGCAGATGTAAGTATCTTTCCAAGTAATGAGCATGTCCTATTTGCGATGCTTTCTCTAAAGGAATGTCAATGGCGAGGATAATGGCCTCTTTTTTTTCTCCACCTAATGGCTTTCTTTTGTCAGATGACTACCTCTCAGCTGGGCGCCCAAAACGCATTACGTCAAGGTCACTTACCTTTCTTACTGAAATATTTACGACAGCAGTTTCTGCTACAGTGGCAGTCTCATATAAAAAAATTCGCAGGTCGAGAATTTGTGTTGCAAATGTGTAGAAACAAAATCCTATGAATATAACAGTGTTCAAAAAGTTTTCGTCGGCATTGTGATACATTGGCGCATTTACACACATTTCATAACTCTTAAAGTACGATTCTTGGTTTCCAACATTCTTTTCCACAAATCAGAGTCCCTAACCACTACTCATTATTCATATACGTATTCGTCGACACTTCTTCAATATTTCATGATAATAAATACGTAGCATAATCAAATTCCTCATATACGGTAGCGTCATCTTATTGATCATAAACATATCTCAACAGCATAATACACATAGTCATCGTAATAATAACATCATAACACCTCAGTCAACTCTCAAAATCGTTGTAGCTTCCTCCAATAATTTCAAAACCTAAAAAAAATTCTCTGCTCATGTCAAAAGTGTCATCTGCCTCAAACGTACTTTAAAAATCGTGATCCCATACCAAATATATCATTCAAAGCTCTCATAAAATCACAATGGGTCCGAAAAAATATGAACAGTTCACAAAGTACAGACAAAATACAATTTCTTAAGTGTGAAGTTACCCAATGGTGTAATTACATAAACATCTGGCACTGATGTAGTAAAATCATCAAAAGTCATAATATATACAGCAATTCATGACATCCATTTTTACAAATTTCAAAACTCCGCCATTTCTCTCCCCACATCCACCACTGCTGGCGGCTCACCTCCAACTGCGCAACGCTATGCGCTGTTCACATCCAGCTGCCCAACACTACAATGGCAGACAACAATGCAAACTAGCCACACACTGCACACAGCACAGCCAGTGATTTTCATACAGAGCGCTACGTAACGTTGCCAATAAGAAAACATAAACAGCCTACTTACACATACAAATCGCTAGGTGTAACGCTTTCTAGAGGTATGAAATGGGTCGAGAGCATAGACTCAGTCTTAGATACAACTGCTGGCAGACTACAGTGTACTGGTAAAATACTAGGAAAATGTTATCAGTCTGCATTGGATATTACTTACAAATCACTCTTGCGACCCATCCTAGAATATTTTTCCAGTGTGTGGTATTCATACCAAACAAGACTAACACAGGACATTGAACGTACACAGAGAAGGGCAGCACGAATGGTCACAGGTTTCTTTGTACCGTGGGAGAGTGTCACAGAAAAGCTGAGAAACTGAACTGGCAGACAGCTGACAGACGCGACCTATCCCGTGAAACGGTACATATAAAGTTGCATGAACCAGCTTTAAATGGTGATTCTACGAATATGCGAGGCCCCACTACCTATCGCTCCTGTAGGGATCGCGAGGACAAGATTAGATTCATTGTAGCACCCACGGAGGCATTTAAAGAGTGATTCTGCCCGCGCTAGATACGTGAAGACACAGAAAGAAGCCTAGCAGCTAGTACAATGGAAATTACGCTCTGCCATGCAGTTTACAGTGTTTTGCGGAGTGTGGACGTAGATTTAGCCGTCGAGGAGTGCATGAAATTTTTTACCGTTCTGGCGAAGCTTAATGGCTCCACTGCGCTAGCTACTAATTTGATTTTGGGTTGTTAGAGGATATCCAGTTCTCGTTGCCCATAACAGTGATGGAAAATAAATCGTCTTCAAACTTCCTGGTAGACGAAAACTCTATTATGGACCGGGACTCAAACACGGGACCACTCCCTTAGCTACCCAAGCACATCTCACTACTCGCTCTCACAATTTCACTTCCACGAGTATCTCTCTACTGCCTTCCAACCATCACACAAGTTCTCCTGCATACGTTGCGGAACTAGCACACGCGGAGGAAAGGGTATAGCTGAGAACGTCTTAGCCACAGTTTTGGGGGTAGTTTGCTGGTCCCATGTTGGATTCCTGATCCGGCACACAGTTTCAGTCAGCGCACATTCCGCTGCTGATTTAAACTTCATTGTAAAATAATCTCGATATTGTCAACAGAAATTCAGATTAGCTTGTCGACTTGGTCTCCTTTGTGTTGGTCGGTGAGCATCGCATACAGTTTGCGATACAGTTATCTGCTCTTACTCGTGGCAATCTCGTAAACAGCGGTTTGCTCAGCATGAGGCAACTAATCAGCCAGAACACTACTTGACAACAAGAGATCAGACCTAGATTTGGTTCGTCCGCTTTGTTCCGCGCGGCTCCCCCTCCCCCCCCCCCCCATTCCCCGTCGGAGGTTCGAGTCCTCGGACATGGGTGTGTGTGTCGTCCTTGGCGTAAGTTAAAGTAGTATGTAAGCTTAGGGACCGATGACCTCAGCAGTTTCGTCTCATAAGACCTTACCATAGTCGCGCGGGATTAGCCCAGCGGTCTAAGGTGCTGCAGTCATGGATTGTGCGGGTGGTCCCGGCGGAAGTTCGAGGACTCCCTCGGGCATGCGTGTGTGTGTTTGTCCTAACAATTTAGGTTAAGTAGTGTATAAGCTTAGGGCCTGCTGACCTTAGCAGTTAAGTACCATAAGATTTCAAACGCATTTGTAACGACCTTACCACAGATTTCCACTTTTTCGTTACCATTGCCTAATCTTTATTTCACTCACTGCGGTAGTCCCACAAATTAGGCACATCTCTTGTAGAATCTGAGCAACTATAGGTCTTTTGGGCACAAAAATCGAAATAGAGCACAGATTTCGCAACTGTCCGGAGCAACGATTTTCGGACCCACTGTTGTTTGCTCTCACCCTCTGTTAAACGACTACTGAATCGAAACAACATCATCTGTAGATTACTAAACAACCAACAGAAGGGGGGGGGGGGGTCCTGGGTCCCTAATACCAATCGTTCGTAAATATTGTAATTTCATAATGTGCTTTACGTACCAAAATAAAAAAGTTTTTTGTCTTTAATAAATCTCCTACCATATTGTTTTTATTTTTTCAGTTAAACTTAACCCAAAAGCGAAGTCTAGCTGATGTTTCATAGTAGATGCCACTTTTCACGACGAATATCATTTAGGTTCAAAAAATGGTTCAAATGGCTCTGAGCACAATGGGACTTAACATTTATGGTCATCAGTCCCCTAGAACTTAGAACTACTTAAACCTAACTAACCTAAGGACATCACACAACACCCAGTCATCACGAGACATCATTTAGGTTTTGGAAGCTACTTCGACTTCAGGATCTCTTTAAAAACTATGTTGTTAATAAAAGTCAACAAGTAACGAAATTTTAATGTTTTAAATAATTTTTTTAGCGTGGACGTAAAGTACCCCGTCCCCCCTACCCTCCTTTACCGCTGGTAGTACACAATGTGTGACTGTTCCTGAGGCAGTACTAAAATATATTTTCAGGCTCTGGACGCTACTTACACACCAGCAAACTTCAAAAATGTATGTTGTTAATGCAAATGAAAAACAACGAATAATAATGAATTAAGGGTGGATCCACCTTTATGCTTTTCAAGTAAACCACATAGGAAATCGGCTGTGTACAGTAATGCGTGCTTATGTCCCGAGTGTTCTGCCACGTCTCGCCATGCAGTTTCGCAGAGTGAAAGGTTGTGTGATATTAGTGTATCTACACGTCAAAGAATGACCTTACTACTGCATTTTAATACGATAGTTTTGTTCTCATGTGTGTCACCTCTAGAATATGAATGTTTCCTGACGTACTTGAATACTCCATGAAGTTTCCACTTTCAAGTTTGTTGTTGTTTACTTCCGAGGAAGATACTTATCTGGGCACCAGCGGGTCATATCTAGTACAATTTTAATTCAGACTTCTCTATTCGTCTCTCTCTCTCTCTCTCTCTGTCTACAGTTGCTCATACGTTGAAGTGACACTTTGGCGACGGCAGTCATAATCAGCGCAGGTAAACTGTCTCTGTAAAATGACGTTCAGTTCTCGCAACCCAAGGGCGGACACGCCCAGGCCCTGCACGTCAGAGGACTGAAGCGTGCTATTAGGGGAGATAACAGACCGACGCGCTGTCAGGTGGCAAACAGGCGCCCGCATTAGCGGGATGGGATGTGGCGGCTACCAGCCCCGCGGGATGCCACCAGTTCGTACCGGATGCGATAGCGCGCGCCGTCCGCTGCCGTCTCGACCCGAATGAGCTGCCGTGCTCCACTCGCAGAACGTCGCCGGCGCTACAGCCGTCCTCACACGGGACGTGGAAGTGAGCACGGACGTGAGGCTACGCGAGTTTCGTGACGTCACGACGCGAGGCATAAACGGACTAGCCATATTTTTGCAGAGTGGAGGTGAACGTTGTCAATAAGATACAAGATTGTTTCCTAAGTCACGTACAAAACTTACGAGACGCCGTACTGTATTACGTCGTTTTTAGATGAAACCCGCATTTGATGGTTTTAATATTATAACTTGCTGTTGAAGTATTTTAAACATAGCTGCACAACAGCAACGGTCTGTTGAAACCTAGGTAAAGATTTATTTATCCATTGCAACTGGTTGGCTGTTTATAATTTTATTACTGTTGAAGATTAGGTGGGTAGATCACGTAACTAATGAGGACGTATTGAATAGAATTGGGGAGAAGAGAAGTTTGTGGCACAACTTGACTAGAAGAAGGGATCGGTTGGTAGGACATGTTCTGAGGCATCAAGGGATCACAAATTTAGCATTGGAGGGCAGCGTGGAGGGTAAAAATCGTAGAGGGAGACCAAGAGATGAATATACTATGCAGATTCAGAAGGATGTAGGTTGCAGTAGGTACTGGGAGATGAAGGAGCTTGCACAGGATAGATTAGCATGGAGAGCTGCATCAAACCAGTCTCAGGACTGAAGACCACAACGACAACAACAACTTACATCCTATGGTATTGCTGTTTCAACGCACCTGTGCACTGAGGATTTCTGAGAAAAGCAGCGGTTTCGGTACTATTTGTTGTAGTAAAATGAAGGGATGTGACATATCGATGCTTAAATGATTTTCTTATTTACTGATTTTCTTATTATAAGTTGCAAAGTGTTAAAGTATGCTGTTTCATGGTATCGGCACATGTAAGGGTTATCTAAAACGCATCGTTTTTGGAACACTTTGTTGTATAGCATTTAAAGCCTTTATGATATCGGAAGACATATACTAAAACAACATCTGGCACCTCTAGTGTAGTGAGCAGAGATGGAAACTGAATGTTGCTGGTTCACATTCCGCTTTCCAGCACGCATTCATAAAAAAAACAAATAAACAAAAAATAAACTTTTTGTTCACCTTAATGTCTCTGAAAGATTTGGTGCTTTCTTACCAAGTTCGTAGTAGCGCGTTTTGTAATATTAGGTGTTATACACAAATTAGTGTGCTCTGCGTTCAGAAGTCAGTTCATTCGGTATTGTGAATGTGCCAGGAAGCATGCGCTAATGATTTATAAAACTGATTTCTTTGTCACTTTATGATTCCCTTGCAATGCGGTGTAGTGTATACTGTAGACGGAACAACACTGCTAATATATGGACGATAGGGCAAATGATTATTTTAGTAGACACTGTGGAATACGAGCACTGGCTTCAAATGGCTCTGAGCACTATGGGATTTAACTTCTGTGGTCATCAGTCCCCTAGAACTTAGAACTACTTAAACCTAATTAACCTAAGGCCATCACACACATCCATGCCCGAGGCAGGATTCGAACCTGCGACCGTAACGGTCGCGCGGTTCCAGACTGTAGCGCCTAGAACCGCTCGGCCACTCCGACCGGCAAGACGAGCACTATTTGTATAATGATAAAAGTAACAGCACAATGAACAAACTGTGGAGCTTTCCTGTGGCTTGAAAAATTGATATACATTAGGCTGGAGTGACTGACTGCGAAAGAATGCTAAAACAAATTTTGAATATGGGTAACAGACATGAAAGTTATTGTCGACAAATGGCGCTGGAGGGGCTCCTGTCGTAAAATCAAGTTGAAGAGCACGTTTCGTGTGATGTTGCATGGGGGCTTAATTTAAATAAAATGCAAATATTTTTAGTAGCTGTATATCCGATCACGCTGTCTCGTAAACGGTTGGCCCTGACTAGTTTTAGTACGCAATCTGACTGCATAGAATAACAACAAACAATGAAAGAAAATTTTGGTTAACACAGTTAATTAATTAAGTCCCCAGCAACTATAAAATCTACGAAGCCAACAAAGCACAAGTGTAGCTGTTCTGTATGTGGTAGTATGACTCAACGCACATCTGGCACGGTTATTCTTCAACAAGACAAGAATTTTTAAATACCAATTATACTGACGTGATAAAAGAAAATTAGAAATACTATAATTGCGCAAGAAAACCAAAATTACACTCTAATACAAGAACACAAGCCAGATGCTTTGTTGACTGAACCTGTATTGATGCATTATTTGAGACACAGAAATAATAAAAGAACATAGTGTTTTGTTACCTTCATATATATTGACGAAATGCACTCTGATCATTACAATATCTCCATTAGAATAACATCTGCTATCTCTCCCATCAAATAACTGCATAAAACATGGAACAAACACTCCCTACTACCACATCTCCACTCCGACTTCACGACAAGCAGTGTCCACCACAACTTCTCGGCAAGAACTGCCTGCCGCTACTTCTCAATAATCACTGCCAGTGGAGGCGGCGGGACAAAACTCTCTGGCGCAATCTCTGGCACTGTGGCTCAGTGTAGCCACCTTTCATATGCCCTTCCTCCACGGGCTAGAATTTGATGGTATTTTTGCCAGCATTGGTGGTGAAAATACCACCAAATTCGTCAAAAAAAATACAGACAAAAATAAAAGATAATATTAATACATAAATATCATATAAAAGATAAAATTTTGGCTTTGCACTGACCTTTCAATAGCCTAATATATAAAATACAGTAAGGAATACAAATTCTTTCATACATATGACTTTACATAATAGTTTACACAAATATCATGTGGTTAAACAATTCAATCGATAGTGTCAGCAATGACGAATATGTGCAGGTAAGAGTCTCATAACTTTTCACAAACAGTAATACACAAAAAATCAGTTTATACAAATATTCACATAAAATGCTTTCACAACAAGTAGTTGACAGTTCCAGCAGTAGCACCCAGCAACGTTGAATAGGTGCTACAGCAACAAGTGACATCATCTCAGTAGAAGCAGTCCATCAGTGGCACCCAGCATTGTGGAACAGGTGCAGACAGCATCAGGTGACATCATTTCACCAGAAGCAGTTCATCAGTGGCACCCAGCAATGTTGAGTAGGTGCAGACACCATCAGGTGACATCATTTCGGCAGAAGCAGTTCATCAGTGGCACCCAGCATTGTGGAACAGGTGCTACCGCAACAAGTGACATCATCTCAGTAGAAGCAGTCCATCAGTGGCACCCAGCATTGTGGAACAGGTGCAGACACCATCAGGTGACATCATTTCAGCAGAAGCAGTTCATCAGTGGCACCCAGCATTGTGGAACAGGTGCAGACACCATCAGGTGACATCATTTCAGCAGAAGCAGTTCATCAGTGGCACCCAGCATTGTGGAACAGGTGCAGACAGCAAGAAGTAACATCATTTCAGTAGAAGCAGTTCCATCTGTGGCACCCAGCAATGTTGAAGAGGTACACACAGCAACAAGTCACATTTCTCAGTAGAAGCAGTTCATCAGTGGCACCCAGTAGTGTTGAGTAGGTGCAGAAAGCAGTCCATAATATTCACTATCACTGATCACACTGTTCATCAGAGTTTATAAGCAGAAATTAAACATGTCCTAGTGGCACCAATCATGTAGAAAAAGTACAAGTAATAGTCCATAATATTCACTATCACTGATCACACTGCTCATCAGAGTTTATAAGCAGAAGGTAAACATGTCCTATTGGCACCAATCATGTAGAAAAAGTACAAGTAACAGTTCATAATATTCACTATCAGCGGAAATTAAACATGTCCTAGTGGCACCAATCATGTAGAAAAAGTGCAAGTAACAGTCCATAATATTCACTATCACTGATCATACAGTTCATCAGCAGAAATTAATCATTTCTAACTGTCACACATCACTGTTGAACAAGTGCAGGTAACAGTTCATAATATTCACCATCACTACTCAGACAGTTCAGGCATGAACAATAGTTTGAATCCACATACAAATGCTTTTACACTAAACATACAAATTCTAATAAACACACAAATGATATCAGATAATTGTCATATTAACTATTACAAATACACAAATACCAGTAAACCTATAATATTTATGGGTGTCAATGCAAGCCACTACAAACAAATAAAATAATATTTAGGAGATAGGTGGGTAGGATTAGGAAAGGAAAACACACAAAACACACTCACTCATCTTTCATCCACATTAAGTACTACTGTGTAATTGAATAGTGTTAACTGTGTAAATGCAATTCTGTCAAAATTTCATGTTCATCATGTGTATCAAGTAGTAGTGGCAGCAATGTATAACAGTCAATAATAGTTAAGTCAACGTCATAGTCATCATGTCAAGACCAATGTTTGCCAAGCCAGATCAAAATGTACGGTTGCTGAACAACTGTCAGTGAGCCAAGATATGCAAATACTTCCTCTCTCCCAAAAAAAAGTACATACTGCTTAGTGATTTAACAAAGTGTGTGTAGACAATCTTCCTTCCACTTTAGTGTTCTAGTCTGCTATCTTCATCCTCCTTGTTCCATATAGACCAACAAAAAAAATATGCACCTCACTTACTTTACCTCTTATCCACCAAAACTCCAATAATCATTAGCATCACATAATCTCAATACTTCAATAATACCTCTTACGTCGATACATATAAATCTTATCATCAATATCATTTGCCGTACCTCTTATCCACAAAAACTCCAATAATCATCAACTTCATATAATCTCAATACCTCAATAATACCTCTTCAATACGTCGACACATATAAACCTTATCGCCAATATCATTTCACTTCCATAACAACTCTTTCCTCTAGTCAGTCTCCTCGAACAAGTACAGATAAAATCCTAATGCAAACCTCATCATCCCATACAATCCGAAGACACACTGTCAACACACAACCTCTGTGTAATCCATCTGAGCCAAATCTTCTACTCATTATGAATTATAAACAAAGAAATGCATACATGACCTCTAACAGACTTAGTTCGAATAACTCTCAGTAATTAATTACGATTACGGAGTGTGAATGATCATAATATTTCACAGTGTGTACACCACTTCAAGAATTATGGCAAACAGAAGCAAACATGTGGAGTATTTCTTATGTCAAGTGTCACTTCCTATTTCAATTGCTCACGAAAAATGCAGTGTAATAACTGTGTTGGTATGTCATGTCGTTAGCTTCCTTCCTATTGGCATACATTTATACAGCTTTCATAAAACCTCCAGCTCATGTGACTTCTATGAGGTTTCTTGTACTAATGTCGTTCGTCGAATTATAGCAGTTCATTTTGTTATCTTAAAATTATAAGGCACTGAGCGTAAGCAAAACAAGCAATAGCGAGTAAATATACCAGTAGAGAACAGAATGTCAACAAGTGGATGCAGCACAATTTCTACAACGAGGCTTCGCCAAGCGAACAATCCGTAACCCATACCACAGCGTAACCCAAACTCCATGTCCGTACACTGTACATCAGCATTGCTATATACCAAATTAAAGAGTAGTTGTGACGACAAGCAGAAATGTATAAATATGCAATCCATATGCATAGCAGCAAACAGGTCATTAGCATCATATCAGCATAAGCAAATAAATGTTCATATGTAATCATAATAAGTAAACATGAAGGCGCAAGCCGATAAATCACAAAGTATAACTTACATACCTAACCACATCAGCACAATTAATCAGGTGACAATTATAATTTAAATAAATAAGCACAGCAGGCACATAATAAAAAAAATATGACATCAGTGAAAAAGCAGTGCAGTCAAGCGACGCATAATATTCACAAGTTACAACCCAGTTCATTAATAATCATTGTCAAAATCAGTTAACGTACGCAAGCACGTCGCTTCACAAGTAAATTCATAGAACATGAAATTAGCACAAAGTATGAATCACGTAATCGCGAGCAGCAAATTACGTCTAAAGTATGTACCTAAGTGGAAATATGTTACCTGAAAAATAAACTCAATTAATAATTACCTTTTTAGTTTATTAGTTTCTTCTTTGAAATTACGTTCTTCCTGAAAATTTCTCGATAGCAAGTCGTCTTAACATCGGACACGCACAGAATTTACCTGAAGTTCTTAAATATTTTATACAACCGTATCCTGAAAAATACTGAATGTTAATAACAGAATTCATCAAGTCACTATAGCTTTATACTGAATTTAGTTGGAGAAATTAAACTGTGTATTTATTTACGGCTGTCAGTGCATTCGCACTGAGCGCTCGATCAGCTGTAGGCGCGTGACGTAGGAAGCAATTGTTTGCGGTCAACGACTGCCCTGTGCGGCGCGCAGACTTGACTGTTGCTTTGAGTATGTGCCGCCGCCAAAACACAGCGCGGTATCCTTGTATTCTCTGCGTGTTTACGTGTAGCTGTCAGTTTCTCTAAAGTACGTCATTCCACAAAAATTTTAACGTTATATATACGATGTATTCCTTTAGAGCGTCGTGATTTAAGAGTTTCTACTTCGACAGTGTTATCATGAATAATTTTGCGAATTCTATATGGGCCGTTATAAAGCAGAAAAAATTTGCGACGCAAGCCTTTTCCTTTGTGAGACAAACGATGAGACTTAATTAACACTTTTTGACCAACTGACAAGATTTTTAAACGACCAGGACGCTTAGCTGATTTCTCTCTTCTAGCAGCCGCAGATGTAATATTTTGTAGAGCCAGGTTGACAACTTCAGAATGCCGCAGTTTCCGTGAAGGCGGAAAAGGAACGATTTCAGATATGCGATTTGTCGGTGCTTTGTTTTTTAATATCAGTATAGGTGGTAAAGAAGTTGAATCATTAGGGAGTTCATTCAGAATGTTTTGAAAAATATGAAGATACTGATCCCACGTTCTGTGATTCTGATGACAATAAAGACGACACAATTTATTGATTTCCTTCATCCATCTCTCTGAAGCGTTAGATTGAGGGTGAAAAAGTGAAATGAAGATTGGTTTAATTTTACGACGCCGTAGAGTACGAAGCCAAATTTTAGAGCGAAACTGTGATCCATTATCTGATATAACCTTATCAACATGACCAACTTCTTTAAGAAAATGTTTGATGAAAGCGTTAGATACTGAACGAGCTGTTGCTTTGCGTAAAGGTGTAAAACACACATATTTTGATGTCAATTCCACTGCTACGAAAATGTACGCAAAACCATTAGTAGAACGAACCACTGGACCGAACAAATCGACTGCAGCCATGTCCTTTAATTTCGCTGGAATGATAGGAAACAACGGTGCTCTATGAGAAATTGTTGGCGGCTTAGCCTTTTGACATAATTTGCATTTGGCAAGAACAGATCGAATACGTTTTTCCATATTACTGAAGTAGCAATTTTCCCGTAATTTATGAAAGTATTTTCTGGGACCAAAGTGTGGATAACTGAAATGCGTATACCAAATCAGCTTATTAACCCACTCATCAGGAATACAAACTAACCAAACAGAGTTGTCGACCGATTTTCGTGTAAAAAGAATTTTCCAGATAGTTCCCAAAAACGAGGTGTGTCCAAATTGTCCAATCTAACAAAGCGTCGAAGAAAATTACAGACACCAAGGAAACTACGAACATCACGTTTTGTGGTAGGAACAGCACAGTTACGAATAGCGTCTAATTTTTCTGGATCAGGAAGAATACCTTCTGTAGAAATAATGTGACCGAGAAATTTCACCTGAGAACGACCAAATTCAGATTTTTCTAAGTTCACTGTAATGCCAACTCTTGCAAAAATACGTAATAATGAATCCAAATTTTTGTTGTGCTCACTCCAAGAACGTTTAGCAATAAGAATGTCGTCAACATATGAAGTAATATTGTTACGAAGATAAACAGGTAAAATTTCATTTAAACTAGGAATGAATGCTGCTGAAAATATAGTAAGTCCAAACGGTAATTTCCGAAGTCACTTTTGGGTAAAATAGTCATATCCGGTTTTTCTTTACCTACTGTCTAGATAGATGGATAGTAGAAGAGTTGTTTTTATAGATACAAAGAATAGTGAAAGAGTAGGCAGCGATACAGAAAACTAAAAGGGAAATAGCACTACTACAGCTCGGGGTCCTATGCTCGCTACGGCACATATTCACTTAGAGTAGTGAATCCCCTGAGGACATTAATAGCTGCACATAAATTTCAGTTTGTGACTTAGTGGCAAATTTGGTGGGAGTGCGTACATAAATTGATCTAACCATGAACATGGATGTATGTCATTCTTAGAATTGCGGAAGATCTTAAATTTCCGAACAGTCAAAAAGTGTTTATAGTCAAAGTTTTCGCCTCGTGGCGACAAAGGCCTACCGCGTCTGTCCCAGTCCCAATGTCGATTATTGTCAAGTTCGCGCGCCTGGCGCTGTCTTGTCGCATTCCGTAAATGAAACAAATTATTTTCTTCAAACCCCTCTGCTATCTGTGATTCTAAATTTCTTTTGCCGTCTTTTCCTACGATTTCGCCTTCAATTTGTTTGACTTGCTTTTTTAATGCCTCAAATTCCCTTTTCACGCGTTCATTAAATTTTCCCTAATTTTCAACATGCTTATTTATATTCTGGTACTCTTCGGTTTCTGCAAATGGTAATGGAGCTGTATCATCCGAATCTCTGTCCCCATTTAAACTAATACTTGTCAATTTATCTGAAATCTCCTCAACTCTTTCCGATAAGTCACCTATTTTTTCTTTCTGTTTATTTACGTCTTCCGTAAGTGTCGCGACTCGGGTTTCAGTATTGACACATTTGGTAGTTAACTGTTCATATTGTTGTGTTAGGTTATTTAATCTGTCATTTGGCACGGATTCCCCGATTCTCACAAATATTTCCTCCTTATCGTGTGCACGTTGTAAATTTAACTCTGAAAATTTCTGTGCTATCACACGATCTCTTTCTTCCTGTTCTCTATCCTGTTCCTTTTGTCTAATTTCTACTGCAAATAATCTATTATTGTGAGAATTCAAAATCGGTTGTACTTCTTCTCTAATTTCTTTCTTTAATTCATCTTTCATATTTTTGAAACATGTCCCTATTCGTGAGTCTAACCGTGTTTCCGTTGTTCCCATCTCAGTTTTAATTGTTCCTATCTCAGTTTTAATTGTGAGTCTAACCGTGTTTCCATTGTTCCCATATGAGTTTTTAATTCAGATCCCAAAGTTCCCATCTCGGTTTTAATTGTTCCTATCTCTGTTTTAATTGTTCCTATTTGTGTTTTTAATTCAGATCTAAACTGTGTTTCCATGCGTGCTCCCAAATCTAATATAGCACCCATCAACTGCTCGATATTTGCCTGTTCGAAATTCTTTTCGCCCCTAACATTTCCCGCAAAACCAGCTTCCTTCGTCATAGCTGTAAGGCTATCTGTGTTCGATACTATTACAGAATCTTCTGTCGTTAATCTCGTATTCTGTGAATTTTCTGATTGAGAAAAAATTTTAAATGGTTCCGGACTATTTTCCCGACTTATTAAATTGTTTTCCACTTCATTATCCATCATACCGTTCTCCTGTGTTGGCGAATTCGCCATGTCAACAATTTCGTCATTATGACTATCCATCATTTTTGCCTTCTTCATCGATCGCGTAATCATTTACAAAACATACAAAACTCGTCGCTATACGAAATTGATACACAATGACACTTTATCACCAACAATATCATTCACACGAAATGCTTCCCTCAAACACGATTAACGAACAATAGAAGAATGACAATCACCAAATCTACACATGCAATATAGACTACAATTACTAAACTACACATTACTACAACAATACTACTGTCTACTATTTTTACAATCAGAAGAATTCCAAGGGACGATCCGAAGAAGCGGTCGCCACGTGCATGGGGGCTTAATTTAAATAAAATGCAAATATTTTTAGTAGCTGTATATCCGATCACGCTGTCTCGTAAACGGTTGGCCCTGACTAGTTTTAGTACGCAATCTGACTGCATAGAATAACAACAAACAATGAAAGAAAATTTTGGTTAACACAGTTAATTAATTAAGTCCCCAGCAACTATAAAATCTGCGAAGCCAACAAAGCACAAGTGTAGCTTTTCTGTATGTGGTAGTATGACTCAACGCACATCTGGCACGGTTCTTCTTCAACAAGACAATAATTTTTAAATACCAATTATACCGACGTGATAAAAGAAAATTAGAAATACTATAATTGCGCAAGAAAACCAAAATTACACTCTAATACAAGAACACAAGCCAGATGCTTTGTTGACTGAACCTGTAATGATGCATTATTTGAGACACAGAAATAATAAAAGAACATAGTGTTTTGTTACCTTCATATATATTGACGAAATGCACTCTGATCATTACAATATCTCCATTAGAATAACATCTGCTATCTCTCCCATCAAATAACTGCATAAAACATGGAACAAACACTCCCTACTACCACATCTCCACTCCGACTTCACGACAAGCAGTGTCCACCACAACTTCTCGGCAAGAACTGCCTGCCGCTGCTTCTCAATAATCACTGCCAGTGGAGGCGGCGGAACAAAACTCTCTGGCGCGATCTCTGGCGCTGTGGCTCAGTGTAGCCACCTTTCAATGTTCCACCTCTTTTTTGAGTGTGCGATGAAGGTAGACGTTAGGCATGCTTCACATGAGAAACACGTCCCGTGTGACGACCGTGGTAACCAGAGACCTTGAGAGGTTTCTGCCTTTTCATTGGATTAATTTATTTGTTTGACTCGATGCCACCCACAACTGTCAATAACATACGTCAGAGCTATTCGTTCGATACAGCTTGTTCCAAGTTTATCAATAGCAGAACAAAATCAAAAACAGAAGCGTCCACACCACACCTCTTCTGATCCTCTATTACATACAGGTCTCGATGCTGATTGGGCTGCTTCTGCTTTTAAACAAGCCCATCTGCATCACAGGTCACGAAAGTTTATTAATTAACATAAATGTTAGCTAGCGGTCAGTTTCAGATACAACGATAATTAAATTAGCAATCATATACAAACGCTCTCTCGACGAAAGATTCGTACCAAATACTGGAAATTTACGCGGGTCATACCAATATTCAAGAAAGGCAACAGGAATAATCCACTAAATTACACACCCATATCATTAATGTCGATATTCAACAGAATTTTGGAACATATACGATGCTCAACCATTATGAATTGCCTCGAAGTGAACGATCTATTGACACACAGTCAACACGCATTTAGAGAACACCGTCCTTGTGAACCACAGATAGCTCTTCACTCACACGAACTGTTGAGTGTTACTGGCAAAGGACTTCAAAATCATTCCTTATTTCTATATTTCCAGAAGACTTCTGACATTGAACCTTACAAGCGACTTGTAATCAAACTGCGTGATTATGGAATATCGTCTCAGTTACGCGACTGGATTGTGAGTTTCTGTCAGAAAGGTCACAATTGGTAGTAACTGATGGAAAGTCATCCAGTAAAAAAAAAGTGATTCATGGCGTTCCCCAAGGTAGTGTTTTAGGTCCTCTGCTGCTCCTTATCTATGTAAACGATGTAAGAGACAATCTGAGCAGCCGTCTTAGGTTGTTTTCCACATGACGCTTTCGTTTCTGGTCTAGTAAAGTCATCAGAAGATCAAAACAAATTGCTAAATGATTTAGAAAAAATATCTGTATGATGCGAAAATTGGCGATTGACCCTAAATAACGAAAAGTTATTATCCACATGAGTGCTAAATGGAATCGATAAATCGTTACATGATAAATAGGTCAAATCTAAAGATCGTAAATTCAACTAAATACCTAAGAATTACAATTACGAACAACTTCAATTGGAAAGAACACAAATAGAATGTTGTGGGGAAGGCGAACCAAAGACTTCGATTTACTTAGAGACACATACAAGATACAACAAATCTACTAAAGAGACTTCCTACACTACGCTTGTCCGTCTTCTTTTGGAGTACTGCTGCGTGGCGTGGGATCCTTACCAGATAGGATTAATGGAGTACATCGAGGAAGTTCAAAGAAGAGCAGGATGTTTTGTATTATCGAGAAATAGGGAAGAGAGTGTCACGAACATGATACAGGATTTGAGGTGGACATCACTAAAACAAAGGCGTTTCTCATAGCGTCGAGATCTCTTCACGAAATTTCAGTCACCAGCTTTCTCCTCCGAATACGAAAATATTTTGTTGACGCCAGCCTACATAGGGAGAATCGATCATCATAAAAAGTAAAAGAAACCAGAGCTCACACGGAAAAATATAGATGTTCGTTTTTTCCGCGCGCTGTTCGAGAGTGAAATAATACAGAACTATTGTGAAGATTCCAAAATGAGATTTTCACTCTGCAGCGGAGTGTGCGCTGATATGAAACTTCCTGGAAGATTAAAACTGTGTGCCGGACGAGACTCGAACTCGGGATCTTGCCCTTTCGCGGGCAAGTGCTCTACCAACTGAGCTACCCAAGCACGACTCACGCCCCGTCCTCACAGCTTTACTTCTGCCAGTACCTCGTCTCCTACCTTCCAAACTTTACAGAAGCTCTCCTGCGAACCTTGCAGAACTAGCACTCCTGAAAGAAAGGATATTGCGGAGACATGGCTTAGCCACAGCCTTGTGGATGTTTCCAGAACGAGATTTTCACTCTGCAGCGGAGTGTGATGAAACTTCCTGGCAGATTAAGATGATACGACGAACCACCTACCAGGCATTTAAGTGTGATTTGTAGAGTATCCATGTAGATGTAGATGTAAATATGTATTGACAAACGAAAATTTAGGTTAGACGGGGACTCGAACGAAGATTTCCTGCTAATCGCGAGCTGCCGCCTTGAAAACATATTTATTTATTTATTTTTCAAATGTACCCTCTGTCTCCACTTATATAGCGTTGCCTTTGCTCGCTAACGGTTGGCTTCTCGGGGTGGTTTCTTAGACATTATTTTTCCATGATACAGAAATATGAAGATTTCTTTCTATCTGAAATAAACTTAACATCTTATCTCATAAAATAAGTAGTTTAAATCCCTCATAAATTAAAATATTTTCTCTCCATTAAATAGCTGTATATATATTTCATGAAATTAATACTTTTCCCTTTTCTTAGTAAACGTACATTCAAGTTCTTTTTTGTGTCATTTCTTTAGTTAAAACAAGGAAACAGCAGTTCATAGATTTAATGGTTAAGGAATTTGTTTTATCTACTTCCCTGTCAATTCACTTCTTTTGGTTATTTTTTATCTTTCTGTTTCATTGTAGAATTTCTTCTTTTATGGTTTTCTTTAAAAAATTCCACAAGTATCGTTGTACTTTTTCTTCTTTGCTAATTTATGATGTTCCACTGTAAGATGCATCCTTTATTTTTGTCCTTTTCTTTTAAAATGTAGTACATTGTTTGTCATTTTACCCATCTAACTACATTTTCTTCGGCGTTAGGATACGGTAAATCATCTGGGCCCAAGAAATCCGGTTGTTTTAGTGCGTTTGGAGCAGTCTTGTTGACAGTGACTAGTTCCTGTCTGACCATGATCCAAATTTCTGCCACATTCCTACATACGAGTCTTCCTTCTTCATTATCGTGGGGCAGCTGGGTCGATCTATCTTTATCTTCTGGGGCTTGAACTTCTATGTATTTTCTGTTGACTGCTATGTATCATGCCGATCTCACTACTGAATGGAGGTCTCGATTACGGATATTTGTCCAGATCACTGTCGAATCGTTATATGGCATTTTCAGTCTCACATCATTCCTGTTATTATTTACCATTAATTTTCTGTATACACTGGCCATTTTCTTTTCCAGGATTCTGAGGTGGATGTAGCTGTATTTGATTAGGAAGTGTTTCGGATAACGGAATTGATGAGGTGTATGCTGGAATTTATGTGCGGGGGTTAAAACTGCCTGGGGCTGTTTATTTAGAAAGTATGCCGTGAGACCGTTCGGTGTAATTTTTCATTGTCTGTACATATTTCACACACACACGACCTTAGGTTTATTACTAATGACAGGTTTATTCCTCTGTTGGTAGAGGCACTCGTTAGTGTAAGTCTATCATGTTTGCATTGAGTAGAACAACTCCATTCACGAAGTATCCTACCACAGACATGATTCTTTCTGTCGTTGTGGAGGAATCATTAAGTTATCTGAGAACCCATCAGTAGACGCCTCAAAATTTCAATGGCATTGATGTTTCCACCTATGATTTCCGAACGCTTCTACCAGAGGCTCTTCTTCGAGGTGTATAGGAATAGCATCGCGGGGGTAATGGAGTCAGTGGATAGCCGAGATTGACCCTACTGCAAGGGATATATGTGCAAAGAGTTAAATGCACTGAAATGAAATTATATGCCTGATTGTTAAGGCAACTTCCTGTAAAAAGGTGGAAACATGGCTCCAAGTGGCAGGCGGACAAAATTTTTTAATTTTCAGTGCATATTCATTGCTAGATTAGCATACTTCAACAGTTTCGAATGGTAGCATTTCATGTCACTATGCATTCAATGATTTCATCAAAACATAGATACAATCATTTCATTCCATTGCACTAACTTTTCAAAGAAATAAAATTATCGTTGCAATGATGGGAGTCCTTCGCAGAACAGTGGTTCTCTAGGAGTTAAATCTTCATTTGTACATTTAATGGCACCAAGTCCGTTTCCAGAGAACATCATAGAAAACATTTAAAAACAAACATGAATGAGTGTTTAGCCAAAATTCAACATTGTTAAACATATACAGAACTTTATACATTTTTTCCATTAAGTGTGCAGATATTGTTTCAGACATTACAGTCAAATGATGTAGAAATAATTAATGTTCTAACCATCTAAGTTAAATTAGTTCAAAATTAATTATAATTTGATAACTGGATGGCATTCCAACGTATATACTAAGCTAGTCTAACACTTTTCAGTGTTGCAATTGCTTGTTTATTCTGACGTGTGATGTAATCAAAGATTGCACTGAGTCCTATGGAAATCGTTACATTTCAGGTGCGATAGAGTTCCTGTATTTTTAATTATTTATTGATGTATTTACCCTGGAAGTATTATGAAGCAGTCTCAAAAGCAAGCCCATTGCGTCACTGTGACTAATGCAACATTCTACCTTCCACAATTTAAGTTCGGTCCAGAATTTGGAAAAAGTAATTTAAATATATTCAATGGTATTCAACACGTAAATGTATTTAGTGCGCCTGGTATCAAATGGCTCACCTTGTAAAGCAATAATAAGCTACAGTCCCATTAAGAATACTGTAAGGGGTTCCCTCAATTTTCTTGTGGCAGGAGGAAGAGAAAAATTGCAACACTGTCTCACGCTATTGACCAGAGCGGTCGAAATTGGCACAGTAGAAAGGCTACACTGCTTCTAAAGTGTGAAATCCATTCGGAAATAGAGTATAATATACTATAGCATAGTGCAAAATATCTCAAAGCTGATGACATTCATAGCGAACTTGTGTTGCATACGGGTCCAACGTCATGAGTAGAACTGCTGGGCATCAGTTTCTGTGTATTTGTCCAACAAGGGGGTCTTCAGACCTTTTAACCATGGATTTTGATGAGTCTTAGCTGTCCTTAGTACCTGCCTATCGGCTTTTCTTGCGACGAACCCTAGTTTCCGACATAATCGATGGTGAAGCTTTATCTGTTCGTCCTTTACCTGTAATATTAGATGTCTAACGACCCAGACGGAAGTAGTGCAGTGGCTGAGGTTCACGGTTGTCACGTTGATAGTAGAGGTTCAAATTTTACCTATGTACCTTTTTTTCAATTTCGTCGTTCATAATATCAATAAATAGTACATGTCATCCAAAATTAGTCAATTATAGTCATTTTACGGTTAGCTATAAGCATTTAGGCTTGGTATGCATCTTTAATTTTTAAGATTAAGTAGCTGCGTCTTCCTCTGAAGATGTGTCCAGTGCATAGAGACGAAACGTGAGGCATCGAAACATGCAACAGACCACGGCCTAATTCCTTCGAAACACAGTGCACCTGACACATGTTAGCGGCAAAATGGACTCAAACTGTGGTACAAGCGTCTTATACGCCAGACGCTCGTGCTGGAAGTCAGTTAGATCTAGTGATTCAACTTTTCTGACTCCAAATGAAGCTGCACTTTGACAAGTTCGAAGTAATGTGCAACAATCGACTACTATCAGAAACTTCAATAGTCCGCCACTTTTTAACATCGCTTAGCAGTGTCACATATATTTTTCGGAAAGTCCTGTTCCGAGCGGACTTTCTGACGGCTGTACGTCCACCTTCTTAGAGATGGTTGCGGGACTCGGCTGTTGGATACAGGATGTCAAGTGAAACATCTTTCAGCCGTCTAATTTCCAAACTTATTTTATTTGGCTACCTATTTCAGAGTTTTGCTACGCCATCTAACAGTCGCAGATGATGGTTGAAGTGATCTCTAGAGCAAAAATCTACTAATACTAGTATTTATGGCCCCTGTTTTGATCCCAACCGAGGTAGAATCTTCCTACAAGTCTGTCAGGGACCTGAACATGGCGTAGTAAAACGTTGAAACTGGTAGCCAAATAAAATAAGTTTGGAAACTAGACGGCTGAAAGGTGTTTAATTTTGTATTCTGACTATTGACATGTCGATCCCGGTGTTGTCAGTAGCAATGTCTTCTGCGTGTCTTGTACCATTGACATTGGTTGTCGTAATATATTACAAAATGAGCAATTGTGACAGTTTTACAATACAAATGGCAGTCCGTTCTCCAGCTTTTCTCCGAAGTACGTGGTACTTTGAAGACGTTATCCATCGCAACACTGTATCCTTTTTGTTTATGTGTTTTTTTATAGCTGACTTGCAAGCTTAAACCTTTCCGAAACAGGCAAGGGTTCTTTAAAATGGATTTTAAAGGTTCTCCCAGTTTAGCCAGTGTAGTATTTGTTGCGAGGACTACATGTAATTTCGTAAATTCCTGGTTTGCTCATTGTGTCTGTAGGTTGTATGATGTCATGGATAAGTTTCTTTCTTAAGTTGTTGTTGGTGGCATAGTGATCCTGTCTGTGTTTTTAAACAACTTGGCTATTTTGTCTGAGATGACTCCTGAATATGGTATCGTCATATACTTAGATTTTTGTATGCCGCGTGTGTAACCATGTTAGTATGTTTGCTTTTGTTTTTAGTTATGCTTTCTGAAAGTGCATGTATTTCATGTTCATGATAGCTGTGTGCAATGTATTTGATAGTGTTTATTTCTGTCTCAGTCAGCAGAATTAAGTAGGAGTTCCTGTACTCTGTTTAAGAAATATCTGAATGCAGTTTGTTTATGTGAGTTTGGGTGTGTTTAAGATTTGTTAATGTCGATTTCTGTGTTTGTTGGTCTTCTGTGTACGTTGATGTTCAGTGTACGGTTTGTGTTGGTTATGGTTATTGCTAAGAAATTTATTTTGTTTTGTTTTTGGTGTTCTGTGGTGAAATGGATGTTGCTGTGTACGTTACTGAACCTGTTTAACAGAGTTTCTAGTCCTTCATTAGTTCCACTAAATACAAGGAACGTGTCATCTACATACCAGCAGTAGTGCACAGTTTTCTGAGTAACTGTTTCCTTGTTGTTAAGAAGTTTATTTTCGAGCTGATTAATGAAAATTTCCTCAAAGATACCACTGAGAGGACCTCCCGTTGCTAGACCCACGTCCTGTTTGTACATTTTGCCATTTAATGTGAAACAATTGTGGAAGGGGACAAGCTCTAGCAATTCTATTAGTCCAGTTATATTAGCTGTGGACACAGTATGATTTTTTAATAAATTTTCTTTGATTATGTCTATGGATTCTTTGACGGGTATACTGCTGTTTAAGTTTACAATGTTGAGGGAAATATGTGACTAAAAATCACTGAAATTAAGTCTACACTATTAAGCCTTCATTATATACTTTTCGATATTTTTCTGACTTCAACACATCTTGCACCGCGTCACACTATTAGTTGTATGATAACTATAATTTAATCTTTGTGGCCGTTACTGTGAACTGTCCTTTCTTCCAGTATGCCTCCGAAGCAGCAACAAGAATTTACCATTGGTTTTACCAACAAAAAATTTTGTAAAATCAGCGGCACTACAGCTAATACTTAAGTTCCAGTCTGGTGCAAAGTATAAACAGACTGCTTTATACAGAAGTCAGATGACAAAGGTAAGAAAAAGAGGGGGTTGTTTTTGCCTCACAAACTTGAAGCCGACGTCAGTCATATTAAGTAGAACCTCCATCGTTCACTGCGATGATACTTTCCCCTGACGTCACTCTTACGTGCCCGTGACCAGATTCGACCGTGTTGGATGCTTTGTGTTTGTGGAAACGTAATTATTTTATCAAAAATGCCAGCTTGTGTTGTTTACTTGTGTACTAATCGATCCGATCGTAATGTAAAGTTTAAAGGAAGTGGAGCCGTTCAAGCAATATTGCTTTTTGTATTCGTGAATTACGGTTGGCGCTGTTTACTTTTCTTGTAACAGTTTCTATTTGTGTCATTTGACTTTAGATTTGCCTTACTTTACTCAGCATCCGTTCTTTCTCCTCTTTCCTGTGTTTTTCATTGCCTTCCAAACCCACAAGTCCCGACATCTGACGTGAGCTACAATGTGTCAACGTTTCGTCCCGCACAACACACGGCTTCGTGACCTCGCTGATTGACGGGACAGCATCTCATGCTCTAAATTCCTCCCGCCGATAATTATTCACTGTTCACATTTCCTCCTCATTTAAAAAAGATTCTGGCTAGAACAGCCGAAGACAGCGGACATGTGTGTGTGAGTTTTGTGTGTATGATTATATGACTCGTGTGTGTGTGTGTGTGTGTGTGTGTGTGTGTGTGTGCTTTGCTGCCTTCCTGAAGAAGGATTAGATAGAAAACTTACGTGAACACACTTTCGTCGTGCCTGCCTGCTGCTCGACGTTTGAGTAGCAATCTGACCACTTCAGAGTGTGGTTCTTTCCTCGTGAAGTTTGTTGTAAACAATGTACTGCACTTCAACAGGAACACTAATGCACATAATTACAGTACCAGAAGTAAAATTAACATTCGTTACAACACATTAAGGTCTTCTGTAGCAGAAACAGGGGCTCACAGTGCTGGCACTAAAAGTCCTGATCATCCCCCAGTGATGTAAAATGCCTAACGGACATTAAAGTAGAATTTTGAACTAAACTGAAAACGTTTCTCTTTGAGAACTCGTATTCCGCAAAAGACTATCTATTATTGTAACTGTAAATGGTGATGACTAGGAATTACTGACTAACATATGTCTATCTCTAATTAAAAATAAAAAAAACTGATAAGTAATTAGTGTGGAGGCATATTTACAAAAAAAAAATCGATATTAATATAAAATGACTCGTTCCACATAGTTAAGATTTATCGTGCAAATGATACGTGGAACATGAAACTAACTGGTTGTATATCACAAAGCCTAACTGTTTGTATATCACAAAGCATGGTAAAGACATCTATACTTTGAAAACCTCACAATTAAATTCAGAATTAAAATGAAGCAGACGATCAGAGCAGACGAACATTCCAGTTTCGTTATGTTTGGTTTTTCCTGAAAAACTGAGAGACTTACTGGCGAGAAATATTCCGGAAAAGAAGCAAGTAGGCTATTGTTTGAAAGGTAGGCCTACATGTTACACATTACTAAAAAAAAAGGACTTACATACATGTTTAAAGCAAAATATCCACTTTACTGGGTCTAAACGTTTGAGACTATTCCCTTTGTCAGATCCACAGTATTTCAAAATGCTGGAACACGTTTAAGAATTATATAGTTTTTTACCCTTTAAATTGCTATTATTGGTCACACATTGAGTGACGCATCATAGGTAAATTTTCAAAGTTAGAAGATGAGTAAACTTTACTGAAAACAGTGCACCTGCATGAAATGTTACTTTATAAATGAATAAAAAGTAGTCCCAATTTTAATAAAGGCCTGAAAATATTAGAAATAATTTCACATATATAAAAAAAATTGTACATTAATTGAAATAAAAGATGTACTAATGAGAGGACGTGTGTTTCATAATTTGTAAATTATTTTATAAAAAATGTATCTATGATTTAAAATTTGTAAAGAGAACTTAGTGAAACCAAATGCAGTTAAGTAGTTTTATGTGTCAAGCGACGTAAGAAAGCATTAAATAATTATGTTAATTTGATGCTAAGTAGCGATGTTTCATTTGAAGATATTTGAAGATCCCTTTCCCTGCTATTTATGGTATATGTGATTTTCTTTTAGTCCAGTTTCAGGCTGCATCGAAGAGAAGTTGCTGGTGCGTTGTTTGGCGGCTACAGCCGATCACTGTTAGTGTTCACTCGCCATTTAACCCACAGATTATAATTCATTCGTCCCTGAGATCATTTTTTACCCACCTTTTTCTCTCAAAATCGGAGCACTGTTATTACGCGAACCACGTAATATTCAGATCGATCATTGGCCTCCAAACAACGTCGTCTGCCTCCACACTCAAAGGCCTGATGCACCGACGATGCTGGAAGGCAGAGTTCAGATTAATTAGGAAAAGCAGTAAAATTTTTCTGTGCAATGTTTTGTCATTTCAATAGCATTGCCTCCAGCATAGCAAGAAACATTCCTGTAGTGTTCTCAACCAGTACCTACTAACTGCTCAGTGCTTTCTTAAAAGTCATGTTTACTATCAGAGATAAAATCTATTAAGATCCCATTTTAATTAATTAATTCATATCTATCCAAGCAAACAATAATTACATAAAATACCTTATTTGTTTATGGTTTGTTATTGAGAAACGCTACAGACAATCTAGTAAAACAAGAACTCTATTCTGCATGGAGGTACACCATTAACGAGGGCTATGCCGAAAGTTTTTAGCACAATGTGTGAAAAAAATTTATTTGCAAAAAAACGTTTACAACTTTTCAAAATACTCTCCGTTAGCATGTATACATTTTTCCATTCTCTGAAACCACTTAGAAACTGTGTCAGTCCAAGCTTCTTTTGGGATGTCACTTAGTGCACTCTCGTACACTGCAATGGCCTCTTCATCTGATGAAATCCACTGCTCTCGAATTTTTTCCTTAGCCTTAGGGAACAGAAAGAAGTCACAGGGGACCAGGTCAGGTGAATAGGGGGAATGGGGTAAAACTCGCACTTTTTCCTTCTCCAGAAAGTCCATCATTCTGGCAGCCCTGTGCGCAGATGCATTGTCGTGATGCAGCAGAAGGTGCCCACTCATGGACTTTGGATGCGGTGACTTCATGTGGCGATGACTTTTGGAAGACAATCGTTCATGTATCATGTACCATTCAGCATGGACTGTATGACGTGTGTCCAAGGTCACAAAGGTGAGATGCCCGATCTTTGTGAAAAAAGTTGCCACCATCTCTTTTCCAGAGCTCCGACTTCGTCGAACGTTTGTGGGTGGTTCCTCCCCTGGAAGTAGCACACAGAAGACTGTCTCTTCGTTTCAGGGTCATAATGGAAGACCCACGTTTCATCATTTGTGACGATATTGTAGGTGTCTTGCGATTTCCCTCCATTGAAGTTTTCAAGCAGGAAACGACACCAGTCCACCCTCGCTTCCTTTTGGCTTTCTGTCAGGGAATGTGGCACCCAACTGGCACATCTCTTAGTAAGGCCGAAGTGACTATGAACGACGGTTGTGCTGCTGTTGATCCAATATTTACGGTCCCTTTAATGTCGCAAAATGTAAGATGTGGATCTTCTTTGATCATTTTCCTCACAGCATCAATGTTTTCAGGAGTCACAGCTGTTGCTGCCCGACCGGGACGAGGTTCATCTTCAATTGACTGCCGACCCCTCGAAAACTCGCGAAACCAATTTCCAACTGTGGCTCTATAACGGGAAGCTTCACGAAAAACACGCAGCAAAGAAGAATGGCATTCTTCGGCACTTAAACCCTTTTTATAATCGTAAAAAATCATGGCGCGAAAGACGCGGCGCGACAGCTCCATCCTGCACCGTCTCTGACTCAGCACTGTTTGTGCATTCTTACCCCGCTGTGGGTGGATCACCGCTAGCCAGGGGCTGCGCGCGCACGTCCCAATCTCGAAAAACATCGCTCTTTCGAATGAAAACAACCCCATTGTCCTCCGCCTTACGGTTTACGGGCTGCTAAAAACTTTCGGCATAGCCCTCGTATGCAGTTCTGTTTCTTTGACATTTCAATAATAGTTCACTTTGTTGGCACGCAGAAGATACGATAACATGCTTTGTGTCTTCCGTCATAGCTGCTAATGACTCACCATGCGCATCAGGAGGGCGACAGAAAATGAGTGTCAGGGAGGTGCAGAGAACAACCTTATTGCGGGGTGTATATATTACACTTCACAAAATGGAAATCAAGAAATGTTCAAAACAAACCATTAACTTGTACCAGGAACACCGAATGAAAAATCGCGCGCCATAATGATCACAAAGGTTTACACCATCAAAATCGAAGGCGAGCTCCTTGAGGTGTACAAAACTCTGCCGGACATTCAGCTAGGTATTCACTCTTAAAGAATACGTATACAGGGCGGAGCAAATAAAACCGGCCCGGAGAACATAGTTCAGGGTACAAATAAAAACAGCAGAGGAAAGAAAACACGAAACTAACCTGACTATACAGATATTAAAAGTGATCACCATTCATCTCTAAGCAGTTTTGGACAGTGGTGAGTGAGCGGCTGATGGTAGATCAAAGGTGCACTGCTGGGAGCAGTCTCATTCACCCTTGAAGACCATGGGGAGACTTGAGGGCTCCCCACACCAAGTAATCGCGCACTGCCAGATCAGGTGACCTGGGTCACCATCTAGGGCCACGACCAGTTTGACCTCTGCTAACAAATCTGTCAAACATGAAGACTGTGGAAGTCTGCTCCTAGGAACCTTCGTGGATCACGTGACCGGCGCATCACGGGGTGTGGTTACATGCATACATTCAACTACATCTACATCACCTACAACTACATGGATACTCTGCAAATCACATTTAAGTGCCTGGCAGAGGGTTCATCGAACTACCTTCATAATTCGCTATTATTCCAATCATTCCGTACGAGCTCTGATTTCCCTTATTTTATTATGCTGATCGTTTCTCCCTTTGTAGGTCGGCATCAACAAAATATTTTCGCATTCGGAGCAGAAAGGTGGCGATTGGAATTGCGTAAGAAGATTGCTCCACAACTTAAGCGCCTTTGTTTTAATCATGCCCATCCCAAATCCAGTATAATTTCACTCTCTTCCCTGTTTTGCGATAACGCAGAACTTATGGCTCTACTTTGTACTTTTTCAATGAACTCCATCAATCCTATCTGGTAAGGATCCCACACCGCGCAGCAGTATTCTAAAAGAGGACGGACAAGAGTAGTGTAGGCAGTCAGTCTCCTTAGTAGATCTGTTATATGTTCTAAGTGTCCTACCAACAAAAAGCAGTCTTTGGTTAGCATTCTCCACAACATTTTCTGGGTGTTCATTCCAATTTAAGTTATTCGTAATTATAATTCCTAGGAATTTAGTTGAATTTACGGCTTTTAAATTTGACTGAAATATCGTGTAACCGAAGTTTAACGGACTCCTTTTAGAATTCATGCGGATGGCCTCATACTTTTCGTTGTTTAGGGTCAATTGCCAATTTTCACACCCTACAGATATCGTTTCTAAATCTTTTTGCAATTTGTTTTGGTCTTCTGATGACTTTACTAGTCGATAAACGACAACATCATCTACAAACAACCTAAGACGGCTGCTCAGATTGTCTCCCAAATCGTTTATATAGATAAGAAACAGTAAAGGGCCTATAACACTACCTAGGGGAACGACAGAAATCACTTCTGTCTTACTCGAAGACTTTCCGTCAATTTCTACAAACAGTAACCTCTGTGACAGGAAATCACAAATCCATTCACATACCGCTTGTGTGGTACAGTGCCACAAGCGTTCCGCAAATCCAAGAATACGGAATCAATTTGAAATCCCTTATCAATATCACGGAACGCTTCATGCGAGTAAAGAGCTAGTTGTGTTTCACAAGAACGATGTTTTCTAAATCCGTGTTGACTATGTGTCAATAGACCGTTTTCTTCCAGGTAATTCATAAAGTTCGATCACAATATACCAGGTGATCAAAAAGTCAGGATAAATTTGAAAACTGAATAAATCACTGAATAATGTAGGTAGAGAGGTACAAATTGACACACATGCTTGGAATGACATGGGGTTTTATTAGAACAAAAAAAATAGAAAAGTTGAAAAAATGTCCGACAGATGGCGCTTCATCTGATTAGAATAGCAACAAGTAGCATAACAAATTAAGACAAAGCAAAGATGATGTTCTTTACAGGAAATGCTCAATATGTCCACCATCATTCCTCAACAATAGCTGTAGTCGAGGAATAATGTTGTGAACAGCACTGTAAAGCATGTCCAGAGTTATATGTGAGGCATTGGCGTCGGTGTTGTCTTTCAGCATCCCTAGAGATGTCGGTCGATCACGATACACTTGCGACTTCAGGTAACCCCAAAGCCAATAATCGCATATACTGATGTCTGGGGACCTGGGAGGCCAAGCATGACGAAAGTGGCGGCTGAGCACACGATCATCGCCAAACGATGCGCGCAAGAGATCTTTCACGCGTCTAGCAATATGAGCTGGAGCGCCTGGTTCTAATAAAACCCCATGTCATTCCACGCTTGTGTGTCAATTTTTACCTCTCTATCTACATTATTCCGTGGTTTATTAAGTTTCAAATTTATACTGACTTTTTGATCACCCGGTATGTTCCAAAATCTTGTTGCATATCCACATTAATGATATGGGCCTGTAATTCAGTGGATTATTCGTACTACCTTTCTTGAACATTGGTGTGACCTGTGCAACTTTCCAGTCTTTGGGTACGGATCTTTCGTAGTGCTAACGGTTATATATGATTGTTAAGTATGGCTCTAATGCATCAGCATACTCTGAAAGTAACCTAATTGGTTTACAGTCTTGACCAAAAGACTTGTTTTTATTAAGTTATTTATGTTGCTTCACTACTACGAGAATATCTACTTGTATGTTACTCATGTTGGCAGCTCTTTTTGATTCGAATTCTGGAATATTTACTTCGTTTTCCTTTGTGGAGGCATTTCGGAAGGCTGTGTTTAGTAAGTCTGCTTTGGCAGTACTGTCTTCGATAGTATCTCCATTGATATCGTGGAGAGAAGGCATTGATTATGTCTTGCCACTAGCATACTTCAAAAACGACCAGAATATCTTTCGATTTTCTGCCAGGTTTCGAGGCAAAGTTTCGTAGTGGAAACTATTATCAGCATCTCGCATTGATGTCCGCGTTAAATTTCGAGCATCTTTAAAAGATCGCATATCTTGGAGATTTTGCGTCTGTTTGAATTTGGCATGTTTTTTCGTTTTTTTTATGCAACAGTGTTATGAGACGTTTTGTGTCACTTCCAATCGTATCCACTCGTCCAGGCCACTTTTACTTTCTCAACCCTGTATAATCATAGTGGCGTAACGAGGTGATGAGAAGGTGATGGAATGTGATGGCACGCCACGGAGTGCGAAAGAGTCTGTTATGGAGCTTAACCTGAAATTGGCTGTCCTTTAAGGCGTAGCTACAGATAGTGCGATAACATGTTTTATGGGCACGGAAAAAGCAAACGTCCACATTTTGAATTTGTCCAGTGGTTCCTGGTGGTATGATTTGCAATGTCACACAGCTTTCAGCAGGTATAGTTTGCTCTAGAGGAGCATCGTATTTAATCGCAGACCAGGAATGAAGCAAAAGTAAGTTGTTTTGACCAGCTATTGGCCAAAAACAGTAGTCATACCATAGCTGTCCTTCTCATACGCCCTTTTCCCCACTCTTGCTTTCTCGACTTAAATAACCCTACTGCCATTGCAAGATCACCCACAAAAGAAAGAATCATAGCGAGCAGAGCACCCCCAACGTCTCTCAGCACAATAAATAACTTTCTAGACAATTTATCACCCAGATTAACAGTTGGCATAATTGTTTTATACGAACGCGTTAAGGCACTGATGTTAGCTGATCTCGACACAACTCTCTTGGTACCTGTAATTTCCAGGTTTCCTTTCATATGCATTTCCTCTTCAAATACAGATTGGTTGGAGTTGAAAACAAATTCCTTACTGAACGATGGGTTAAGTTTATTTGTCTGATCTACAAATTTTTGGGCCGATTCCGCAGACTGCTGACGCTTTGTTTGAAATTTCTTTAACTTAGGTCTTCCATGTCTGTAGCACTTTTTGAAGTTATGCCACCATCCACTGCTTCACTTGAAATCACTGTGTGTAGTCCTAAAGCTCTAATCTATGGGTATGCAGCACGTTTTTATAATCGACAATGTTTCTTTGTACAGCTTATGAGGAACAATTGATGTTCTTATCAGATGTGTGTGTTTGCTGGTTATGGAGTTCTGATTGATGTAGACCTGACATTAGTTATAAGGTTTGAGTTTCTGAGCTACTGTTGTGGGACATAAGGAGCTTGAGACTCTATGCATATTTAGACTTGTATCAACACTTTCTTAAATCGTCTTGGATCTCTATGTTATTTGCTATGTTTTGAATAGTATTGTTCACTCCATGATTTCTTGACGATATGATTCCAGTTAATAAACTCGTTTTCGCGCACAATCGTTGACCCTATTTGATGCACAAGTATGTTACTTAATTACTGGGGTTAAGCTTTGGTGCTACGTTGGTCTTCGTACACTTACTTATCTTTCAGCTTCATCGATGCCCGCATTACCTATCACAATACAACTTGGCATGTGTCAGTTCATATTTAGCAAGTTAGTCATTTTATATACACATCGTTAGGGTGTTACCTAGAATCCCAGGGAAGTAGTATGACGTTGTCGGCTTACAACGTGGATGATTCCTCTTAGTTAAATAGGATTTGAGATCTTTGTTTCACTGTCGTAGTACCAGCCCATTAAATGACATATGACGTAAAGCACATCAAGTCATACATTTTTACTTAGATTTGGTGTGTAACGTATGCTCTCAAAGTATTTGTATTTTTCGGGTGCTCTTTGAAATCCGTTTTAGTATGTTGTCTACCGCTGGGTTGCATTTTTGATGCTGTGACAACTAATTGTACCACTAGTTGTGATACTACTTAGGCCATAGATATGCACATTGTGTACTTAATAGATTACAGTGTAATATTTTACAGAATGAGACACTTATATATGTTAGGGATTTTCTCATCTCTAAGAATTATGTAAGATTTTCATTAAAAAAATTGACAAGCTTTGTTCAGTGGAGCTTCTGATTGTATATTCTCTAATTATGGTCTTTTTAACGTTTTGCGTGTTCTCTAGTAAATCAGTGATGTTAAATAGTTTCATGACTAACAAGTATGTAATCATCTTATTCTGTTCTGCTTGATGTATACAGAGATTTGCCTTAACTGAGATATTTTCATGTTGTAGTTTCAAGTTCTTTTATTATTACCAGTCACTTTCTGTAATACTTGCTGTAGGTCATCTTCAGATACACTACAAGTATGAGCTTTTTATTATGCAGGGACCTGAAGGTGGCATAATGGAATGCCGAAACTGGTAGACAAAATAAAATATAATAAAATGACATTTCAACGGCATTGTTTAAAAGTAATTCGAAATTGGTTAATAATTTTATTTTTACTTTTGTGCGGAAGATCTGCTGTGTACGTAATTACGTTTAGTACCGGCTACTTGGACGACGACTGTCCCTTATTATGTTTCACGGAGATAAGATTTGTGGCACCCTGTCCCACAAGGTTGAAGAAATACATGGCTCGAAATCTGTTTCAGTATCACTTTCTCTTGTTAAGCGCATATCGTCATCATTTTGGAAGATGTAGTGTGCTCGAACATTATAAATTAGCTTGGAGAAAACGGTCTATGTACACACAGTCAACACGGATTTAGAAAACATCGATCTTGTGAAGACGGCCGGGGTGGCCGAGCGGTTCTAGGCGCTACAGTCCGGAACCGCGCGACCCCTACGGTCGCAGGTTTGAATCCTGCCTCAGGCATGTATGTGTGTGATGTCCTAAGGTTAGTTAGGTTTAAGTAGTTCTAAGTTCTAGGGGACTGATGACCACAGCAGTTAAGTCCCATAGTGCTCAGAGCCATTTGAACCATTTTTTTTTTTTTTTGATCTTGTGAAACACAACTAGCTCTTCATTCGCATGAGGTGTTCAGTGATATTGACGAGGGATTTCACATTGGTTCCGTATTCCTGAATTTCCGGAAGGCTGTTGGCACTGTACCACATAAGCGGTTTGTAGTGAACCTGTGTGCTTATAGAATATCGTCTCAGCTATGTGACTGGATTTGTGATTTTCTGTCGGAGAGGTCACATTTTATAGCTATTGACGGAAGGACTTCAAGTAAGACAGAAGTGATTTCTGGCGTTCCACTAGATAGCGTTATAGGCCCTTTGTTATTTCTTATCTATATAAACGATTTCGGGGACAATTTGAGCAGCCGTCTTAGGTTGTTTGCAGAAGATGCTGTTGTTTATCGGTTAGTAAAGTCATCAGAAAAACAAAAAGATTCGCAAAAAGATTTAGAAACGATATCTGTATGGTGCGAAAATTGGCAGTTGACCTAAATAACGAAAAGTGTGAGGTCATCCACATGAGTGCTTAAAGGAATCCGTTAAACTTCGGTTACACGCTAAATCAATCAAATCTAAAGGCCGTAAATTCAACTAAATACCTAGGAATTACATTTAAGAACAACTTAAATTGGAATGAACACACAGAAAATGTTGTTGAGAAGGCTAACCAAAGACTGCGTTTTATTGGTGCGACACGTAGAAGATTTAACAGATCTACTAAGGAGACTACCTACACTACGCTTGTTCGTCCTCTTTTAGAATTCTGCTGCACGGTGTGGGACCCTTACCAGATAGGATTGACGGAGTACATTGAAAAACTTTAAAGTAGGGCAGCACGTTTTGTAATATCGCGAAATAGCGGAGAGAGTGTCACAGGTGTTTTTCGTCGCGGAGAAATCTTTTCGCTAAATTCCAATCACCAGCTTTCTCCTCAGAATGCGAAAATATTTTATTGACTCCGACCTACATAAGAAGAAACTATCACCAATAAGGGAAATTAGAGATCGTACTGCGCTATACGAGATTGGAATAACAGTGAATTGTGAAGGTGGTTCAACGAACCCTCTGCCAGACACTTAAATGTGATTTTCAGAGTATCCATGTAGAGGTGGATATAGATGTAGATGTAGACGAATGTATGCATGTAACCACACCCCGTGATGTGCACACCATGTGTTCGCCACCCACTTGATCCACCCTGGTTCCTTGGAGCACACTTACACAATCTTCACGTTTGACAGATTTGTTAGCAGAGGTCAATCTGGTCGCGGCCCTAGATGGTGACCCAGGTCACCTGATCTGGCAGTGCGCGATTACTTGGTATGGGGAGCCCTTAAGTCTAAGTAACCCCCATGGTCTTCAAGGAC
Source organism: Schistocerca cancellata (assembly GCF_023864275.1). Lineage (NCBI taxonomy): Eukaryota > Metazoa > Arthropoda > Insecta > Orthoptera > Acrididae > Schistocerca > Schistocerca cancellata. Next base: position 216,323,163 of record NC_064633.1, on the reverse strand, counting down.
GAATGAGACTGCACCCAGCAGTGCACCTTTGATCCACCTTCAGCAGCTTACTGACCACGGCCCAACACTGCCAAGAGATGAATGGTGATCACTTTTAACATCTGCGTAGTCAGGTTAGTTCTGTGTTTTCTTTCCTCTCCTTTGTTTCTTTGTACCCTGGAACTATGTTCTCCGGGCCAGTTTTATTTGCTCCACCCTATATACGTATTTTTTTATGAGTGAATACCTAGCTGAATGTCCGGCACAGTTTGCACCTCTCAAGGAGTTCGTCTTCGATCTTGATGGTTCAAACCTTCTTGATCACTATGGCACGTCATTTTTCATTCCTTGTTCATGGTAGAAGTTAATGGTTTGTTTTGAACATTTCTTCTTTTGCTTTTTGTGAAGTGTAACATATACACCCCGCAGAAGTTTGTTCTCTGCACCTCCCGGACATTCACTTTCTGTCGCCCTTTTGATGCACTTGGTGAGCCATTAGCAGCTAACATTTGTCTTGTTATTATTGTTCATACAACACTTTCAATTGAGCTTTATTAAAGATTGAACTTGAGAACTCGGACTCGAGAGATTCTTTATAAGTGTAGTAAGAAGTGTGGACGAGTTACTGTCAAGCCCGAGTGCGGATCAACCATTTTTTATCCCATTTTTTTTAGACAAAATGAGGTAATCCATACAGGTGTCATAGTACCTTCAGTGACCCGGCACGCTACACTGTATAACGCACGGTTCGGCTCTGCCGCTATTACGTTGTACATCCCTTTGTTGGGTATCGTTCACGCACTGCTCCACAGGCATTTCTGTTCGTTGCTTGCGGCGGTACATACTTGTTCGTTTTGTGTTTCTCTGCACCTTGTCTCACAGAGCTATTCAGAGTACTCCGTTTTACGACTATCTTGCTTTCCATTTATACAATTTTTTTTTCTTTTTGCGATTCGGATTCATAACGTAATATTTCGTTTGCGCTGCTAGTCGTACTTACTGTCGACGGTGAATTACAGTAGAGGCACCTCTGATATGAGCGGAACGATCGCTGACGCTAGCATCCAGTCAATCGAACCGATAGCGAATGTTGTACTGGTATACTGTATACCACGCCTGCTCTACATGTTCACATAGTTCTGTAAGAGTTATTCGTTGATGAGTCGCATGAGTCATCTCTCGTCCTATCATATCCCACGTGTGTCCGACTGGAGACAAGTCAGGAAATCGTGGCTCGCAAGGGAAGTTGCTGCACTTCTTGCAGACCATGTTAAGTTTTACAGGCAGTGTGTGGATGACCACTGTCCTTTTGGAACAACACATCACCTTCCTGTTGTAGGAACGGTAAAAGGACGGGTGTAGCAAGATTCTGTGTGTACCAAGAGCTGGTTAGCGTCCTCTCCAGAAACAGTATACATGAATGAGAGTTGTAGCTCACGAACGACCATCACTTGCATGCAGGTAGAATCTGCTTTCATAGCTGAAGATCACGGCGCATCAACCCATCTTTCAAGTGGTCTTCTGATTGCACCATTCGAGCCGTGCAGGTAGACGCTGTGGGGCGAGCGGAAGACGGGCGACATACGTGCGTGCCAGTAGTCCCACTGCTAATAACCAGTTTGCAACAGCTCCTGCTGACACGTCTGCACTCACAAGCCCTCTTATCTCTGCTGTGGTAGCTGTACGATCTGCCACTGCTGCCCTTACAATCGACGGATCTTGACAGGCATGGACGTCCAGAGCCTCATCTTTGGGTGTGCAAATTATTCAAAAATTGTCATAAGAACTATGCTACAGGAATTGTTATAAATATTTAACGTGAACAAATTAAAATCTCGATTGATGGAAGTCGCCTGTAATGTAACATCAAACATTGCCTTTTTTTTATTTCATCTGCTAGTCACTTGTGTAGCAATTACACTGGCAACAGTTTATTTGTCGATATGAATGGTAAGTAATTCAAAAGATTAATGATGTCAGATACTTTTGGTATGGTTTAAGTGCTTAAAATTCCCGTGTGTTCGCTTTGGACTACGCGGCATTGCTACCTTTTGTTAGGCCTACGTCCGCTTATTCGCCGACTCGAGCGCTAGGCAGAAAGGTCTGTACAAACCGCTGTTGTAAGTGGTTCTTCGTACGGTAATATGAGTAGCTATGAAGATTTAAAAAGAATACTTGCAATGTGTCTTAGTAATTAAAATTTTGACACTGCATTTCTTTTGGTGTGTTCTACCAGAGTGAAAAATTACAGGGTAGATTTCTACCGGTCGGATCGGACCATTCGCCAGTTAGCGATATTTGCACACTGGTAAACGGAGCTCATTCCTCCTATTGTGATTTCTACGCATGATGCGACAGAGGATTTTCCGTCTTATCCATGGTGGTAAAAATAGAGGAGACGGCGATTCACACTTACACTGCACGCGTGTGAGGACCACATATCCTTGAACGATATATTATTTACTATTTGTAAGCCTGTTCTTCAGTCTGGCTGCGTAATGAACACCGATAGTCATGCAGCAATAGCTGACAGCTGTATCCAGCATTAAAAACAAACTCTGATGCTCACAGTGCTTCGTGTGATACCATTATTGCTCGTATTAGCTCGCGCTGGGAGCTGGTAGAAGTATTTGAATCAGTCCATCGGGTGATATCCCGCTCTTGCGATGCAAGCACGTTTAGGGACGTGTTTCAATATAACCGGGATGAAACTGTGCTCTTTTCGAGATTGTGCTCGATTTAATCATCCACTCCGCACTTTCAGTGCAGTTGAGCTTTCAGTTCGAAGAAATTCGTTTTGTGTTGTGGCGTAAGAGATTTTTCTAAACCAAATTGTAGCTTCATCTGGTTTTCGGAGCAGGTAAAATTTCAATAGCAAACAATATATTTTGTGGTCCATCAATCAAATGTTATTATCCATATCGTAATATGCTATTGAAAGAACACGTATGACTGGACGATTGGACAAATGGATGTGGGTGGGAATCACGTAGCACCGTCTCCAATAGCTTGTAGCTTGTAGCTGGTCATCAGTCCCCTAGAACTTAGAACTACTTAAACCTAACTAACCTAAGGACATCACACACATCCATGCCCGAGGCAGGATTCGAACCTGCGACCATAGCGGTCACGCGGTTCCAGACTGAAGCTTCTAGAACCGCACGGCCACACCGGCTGGTAGAAATGTCAGCAGACGTGGATGTATAATAGTGATAAATGAAGAGAAGGTAATTCAGTAAAACAGGGATGAAATATAGTAAAGAAAGGACTAATAAAGACTGGAGGCAACACAATAGGCAAAGCAAAGAGAGAAGCAAAAATATCCTAAATAACAACTTATAGATATCGGAAATAAGTGGAGACCCACAAATGGATAAAATGAGATGGAAAATAAGTTCTGTAGTTCACTTACAGATGAAGTCTACAGAAGGTGCAAATAAGTGTCCTGGATACTGAGAAAGACGTATAAGAAAATTAAACAAGACATGTCTGTGCGGCATTACCGCTGTGCAGATGAGTATTAAAAGTAAGTTCGTAACAGAGAAAGGTAAAGATTTTAACCTAAGGCACCAGAAACTTCCTAAGGAATACAGGATGGTCTGTACAGTAGGCTAGAAGTGCCATGCACTGTGACGCAACAGCAGGAATGGTCTGATGGGCTGTAGATAGGTTATCCTGTGAGCTTACCTAAGTTTGATACGGCACTGAAACGTATCAGACGTAAGAGATCAACAGGAGTCGATGAGGTACTTACGGTGTTATAAAAACTAACAGGATCTTAAAGTCACATAAATTCGTTATCCTTGTGGAGATATGTTAGTAGCTTCGCGTTTGTTTGCCTCTCGCGGCTATCTCTTAAGTATGATGGATCTGAAAAGAAGCTAACACATCATTCACATGCTTGCAAAGTGCCTACAGTATCTTTCCAAAAGAGGAAGTCGTCCTCTAGCATTTAAACGCCGCATTCTGGTGACCATCTTTGCTAAGTGTCAGTTCTGTCTCGTCCTCGACATTTCGTAGAAGTCGCACTCGAGTGTTTCCACAGCTTTGGAGTGAGCGAGGCCCTAACTGCTTGATAGAGATACCAGTTGGGAAATATCGGCGCAGCTTAAAGCGGGTTTCAGAGTTCGATTTCACAATCTGCAGGCGACAGACGTGGCTGTTCCTCCAGCCCACCTACTGCGTGGTTCAAGAGTGCGTTCGAAAGAGTTTCGTACATAACGTCTGCAAGATACTGAGCTGGGGTCGATGTTGAGTTTAGTTTGAAGCAGAACTGACTTCCTCGTGCTTAGCTCTTAGGTTTAATAATGCCAAAACAAGGTGTGGGGAAGCAAGGACGAATTTCCCTGCGTTGCTGGCCAAATATTCTCCGATATCTGTACATGTGATTGCCAGTTCGTTGTACTGAGAAGATTACGATGGGTAGTACAATAGCCCTTTACTATATTGGGTAGCATAGCCTGTATATTGTTTTCTATCAGAATGTAGAGAATGTTAAAAACGTATACAACTAAGTTTTCTGCAAATATATTGGGCTAGTTCTTGAACTATTGATTTTTATACAAACTTTTTAGTGCCGTACGGAAAGAAAGATACAAAATTCGAACTCAGAGTGAATGTAAATAGGTAGACTGACCTTCGAATTCGTTTCAGTCCTGGAAACTTTGAGAAATGGTGTACTATTTAATTTTTGTGTATATTGGAAATTTCGTAGAATGAATAATCCTTTCAAAAGATTTTTCTTTTTTCAAAACTAGCAAGTTACCATGTAATAGATTTGAACAATTCCGTTAAATAAATTTTAAAACATGGATGATGTTGTGCTTGCAGCTACCAACGATACCATCCCCCTATGAGGAGACTTTCTCGCAGAGACAGAAATCAGCCGTTTTGTTTAGGTACTCTAGCGGGGTCCTAACATACTATTGAAATACAATGTGTGCCAAGATTGCACACATATATTTACAAAAATTAATCGTCTTTATTTCATTGACATGAAAATAAAACTTTATGAACAATATGTGATATTTTCAAGTAAAAGCGATGGCAACCGTAGTGTACGAGACTGTGCTGAAAAGTAATGCCTCCGAGTTTTTAATGTGAAAACTCGTAAAGCTTTTTAAATAAAACGAACATTATTAACAGACACCATATCGATGTAAGTATATACACTACTGGCCATTAAAATTGCTACACCAAGAAGAAATGCAGATAAACGGGTTTTCATTGGACAAATATATTGTACTAGAACTGACACGTGATTGCATTTTCACGCAATTTTTGTGCATAGATCCTGAGAAATCAGTACCCAGAACAACCACCTCTGGCCGTAATAACGGCCTTGATACGCATGGACATTGAGTCAAGCAGAGCTTGGATGGCGTGTGCAGGTATAGCTGCCCATGCAGCTTCAACACGATACCACAGTTCATCAAGAGAAGTGACTGGCGTATTGTGACGAGCCAGTTGCTCAGCCAGATGAGAGATCTGGAGAATGTGCTGGCCAGGGCAGCAGTCGAACATTTTCTGTATCCAGAAAGGCCCGTACAGGACCTGCAACATGCGGTCGTGCATTATCCTGCTGAAATGTAGGGTTTTGCAGGGATCGAATGAAGGGTAGAGCCACTGGTCGTAACACATCTGAAATGTAACGTCCACTGTTCAAAGTGCCGTCAATGCGTACAATAGGTGACCGAGACGTATAACCGATGGCACTCCATACCATCACGCCGGGTGATACGCCAGTATGGCGATGACGAATACACGCTTCTAATGTGGGTTCACCGCGATGTCACCAAACACGGATGCGACCATCATGATGCTGTAAACAGAACGTGGATTCATCCGAAAAAATGACGTTTTGCCATTCGTGCACCCAGGTTCGTCGTTGAGTACACCATCGCAGGCGCTCCTGTCTGTGATGCAGCGTCAAGTGTAACCGCAGGCGTGGTCTCCGAGCTGATAGTCCATGCTGCTGCAAACGTCGTCTAATTGTTCGTGCAGATGATTGTTGTCTTGCAAACGTCCCCATCTGTTGACTCAGGGATCGAGACGTGGCTGCACGATCCGGTAGATCAATGCGGATAAGATGCCTGTCATCTCTACTGCTAGTGATACGAGGCCGTTGGGATCCAGCACGGCATTCCGTATTACCCCACCGATTCCATATTCTGCTAACAGTCATTAGATCTCGACGAACGCGAGCAGAAATGTCGCGATACGATAAACCGCAATCGCGATAGGCTACAATCAGACCTTTATCAAAGTCGGAAACGTGATGGTGCGCATTTCTCCTCCTTACAACAACGTTTCACCACTCAACGCCGGTCAAGTGCTGTTTGTGTATGAGAAATCGGTTGGAAACTTTCGTCATGTCAGCACGTCGTAGGTGTCGCCACCGGCGCCAACCTTGTGTGAATGCTCTGAAAAGCTAATCATTTGCATATGACAGCATCTTCTTCCTGTCGGTTAAATTTGGCGTCTGTAGCACGTCATCTTTGTGGTGTAGCAATTTTAATGGCCAGTAGTGTATATATTCTATGTCTTTAGTCTTCAGGTCTAAATATTTGCAGCACTCTGCCGCTAGAGGGCTCCGGATTGTAGCGTGCAACATGGCTGTGTGTTGCACGGCTATATCGACGTGTGAGAAACAGTGATATAGTCCAGTTTCGATTGCGAAGAGTTCGCCCACACATGCAGCACCATCCCCGTCAGCATGACAATGCCAGGCCACAGACGAGCGCTGCGATATGTGCAGAGATCCGACGCCTTGTGCTCACTGTTACCGAACGTCCTCCATACAGACCCCACTTGACTTTCACCTATTTCTAAAAGTTAAATAACACCTTCGAGGACTTCACTAAGACAACGATGGTGCGGTGCCAGCAGAGCTGAGGTTGTGGCTGCGACAAGAGCGCCAAACATTCAGTAGAGACGGTATCACAAACTGGTCTCTCGTACAGAGAAATGTTTTTATTTATCGCCAGGGTGACTACGTTGAGAAATAAATGTACCGACATGAAGAATAAAGACGTGGATTAACAACGTTTGTTTTATTTAAAAAGCATTAAGTGTTTTCACATAAAATTCCGAAGATACCACTTTCCAGCACGTCCTCGTAACTTTTGTCAGTGGAGATTCCAGCGAAAGCATTGGGAAATAGAGCGCGAGCAAACGTGTGAAATACACTCCTGGAAATTGAAATAAGAACACCGTGAATTCATTGTCCCAGGAAGGGGAAACTTTATTGACACATTCCTGGGGTCAGATACATCACATGATCACACTGACAGAACCACATGCACATAGACACAGACAACAGAGCATGCACAATGTCGGCACTAGTACATTGTATATCCACCTTTCGCAACAATGCAGGCTGCTATTCTCCCATGGAGACGATCGTAGAGATGCTGGATGTAGTCCTGTGGAACGGCTTGCCATGCCATTTCCACCTGGCGCCTCAGTTGGACCAGCGTTCGTGCTGGACGTGCAGACCGCGTGAGACGACGCTTCATCCAGTCCCAAACATGCTCAATGGGGGACAGATCCGGAGATCTTGCTGGCCAGGGTAGTTGACTTACACCTTCTAGAGCACGTTGGGTGGCACGGGATACATGCGGACGTGCATTGTCCTGTTGGAACAGCAAGTTCCCTTGCCGGTCTAGGAATGGTAGAACGATGGGTTCGATGATGGTTCGGATGTACCGTGCACTATTCAGTGTCCCCTCGACGATCACCAGTGGTGTACGGCCAGTGTAGGAGATCGCTCCCCACACCATGATGCCGGGTGTTGGCCCTGCGTGCCTCGGTCGTATGCAGTCCTGATTGTGGCGCTCACCTGCACGGCGCCAAACACGCATACGACCATCATTGGCACCAAGACAGAAGCGATTCTCATCGCTGAAGACGACACGTCTCCATTCGTCCCTCCATTCACGCCTGTCGCGACACCACTGGAGGCGGGCTGCACGATGTTGGGGCGTGAGCGGAAGACGGCCTAACGGTGTGCGGGACCGTAGTCCAGCTTCATGGAGACGGTTGCGAATGGTCCTCGCCTATACCCCAGGAGCAACAGTGTCCCTAATTTGCTGGGAAGTGGCGGTGCGGTCCCCTACGGCACTGCGTAGGATCCTACGGTCTTGGCGTGCATCCGTGCGTCGCTGCGGTCCGGTCCCAGGTCGACGGGCACGTGCACCTTCCGCCGACCACTGGCGACAACATCGATGTACTGTAGAGACCTCACGCCCCACGTGTTGAGCAATTCGGCGGTACGTCCACCCGGCCTCCTGCATGCCCACTATACGCCCTCGCTCAAAGTCCGTCAACTGCACATACGGTTCACGTCCACGCTGTCGCGGCATGCTACCAGTGTTAAAGACTGCGATGGAGCTCCGTATGCCACGGCAAACTGGCTGACGCTGACGGCGGCGGTGCACAAATGCTGCGCAGCTAGCGCCATTCGATGGCCAACACCGCGGTTCCTGGTGTGTCCGCTGTGCCGTGCGTGTGATCATTGCTTGTACAGCCCTCTCGCAGTGTCCGGAGCAAGTATGGTGGGTCTGACACACCGGTGTCAATGTGTTCTTTTTTCCATTTCCAGGAGTGTAGATATCACAACACAGAGAACCACTGACGCATGACTAAAACCGAAACAACATATTACATAGCTGCAACCTATTCGGTACTTACGTCTAAGCATATTACCTAGAAGTAGTGTAATAGAATACTCGCGGTAGCGTTCTCGCTTCCCGAGCGCGTGGTCCCGGGTTCGATTCCCGGCGGGGTCAGAGATTTTCGTCGGCCTCGAGATCAATGGGTGTTATTGTGTCGTCTTCATCATCATCATTCATCCCCATTACGATCGGAGGAAGGCAATGGCAAACCACCTCCACTAGGACCTCGCCTAGTACGACGGTGGGGGTCTCCGGCATCGTTCCCCTACTCTCTGTCACGGAGTATGGGACTTCATCATCATCAGTCCAATAGAATTACGACTTTCGACGTTTAGTCACCATGAAGTTTCTGAAATTCGTGCGAGCAGTGGATAATTGTGTGTATAAAACATTTATTCCTGGATGGTGGATTTTGGACAAAAAGGACGCCCAGCAGACTTCGCTGGGAGACTGGAACAGCGACGGCGGAGCACCGAAACCATGAATGGACCATCAAAACTAGTATTACATGTCTTGAAGACGGGGCACCGAGAAGACATCTGAGGTCCAATCAAAACGTTTCACGTCTGCTGAATGGGCAGCGGGTTATCTGTGAACCAGATAAGAGGACAAACGTCGCGGCAACCACGTTTGCCACAAATTTCACGGCTGTGGAAATCAAAACGGCCGGGAGGGCGGTGTGCTGACGACATGCTCTTCCATATCCGGATCTACGCCTACGAGTTGACGATGACACGGCCAACAGTTGGTACCGTTGGACCTTCAATGCACGATTCTACATAACAGTGTGGGCCCTAACAATATCGCCACAGGTGTTGATGGCAAAAAGTTTCCATAACAGAACAAATAGCACTGCAAAACATAATAACATTTACTTCAGAGAAGCAGTCTTTGAAATCACTATGACGGTGACGGTAAGTACATATTTTTACATCTTGTTGGGATGGATTCCACCCGTTGAATGTAGAAGTTAAAATTTCAGCTTGATGTTATGAGAAGTTTAAATCCCGTATCAGGTCGTTAACGTCTTGTTGATTGGAAAAGTATGTTTCTGATGAACATCTACTGCCCTCAGTTTGAGGTAGCTCAGAATCAGAGCTACAGACAAAGGTCGTATTTACATATACTGGTAAAGGGAACTGGCTGGTTCAAATGGCTCTGAGCAGTATGCGACTTAACTTCTGAGGTCATCAGTCGCCTAGAACTTAGAACTAATTAAACCTAACTAACCTAAGGACAGCACACACATCCATGCCCGAGGCAGGATTCGAACCTGCGACCGTAGCGGTCGCTCGGCTCCAGACTGTAGCGCCTAGATCCGTACGGCCACTCCGGCCGGCTAAAGGGAACTCTTCACTATGTAAGATAGGTCTCAGTGCAGATGGAAAATTCGGATACTTAACTATACGTTTTGTTTTAGATGAGACTCTAATATTGGTTAATAGAAAATAGCAATGCGTCGGTTCCATTTAAATCGTGTGAAATGCAAATGCTTTACCATATATGCCATTTTTCCACCCAGTCAATAGTCAAGTCCACGAAACACAACATATATTTGGGGCCCAGCTCTTTTCCAAATTACTTACGTGGTAACCAAGTAATGTTCATAACACTCATTCACAGGTCGCGTGAAATGTCGTCTTTGAGATTTGAATGTCAGCTCACAACAAATATAACAGAAGTTATCCGCATTATTTACACGCTTTCTTGGCATGATGAAACAACAGAACACTAAAACACAACGCACACAATACACTCTATACAGAAAAGAAGGAATAATACTTCACTAGTGATACTCCTGCTAACACGCTCACAATCAGCTCAGTACTGCCACATCACAATGCCAGATTAACAACTGGAACCAAACTGCTGAGGTCATCGGTCCCTAGACTTACATACTACTTAAACTAACTTATGCTAAGAACAACATACACACACTCATGCCCGAGGGAGGACTCGAACCTCCGGCGGGAGAAGCCTCGCAGTCCGTGACATGACGCCCCAAGCCGCGCGACCACTCCGCGCGGCCCATATTAACAGATCTGCGCAGATCAGTACATGTCAAAACATGAATGAACCTGCGCAGTCTTGTCGTTTGGTACTTGGGCATGATATTACATACATTGCCTTAAATATAGCTGGAATAAAATCGCTATATATGTGGCACAGATTCCTATGATAGGCGAAAGAGAGCACTAAAATCAAATTTGGAAAAGTATCTGCCACAATAAGAACTGTGCCCGATGGAAAAATTCTGACTGCATATCTGAATTCAATGTAACATCATGCAGTTGAATCACTAATCAGATTTCTTGTGAAGAAAATCTTATTGACAAGTGTGGAGTCTGGTAGAATGATAACGTAACACAGACTATTAAGTAGGTCAGGGACAGGATATACCATCCTGTACCTTGGAACGATATTTCGCATTTGGAAAATCCCTACTTTACCGGAGTAATTTTCGTAATTTCAGAGAAACACTGCAGCACGTTAATGCTGTCATATCAAAATAGATGTATGGAAAATATATTAAATTTCTGTTGTAGGACTGGCTAGAGGCGGAAGAGAGAGAAGAGCGGCCCTCTTTTTTTGCGGGACTTGCAACGTGGCCCACGAGAAAGACAAGCCGTGGCACGTACGTCACAGCACATGACATCGCAGGTGTTGACGAGTGCCAGCAACCATTGCAGACGAGTTTAATAATTCTTGACTGCTTGTTTAAATGCACGTATGCTCTCGACAGCACACGATAATATTAAGACTTTTAGCGGGTACTTTTATAATTAATTATTGATTTTCCGTGGGCGCTACACGGAGCCGAGCCCTCGCGAAATGTGGCGAACAAGCCTACTAGTGTTACGTCACAAGTTCGTTGCAGGGTTCGTTTATCTCGTTGGCCCCGACTTGTAAGGGACAACGAACGGTTCCAGGAAAGATACAGTCAGCTAACAAGCCATGTGGACCAACAGTTCAGGTGCCATTTTGGTACAAGCTTACCTAACTGCTGGTAGCTGACGGTGAGGTCATCGTTTCGGAGTACAATGATTTAGGATGTACTATTATTCATTACTCATAACTCATCGGATTTTTAATTAAACGATGCACGAGTTTACCCATGCTAGGATTAAGGTAACTCCAAGGATTATTGTTGGGCCTTATATCACTGCTTGACTGTGCCCCCCCCCCCCTCGCCCCCACTCCCGCTTGCCTCCTTATCCAATGTTTTCTTTTTTTATTAGTTGCGATTTCCTTTATCCAATCACCTGAGCAATGACTGTTGGTTATGTTCTTGCAATAAGGATCAATGACCTAAGCAGTACTTGATATCTATTTCCTTAAATTGCTCAATCGCTGCGCTTCATTTATTTGTCCTTTTGAAGATCACAATTTCATATAATTGCTGACCGAATTTTAAAATTGTAAATGTTGTCATAATCCACTCGTTAAGAGGTACAATCTTATCTTAAAGATTTAACACAGTAAGTCAAATATTGCAGTTTGAAACCGGGAACAAGCCTTGAGGCAGTTTAACTGACAGAGCACATATTGTCCACACGATATCCATCCAATACTTGAGAATGAAAGAGCTTAGAGACTTCAGATAAACTTTCCACATGACTTGAAACCTTTTTGAAACTTTCTCGCAGACACCACCCACAAAATAATGAAAAGAATAAATTTCATCACTTACTACATTTTCGCTGTCCATGCCTTATTATAAAACTTCACCATCAGCCATGACGTTATTATTTGCAGCTTATATACTGCAAACTCTATTCGCGACAAATTTTTCTAGCAGTATCCACAAATACACTGAGTGTACCTGCAATCGTATGACACATAGCCCTGGAGAAAAGACATCATAAACATTGAGGTACGTCAACAACGAGTTTTCTTAAAACGTAGCTGTTTCATTCATGGGAGGTCGATTTTTTTAAAGATTAGGTGGAAGATTTAGTGTTAGCTGCTACTGTATTGGCCAACGATTTATAGCCTTTTACAAGTGACGTTGACGATCAATTGAAATCGCTAAAATTGAGCATCTGTCCACGGCGCGACGGAATCCCTGTGAGATTCTATATAGAATTTCAAGGTCAGTTAACCTCCATCTTTAACACAAAATACCGTAGAGTCTATGTGCCAAGTGGTTCGAAGAATCATGGATCACGCCCATCCACAAGCTATACGTGATCCACAGAACAAAATTACAGTCTTATATAGTTGCACAGGGTGTTTCGGTAAGAACGTGCAAAAAGTTAAAAGCACGTAGAGGATGCTCCACTGAACAATTTGAGGTAGGGAACCTGGGGCCGGAGAAACTAGCTTAAGAAGATAAGAGGTATAAAATCACATTACAGTGTACTTTTTTATTTGCATTAGTTACAGCTTACTGCAAATAGCATCATTGACACAAAAGCGTACCATTTGTGCTGTGGCTCACAAAATGTGCTGAAACTGACGGCCATCAATCTCAATTCAAGTATGACATCGACGAACAAGATTCTGAGGCACCCTGACAAATATTCTTGACGTGTTCACAGACAGCTACAATTCTGGCAAGTAATTCCGTATCCGTATCCACTGGTATATGAACCCAAAGGAAATATTCAAGGGAATTCAGGCCAGGGGACCTCACAGACCATGGAATAGGACCTCCCCTTCCAGTCCAGCGACCAGGAAATACAGCTTTGAGATGGTTGCGGATATCCACACTGAAGTGAGGCGGTGTACCGTCATGTTGTATCCACATCCTCTCACGAACAGCCGAGGGTACGTTATCTAACAACTCAGGCAGAATTCTTTGCACGATCTTCAAGTACAGGTGACCATTCAGACGGCCAGATAGGAGATATCGCCCAATGAGATTGTCGCCTACAATCCCAGCCCAGATATTCACAGCAAAAAGTACTTGACGGTGAGACTCTACTACAGCGTGAGGGTTTTCCTCATCCCACACAAGACTGTTCCTGCTGTTCAAAATACCACCCCGACCAAATGAGGCCTCGTCAGTAAACAGCACGATTTTAGGAAATCTGGTTCAAATGGCTCCGAGCACTATGGGAGTTAACATCTGAAGTCATCATTCCCATAGAACTTAGAACTACTTAAACCTAACTAACCTAAGGATATCACACACTTCCATGTCCGAGTCAGGATTCGAACCTCCGACCGCAGCAGTCGCGCGGTTCCAGACTGAAGCGCCTTGAACCGCTCGTCCACAACGGCCGGCAGGAAATCTGGTCGATCAGTCCATTGTTGGAGCAACCGCTGACACAATACGACCCTTCAAAGTCAGTCACAATCATTGCATGGACTCGTTGTGGGTGATATAGGTGTATGTAATTGTTGATCTTGGAGTACTCGCCACAAGCTAGTATGTGCAGCGCCCATTTCATGTGCAATACTGGGAGTACTTGTAGTGGGGTCCGTTGCAATACGATCCACCACCACCTCTTCAAAATCGGATGTGCGAGTGGTCTCTATGTTGTCAGCTCCGTCGTTTCTCTTTTCAGTGAACCAGTCTACCGTATTCGTCGATCGAGAGAAATAAAAACTCGTCGTGATAGATGGTGCCTGTCAGGAAATCGTTCCCTGTACAGCATTTCAGAATGTGTATGAAATCTTATGGGACTTAACTGCTAAGGTCATCAGTCCCTAAGCTTACACACTACTGAACCTAAATTATCCTAAGAACAAACACACACACCCATGCCAGAGGAAGGACTCGAAACTCCGCCGGGACCAGCCGCACAGTCCATGACTGCAGCGCGTCAGACTGCTCGGCTAATCCCGCGCGGCCAGCATTTCAGCAGCGAGAGCATTGTAACGTACTTCCCCATACGCAAGGCTCATGTCAGGGAGTTCTGCGAAACTGTACCGATAGTGCTCCATGTACTGTACCGTACGTCTCTGAATAGCACTGAGTAATGAATGGGTCTGTCGTTGTTTCTCAGCAGGTTCTCTCATGGGACAATGTAAATACGGTAGAACAGAGCCACCTTATGAACAAGTAAAAGTAAACAAAACCTGCATCATCACTTCCTAGTGATCAGGCTCGTCCTTCTCCTTTCCTTGCAGGAAATAAAGAATGTTCTTGTAAATAAACGGCACAGTACGTGCAAATTTCTATGCATGTAGTTGTAAATAAGCTAGTAAACAGTAGTGCTGGAGAAAGCGGTAAACAAATTTACTTCCATATCTCCTTACGCTGGCTTCTCCTACCCCAGGTTCACTACCTCAAAAATATTTTAAGCTCAGACATAATAAGACAGCTACATTGATCTCCTCCTTGGCAGTCAGCATGGATACCGAAGCATAGGTCATGCGAAACCCAACTTCCACTTTCTCTCATGATATACTGAAAGCCGTGCATAAATGTAAACAGGTGAAAGCGGTCTTCTTGTTTTCCGAATATTCTTTTACTTAGTACCACACCTACGTTTATTAATTAAACAAACGAAATTTGGCGCTGTACTGGTAGGGAGGCCACAGCGTGTTACCTTGGATGGACAGTCATGATACATGACTCATTGCAGGCGTGTCCATGTAAGCGTGTTAGGACCCTTACTGTTCACGCTGTATACTGATGACCTACTAAACAATATTAAGTGAAACTTATTCTGGAGTACTGTCTGAACAAGGTGCACTAATACCCAGTCAAATCTTCATAAGACTTTATTGGTTGATAACTTGAGTCAAATATATAGTAATGTACAGATTTCAGGAAACGCAGAAATGTAGTAGCCTATGATGGCAGAGTCAATGAGTCACAAATAAAAAAGGCCGGCCGCGGTGGTCTAGCGGTTCTGGCGCTGCAGTCCGGAACCGCGGGACTGCTACGGTCGCAGGTTCGAATCCTGCCTCGGGCATGGGTGTGTGTGATGTCCTTAGGGTAGTTAGGTTTAAGTAGTTCTAAGTTCTAGGGGACTTATGACCTAAGATGTTGAGTCCCGTAGTGCTCAGAGCCATTTGAACCATTTGGTTTTGAACCATCACAAATAAAATCAGTTAACAGTTAACTGTCGTACAGATGTAAGAAAGAAACTTCATCTTTCTACGGAATGAACTGACCCAAAGAGTAATCCGTAAGTAAAGCAGGTGGAGGCGTTGGTAACATGCCGGGGAAAATTTTCATGAACACAGATTATTGAACGAATGTTAAAAGAAAGACACGAATGATGAAAGGTTTGTTTGTCTCACAGGAGAGCATCACGAAATGCTGAAGAACCAGAATCGACAGACGCTTGAAGACAGGCGCCAACTTCCAAGAAAGCCATTTAACAAAACTAAGACATTTATTTGAGAAGTACAGAGTGACTGTAATTAAACTTTCGCTATCTCAGCCAGTGTAGAAGGTAAACTATTTACTGAATCAGTACAGAGTTTTAAAGTAATGGCGTTCAGACTGTACGCTACACGATTTGCGTTGTTAGTAATGTTAGTGTCATTAATTGCCGGTAGGTACCGGTACTGGCAGGGCGATGTAGGGTTGGAACGCAAGCATAAATGTGCATTACAGTTGCAGATAGGTAACATAGGTCTGGACAAAGTGAGCAGGGTTCTTGTTTTGCCGAAACAACAGCAATAGTGCCGGTGCTCTTCTCGAGTATCGACCCACTGAAGAAATGCGGAGAGGTCGTATTTCCGCACCAGGCCTGAAGAACAAAATTCTGAAGTTCGAATTGATTGGCGATTTGGGAATTGCTATGGGAGAGACCGCCAGAAATTATTGAGGAAATTACTGTTGCCGTGCCGGCCGTTGTGGCCGATCGGTTCTAGTCGCTTCAGTCCGGAACCGCGCTGCTGCTACGGTCGCAGGTTCGAATCCTGCCTCGGGAATGGATGTGTGTGATGTCCATAGGTTAGTTAGGTTTAAGTAGTTCTAAGTTCTAGGGGACTGTTGACCTCAGATGTTAAGTCCCATAGTGCTCAGAGCCATTTGAACCATTTGAACTGTTGCCGTGGCTGAGAATGCTGAATGCAGTGTACGATCTTCAGGCAGTGCACAACCTGTATCGCAGCGGCTGAACAATCCATGGTGCACCGTTGTTTCAGGCAGCAACAGAGCAATCTGCAGTGCGGTTACAGGCTGTCGTGGATACAGGTGGTTGGCACGTTGAACAACGTTTGTAACCTGGAACATAAACATGGTACACAACTAGCAAATGTTACCCCTCTCATGTGGAAATTGAAATGTGTTTCTTTCGATGGGTTATTCGTTGTTTCTCTTCTGCATATCCTTACAAATGTTTCCTACGATCGTTCTTCTTTCTTGGGGGCCTGTGAAGAAGCGAAACTTTAACTATAATTACGCTATACCAGATAGTAATGAGTGTGTTTTGCAGCAACGTGATTACAATGTTGTGGAGGTGTTACTAGTTCGGTTTCAACCAGTTTGAAACACATTTACGAGAAGTAGAAACAGACTGCAAGTGTAATCTGACATTAGAGTTGGAACTGACAGTGGACGGTAAACCTCAGTGGTCAGTAGAAGGTATAACACCCTTGTTTAGGCCACAAATAATATGGTATTTCCCGTTTATTTTTAAAGTCATTGGAATAAGTGGCAACCAAATGGTTATTCAAGATGCTCTGTAGGATCTGTAAGTCCTGAGACATAACATTAGCCATTCGAAAAAAATAATCCACATAATCGCAAAGATAGAAATAACTGGTAAGCACGAGAAGTAGAGCATAATCAACTTTACATGTCATACAACCCAGTTTTTTATGACATGGGTAATGTATTACACAGAAGGATGGCAAAGAAAACTGAGGATCTGTTAGGCGACAATTACTTTGGCTCTAGAAAAGATAACTGCACCATAGAAGCCGTTTTGACGTTTTACTTGACTGTGGAAGCGAGAGTTAAGAAAAAATCAAGACACGATCGTAGGATTTGTCGACCCAGAAATGCGTTAAGCAACGTAAAATGATTCACGATTCTCGAAATTCTGAGAAAAATAGGAGTAAGCTAAAGGGAAGCACTGGTAGTATACAACATCTACAAGAACCAAGAGGGAAGAATAAGAATGGAAGGCCAAGAAAGAAGTGCTCGGATTAATAAGGGTATAAGAAATAGCTCTAGTCTTTCGAACCTACTGTTCAATCTTTATATCGAAGAAGCAATGTCGGAAATAAAAGAAAGGTAAGATCAATATTCTGGATGAAAGGATATCAGTAAGAAGATTCACTTATAACACTGCTGAGCTGTGTGGAAGTGAGGAAGAACAGGAGGAAAAAAATAAACGTGTTAATGGCTGTATTATTGAAATGAAATTGCAATAGAAATTTGCTTTACGTATTACTTGGAAGGAAAACAATACGTTTAAAACAATTACTGGTAGTTACTGGTGTATTTGAACCTCGCAGTTAGTGGTACAGGCACCGGGCGACCTTAAACTGGCCGCGCGCAGGACGGGTGCAAAGGTCGTAACGGAGCAGCGTAGCTAAGGGCGGCCATTCGTATTCGAGCCGGTGCTCAGCCGTGCTGACGTCACGCCGCTTCGTATGGCCGGCGCGTCCTTCTGCGGCGGAAGCAGCAGCTGCCGAGTCCGGACGTGGCGTCCAAATACGGCAGCCGCGCGGCAATTACACACAGCGCCGGGGGCGCGGCTGTCACCGCGCACGCACACACACAGGGCGCTGGCTCGGCTATGAAGGATGTGACCCTCATGTTAATCTGCACGCATGCTCATAAATTAAGGATAATGCTGATACATGGTGAAACAACGCTCTGGTGGGCGGTGTGCGGCTTTAAATCGCCTCAGGATATAACCATGCGGTGCACTTGACCTGCGGTCGTGACACGGTGGCGCTGGCAGCAGTTCTCATACGCAGAGGTGTGTTGGTGCATGTCAGAGTACGGTGCAGCGAGTAAGTGTTCAGACGTTTTCAGACGTGCTAATGGTGACTGTGTGTAGAAAATGGCTCAAAGAACACATATTGATGAAGTTATGAGGGGTAGAATACTAGGGCGACTGGAGGTTGGCCAAACACAGCAGGTCGTAGCAAGGGCCTTACGTGTGCCACAAAGCGTGATCTCAAGATTATGGAAACGATTCCAGCAGACAGGAAACGTATCCAGGCGCTACAGAACGGGACGTCCACAGTGTACAACACCACAAGAATACCGATATCTCACCATCAGTGCCCGCAGACGACCACGGAGTACTGCAGGGAGCCTTCCGCGGGACCTTACCGCAGCCACTGGAACAGCTGTCTCCAGACAAACAGTCTGCAGACGACTTAACAGACATAGTTTATTCGCCTGGAGAACTGCAAGGTGCATTTCACTGACCCTTGGTCACAGGAGAGTCCGTAAAGCCTGGTGTCAAGAACACAGTACACGAATACTGGTCCCAGGTTATGTTCACGTACGAGTCCGGGTATAGTCCGAACAGTGATTCTCGCCGGGTTTTCATCGGGCGTGAACCAGGAAGCAGATACCAACCCCTTAATGTCCTTGAAAGGGACCTGTATGGAGGTCGTCGTTTGATGGTGTGGGGTGGGATTATGAACGGTGCACGTACACCCCTGCATCTCTTTGACAGCTGAAGTGTATCGGGACGTCATTTTGCTCCAGTATGTCCGCCTTTTCAGGATTGCAATGGGTCCCACCTTCCTCCTGATGGATGATAACGCACGGCCCCACCGAGCTGCCATTGTGGAGGAATACCTTGAAACAGAAGATATCAGGCGAATGGAGTAGTCTGCCTGTTCTCCAGACCTAAACCCCATCAAGCACGTCTGGGATGGTCTCGGTCGACGTATCGCTCCACGTCTTCGAGCCCCTACGTCACTTCAGGACCTCCGATTCACACTCGTGCAAGAATGGGAGGCTATACCCCAGCAGCTGCTCGACCACCTGATCCAGAGTATGCCAACCCGTTATGTGACCTGTGTACGTGTGCATGGTGATCATATCCCATACTGATGTCGGGCTACATGGGCAGGAAACAGTGGCGTTTTGTATCACATGTGTTTCGGGACGGTTTTCTCAACTTATCACCAATACCGTGGACTTACAGATATGTGTTGTGTGTGTTCCCTATTTGCCTATCCTATTAGCGCAATCTTTGTGTAGTGCCACGTTGTGTGGCACAACATTTTGCAATTATCCTTAATCTATGAGCTTGAGTGTAGTTACGGTGAATCACACCCACCTATAACTGTCACGTTAAATTTGAGGAACAATTTCTCTTACAACGTACGATGCACTGTAGAGAAATATTTTATCAAGTGACACGGAAGATTTTTTCGACACGTTTGGTCAAACAGATTTCCATACATTCGTGATTACGAATATTCTTGATAGAATACCCTTAAGGGGTGTAAAAATGAAAGGAACCAATAAAAACTTTTAATTGATTGGATTCAGAAAATTGGTGATTTATGCACTGACAAACTGTACACAAACTTTTCCTTTTGTTAGACTGTATGATTAGAAACAACTGTAATTATAACCGCGCGACTGCTACGGTCGCAGGTTCGAATCCCGCCTCGGGCATGTATGTGTGTGCTGTCTTTAGGTTATTTAGGTTTAATTAGTTCTAAGTTCTAGGCGACTGATGACCTCAGAAGTTAAGTCGCATAGTGCTCAGAGCCATTTGAACCATTTTTGAACTGTAATTATTCCACAACGTCTATAATCAATAATCACGTCTCTAGCCAACACTTGGTTTCGAATATTACTCTCAATGTATGCGTACAAAAATCTGACAAAATACCTCCTGTTCACAAGCAAGAAACAATTACGTGCAGCAAGAAGACAAATTATTAAAAAACTCCTCAATTAACACCAAAGCCTCCTGCTGCGCTGGTATCACAGCCACGGCACGCTGCGACCTCTCATGTTGCGTGGCTTCTCTCCACCGCACACTGCATTCGGTGACCTCCGACTACTCTCAACAACAGTTCGCTTACTACTAATCGCGACAACAATATATCAGACTCAGAGTTTGTATATGCACACCACAGCAGAATCAGTGGCCACCTTTCCAAAGAAATATTAACGCCCAACTTTCATTCTTCAGTTTATTTCTTTTGAAAATTGAAAATCCAAAACTACTTTCGCGCCGGCGTCTCGAGAAACTCATCTTTTGTTTCTTGAATTATTAAAGAAATGCTTTGATACAATGTGCAAATTGATATTCGGCACAAAGCCTGAAAAATTTCACATCTTTGTCTTTAATCGCGCCCTGACATCCGAGAGCGTTAACGCGCCACTCCTGGAATCTGGGGAGGCGATCTTGCTGCCGATCGAGCACGCCTCGCTGATTAACGACCGCGGCTGCCGAGCCAAGTACACTGGATGTGATTTTCAGGTAGTTTCCCACATCCAACTATGTGAATACCGGGCTTGTATCTCCGTCCTCACTCAGATACACGCTACAAAAACATTTAGAAAACGTCCTCACACTTGATCATGAGATTTATTCGAGCCAGTGACAGATGGGGAAAACAGATTCCGTGTCGGTGAGGGGTGAATGGTGAAGCCAGGCAGGGCATCTGGCCACCAACTGTGATTAGTAGTAGCAGTAGTAGTAGTAGCTTTATTCAACTGTAGATCTCTTTTTACAAGGATATAGGACATGTCACAGTATTTACAAATTTAGATCAATTGAAAATAAGTTAATTCGTATACACATATATTTACAAACTTCTAGTTAGAGACAATCATTAGATTTACTCCTGGTACAAAATACGTTTTTTTACAAATAACTTATTAAATAATGTAATGCCACATTGTTCACTCATATCTCACCATCAGTCACTGCACTCACTACACACCTACACACATTGTTTCATAACACTTCACACCCCCCCCCCCCCCCCACACACACACACATTTTCTGTACCCCAACTTCCCATTTGCTATCCTGAAAGACTGAGTCAGTATCCCTCCATAATGAGTGAGAAGTTGAGCTCAGAAAGAGGCAGAGGTGTTAGTATTGTGCTATGCATAGCTTGGGGGTAAGTATTTCTAGAAAGGAAAAAAAGAAGGAAAAAAAACATAAAGTGAAGGTGTTATGTGGAATGTTGGATATTTTATAATCATTATTATTATTATTATTATTATTATTATTTATTTGTATAACATTTTTTGTCAAAACCCCACTCTGTTTTAGCTAAGTAATCCTTCAATGTATAAAATGTGTTGCATAACAGGTACTTTTTAGCTGTCATTTTAAATAAGTGTATTTTGGCAATTTCTTTAATCTCTTTTGGTAATTTATTGTACAATTTTATTTCTTGGTATAAAATGCTGTTTTGAGTTTCATGTTTATTTTTTCTTGGTAAATGTAAGATGAGTCTATCTTTTGTTCCATGGTCATGGACAGAGCTGATTGTGCAGTAATTACCAATGTTATTTTTGATGTGTACAACTGACTGGAAAATGTATTCACATGGAGCAGTTAAAATCCCCAGTGTTCTGAACAGATCTTTACAATGAGCTCGACTAGTATTTTTCGTTATTTTCTTTATGGCTCTTTTCTGGAGTTTGAAAATTGTGTTCATATTTTGTACATTTGTTCCCCAAAAAAGAATGCCATAGCTAGGAATTGAGTGTATATATGAATAATATGAAACTAAAAGACACTGCGTGTTACACACTGATGATAGGATTCTAAGAGCATAACATGCTGATGACATTCTGCTTCAAGTACCTTTATGTGTTCACACCACTTCAACTGGGAATCAATATTCATTCCTAGAACTTTTGCATTTGTTACACAGTCTATAGAGGTGCCATCTACATTTAATTTAAATTTTCATTTTTCCTCTTCAAACTGAAATTCATGGCATTAGTTTTCTTTATGTTCAATGTCACTTTATTACTTATTGACGAATCATAAACTTCCTTGAGAGTTGTCAAAACCCGTATAACTATGTCGGCTCTGTAGAGACACACGAAAAAGGCGAGGAAGGAGAAGAAGATCTACATGAAATGTATTAGCAGTCGCTAATATGTACAACGATCAGCTGCATAATGGAATGACGAAAATGAAAATCTTTGCCGGACCGGCACTCGAACCAAGATTTCTTGCTTATCGTGAGAGGACGCCTCTCTGGTTGTTCTGTTGATGACGTTTCTTACATTACAAAACGCACATCTGTTCCAAGCGATGTTTCTACAGCAGTTTAATGAATTCTACATCTACATCTACATCCATACTCCGCAAGCCACCTGACGGTGTGTGGCGGAGGGTACCTTGAGTACCTCTATCAGTTCTCCCTTCTACTCCAGTCTCGTATTGTTCGTGGAAAGAAGGATTGTCGGTATGCCTCTGTGTGGGCTCTAATCTCTCTGATTTTATTCTCATGGTGTCTTCGTTCGCGAGATATACGTAGGAGGGAGCAATATACTGCTTGACTCCTCGGTGAAGGTATGTTCTCGAAACTTCAACAAAAGCCCGTACCGAGCTACTGAGCGTCTCTCCTGCAGAGTCTTCCACTGGAGTTTATCTATCATCCCCGTAACGCTTTCGCGATTACTAAATGATCCTGTAACGAAGGGCGCTGCTCTCCGTTGGATCTTCTCTATCTCTTCTATCAAACCTATCTGGTACGGATCCCACACTGCTGAGCAGTATTCAAGCAGTGGGCGAACAAGCGTACGGTATCCTACTTCCTTTGTTTTCGGATTGCATTTCCTTAGGATTCTTCTAATGAATCGTAGTCTGGCATCTGCTTTACCGACGATCAACTTTATATGATTATTCCATTTTAAATCACTCCTAATGCGTACTCCCAGATAATTTATGGAATTAACTGCTTTCAGTTGCTGACCTGCTATATTGTAGCTAAATGATAAGGGATCTTTCTTTCTATGTATTCGCAGCACATTACACTTATCTACATTGAGATTCAGTTGCCATTCCCTGCACGATGCGTCAATTCGCTGCAGATCCTACTGCATTTCAGTACAATTTTCCATTGTTACAAACTCTCGATATACCACAGTATCATCCGCAAAAAGCTTCAGTGAACTTACGATGTCATCCACAAGGTCATTTATGTATACTGTGAATAGCAACGGTCCTACGACACTCCCCGGCGGCATACCGGAAATCACTCTTACTTCGGAAGACTTCTCTTCATTGAGAATAACATGCTGCGTTCTGTTATCTAGGAACTCTTCAATCCAATCACACAATTGGTCTGATATGCTCTTGCTTTGTTCATTAAACGACTGTGGGGAACTGTATCGAACGCCTTGCGGAAGTCAAGAAACACGTCATCTACCTGGGAACCCGTGTTTATGGCCCTCTGAGTCTCGTGGACGAATCGCGCGAGCTGGGTTTCACACGATCGTCTTTTTCGAAACCCATGCTGATTCCTACAGAGCAGATTTCTAGTCTCCAGGAAAGTCATTATACTCGAAAATAATACGTGTTCCAAAATTCTACAACTGAGCGACGTTAGAGATATAGGTCTATAGTTCTGCACATCTGTTCGACGTCCCTTCTTGAAAACGGGGATGACCTGTGCGCTTTTCCATTCCTTTGGAACGCTACGCTCTTCTAGAGACATACGGCACACCGCTGCAAGAAGGGGGGCAAGTTCCTTCGCGTACTCTGTGTAAAATCGAACTGGTGTCGCATCAGATCCAGCGGCCTCTCCTCTTTTGATCGATTTTAATTGTTTCTCTATCCCTCTGTCGTCTATTTCGATATCTACCATTTTTTCATCTGTGCGACAATCTAGAGAAGGAACTACAGTGCAGTCTTCCCCTGTGAAACAGCTTTGGAAAAAGACATTTAGTATTTCGGCCTTTAGTCTGTCATCCTGTTTCAGTACCATTTTGGTCACAGAGTGTCTTGACATTTTGTTTTGATCCACCTACCGCTTTGACATAAGACCAAAATTTCTTAGGATTTTCTGCCAAGTCAGTACATAGAACTTTACTTTCGAATTCATTGCACGCCTCTCGCATAGCCCTCCTCACACTACATTTCGCTTCGCGTAATTTTTGTTTGTCTGCATGGCTTTTGTCTATGTTTATGTTTGCTGTGAAATTCCCTTTGCTTCCGCAGCAGGTTTCTAACTCGATTGTTGTACCACGGTGGCTCTTTTCCATTCTTATGATCTTGCCTGGCAGATACTCATCTAACGCATATTGTACGATGGTTTTGAACTTTGTCCACCGATCCTCAACACTATCTGTACTTGAGACAAAACTTTTGTGTTGAGCCGTCAGGTACTCTGAAATCTGCTTTTTGTTACTTTTGCTAAACAGAAAAATCTTCCTACCTTTTATAATATTTCTATCTACGGCTGAAATCATCGGTGCAGTAACCGCTTTATGATCGCTGATTCCCTGTTCTGCGTTAACTGTTTCAAATAGTTCGGGTCTGTTTGTCACCAGAAGGTCTAAGATGTTATCGCCACGAGTCGGTTCTCTGTTTAACTGCTCAAGGTAGTTTTCAGATAAAACACGTAAAAAAAATTCACTGGATTCCTTGTCCTTGCCACCCGTTATGACTTTTGAGTCTGCCAGTCTATATCCAGCAAATTAAAATCTCCACCCAGAACTATAACATGGTGGGGAAATCTACTCGAAATATTTTCCAAATTATCCTTCAGGTGCTCAGCCACAACAGCTGCTGAGCCAGGGGGCCTATAGAGACATCCAATTATCATATCTGAGCCTGCTTTAACCGTGACCTTCACCCAAATTATTTCACATTCCGAATATCCGTCAATTTCCTTCGATACTATTACACTTCTTATCGCTATAAACATGCCTCCCCCTTTACTGTCCAGCCCGCCTCTGCGGTATACATTCCAATCTGAGTTTAGAATTTCATTACTGTTTACATCTGGTTTCAGCCAACTTTCTTTCCCTCGTACTATGTGGGCATTGTGACCGTTTATTAATGAGAGAAGTTCTGGGACCTTTCTATAGACGCTCCTGCAGTTTACTATTAGCACATTAATATTGTTATTCCCTGTTGCATTTTGCCTACTCCTACCTAGCCGCGTCTCAGGAGGCGTCTTGTCGGGACTAGGGAGGGAATTCTCTAACCTAAAAAACCCACATGCGCGCTCCACACGTACTCCGCATCTATGTAGGATGTAGGCAAACATATTTCTTGTAGCTACTGTACTTCAGTAGCCAGTTGCAAAAATGACTGTGTGAACGATGTGGTCTATGCTACAACTTATTTTAGATCTATGTGACGATGCTGAGCTGAGTATATTTATACGTTTTGACGATGCCATTACGGCTTTATCACTTCAGGACATGGTGTAGAGAAGGTACGTTTTGTCCTATTTTTTCTGCACATTTCCCTGATTGTATGATAGTATACTGCGATACGTAATGCTGTATTGTGTTAAAAGACACACTGGTCACTAGGGGTGTATATTTTTATATTGTAGATCTGAGGATGGTCATTACTGACTGAAACCGGTCATCGTCAAAAGAATTGATATTGTGATAAAAGACTGGAATAAAAAACATTTGATCTTTGATACTAATTAAGATATTTGTTTTACGCATCTATTTAAATTTAAGAACGATAGCAGTAGGTCATTCCGTAATAAAATACCGTGTGATCAAAAAGTCAGTGTAAATTTGAAAACTTAATAAACCACGGAATAATGTAGATAGAGAGGTAAAAATTGACACACATGCTTGGAATGACGTGGGGTTTTATTAGAACCAAAACAAAAAACAAAATGTCCGACAGATGGCGCTGGACAGCAAAACGTCAGTGACTGCGCATGACAATCGTGTATAACACGAGCTGTAATGAGAGAGAGAATCAGATGCGCTAGCAGTCGCAGCTTGTTGACGTTAACTGAAAAGGCGCTTTTAGTGAAGCTGTATTATCAGAATGGGGAATGTGCTAGTTCAGCGTTACAATCCTAACGCCATAAGAAGGAGATTCGAACGGGTAAAGGTCCGTTGACAAATGCAGCTGTGGCGAGAATGATTTCGAAGTTCGAAGCCACGGGTTGTTTAGACGATGGACCCCGTAGTGGCCGACCGAGCACAAGGCGTTATGTTGCTGAGACAGTTCAGGAAGAAATGGAGACTGTAGCGGGTTCGTCTATGCAAGGGGAAGTCAGCGCTCGTGCAGTCGCACGTCGCACCGGCATTCCATACATTACTGTTTGGTTGGCACCCTCCGATGTTATCCGTACAAAATCGATCGGTATCATGAACTGTTACCTGGAGATTTAGTGAACCGGAGGGCATTTGCGGTGTGGGCGTTTCAAAAGGTGGCGGGAGATGACGATTGGTTGAGTAACGTGTTGTGGACTGACGAAGCTCATTTCACGCTCCGAGGGTCTGTCAACGCCCACAACTGTACAATTTGGGATACCGAAAATCCTAGAACTGTCGTGGAAAATCCATTGCACGACGAGAAAGTCACAGTATGGGTTGGATTTACCACATCTACCGTTATCGGGCCTTTTTTCTTCGAGGAAATGCGTGATTCACGTTTTGTAACTGCTACCGTGACGGGTGAGAGGTACGCAGATATGTTACAGAATCGCATCATCCCCAGCCTGGCTGATAAACACCTGCTGGAACGTACGATGTTTATGGAGGATGGGGCTCCACCCCATATTGCTAGACGCGTGAAAGATCTATTGCGCGCGTCGTTTGGTGATGATCGTGTGCTCAGCCGCCACTTTCGTCATGCTTGGCCTCCCAGGTCCCCAGACCTCAGTCCGTGCGATTATTGGCTTTGGGGGTACCTGAAGTCGCAAGTGTATCGTGATCGATCGACATCTCTAGGGATGCTCAAAGACAACATCCGACGCCAATGCCTCACCATAACTCCGGACATGCTTTACAGTGCTGTTCACAACATTATTCCTCGACTACAGCTATTGTTGAGGAATGATGGCGGACATATTGAGGATTTCCTGTAAAGAACATCACCTTTGCTTTGTCTCACTTTGTTATCCTAATTATTGCTATTCTGATCAGGTGAAGCGCCATCTTCGGACATTTTTTGAACTTTTCTATTTGTTTGGTTCTAATAAAACCCCGTGTCATTCCAAGCATGTGTGTCAATTTGTACCTCTCTATCTACATTATTCCGTGATTTATTCAGTTTTCAAATTTATACTGACTTTTTGATCACCTGGTGTATTAGACGAAACATTAAACATGAATTGATAAATGTACAATGATACACAAATGCAATGAATTTACGTAGGCCAAATATAAGAACTGAATTTTCCGTTTCAGACGGCAGACAATAAAGTAAGGAAATCGTCAAGGTAGTCTTGGGATGTGATGCAGATGCAGCAGGTTACAGATTCTCTTACCAGCGGCGAGATGGGATGGCCGCTGCGTCGAAACCATTCGGAGTTCCCCAGGCTACGCTTAGAAGACGAATTAAGAATAAAAACAAAATTTTCAGTGGTGTTCAGAAATGACTCCGTAGACTACAGTCAACTTTCAACATTGCATTGGAGCGTAAACTGGTACAACACCTGAAACAATTCGAGTCTCACATTTTGGTATGACTATGAAGGAGGAAAGGGAACTTCCATTCCAAACAGCCGAGAAAAGGGAGGTAACTTAGTTTTGGGAAATATATATTACACGAAAAAGACCTTTTTGTCGACAACTGTGATGCTTCAGAAGATCGTCACTCCTTGTACCGCTTGGAACTGTACTCGCATTCAAAACCCGGAGAACACTGGATAACGTGTCACCGGTGTAATTTGTGGACACACACTGAATGTTTTGGAATAAGCCACAGAACAAAAACGTTTATCTGTGATATCTGCAAATAGATAGACTGGGTGACAAGTATTTTTTCAAAAACGGAACTAATTTTGTTGCTTCATAGATTCACATTCGTAATTCTACTTTCAGTCTCCACTTTTTATATGATTTAACTGAGGAACTGTAATTGATACTGTCGAAGAATTGTCTCAGGAGCAGCCTTTTATTTGTTAAGTACAAATCTACTAAATATGTCAAATGTTTAACGTTTATCTGAACTTCTTACTTTTTCTTACTCCTGACATAGGTCTAAATTGATACATTATGCACTTTTTAAAAGAATTTCAAAAACGTATTGTTGTGGATTGGCAAGACAGCCAACCCACTATGAGGAAGCCGAAAGGCACGCGTTTAAACTCACGCAGGCTGGCGTGAGGTCTGGAACAGGACACGGAATTTGAGACTAGCAAAAAACGTACGTATCTTCTGGAATACTTAACTTTAATCCATAATTGGTGAACATCGCTCTTGTCGGTACATGTTTTACAGCATCAATAGTAACTGGTAATGGCGCCTTGCTAGGTCGTAGCAAATGACGTAGCTGAAGGCTATGCTAACTATCGTCTCGGCAAATGAGAGCGTAATTTGTCAGTGAACCATCGCTAGCAAAGTCGGCTGTCTAACTGGGGCGAGTGCTAGGAAATGTATCTAGACCTGCCGTGTGGCGGCGCTCGGTCTGCAATCACTGATAGTGGCGACACGCGGGTCCGACGTATACTAACGGACCGCGGCCGATTTAAAGGCTACCACCTAGCAAATGTGGTGTCTGGCGGTGACACCACACGTATGGCTTATATTAATTTAAAAACATGGCACCGAGACAGCGAAACCTACACGTGAATGAGGCGCGCGTACGATACAAATTTTATTTAAAGTCACGGTTTATGAAGCTATAACGACCTACAAACAAAATGGTATGTCATTTTACCTGGATTTCCCCTACATCTTCGCATCCTTCCAGGCAAATTGTTCTCGCTGTGACAATATTTTTGGCACACTGATAAATCCTCGGTTAGTTACAGTATCGGAGGGGGAAACAAGCCAACCAAAACGGAACAACTATATGATGACCACAAATAATTAAAAACATCCATCCACACGAAGTATGCCTTCCGAATCTCCACGCGACCTGTGGCCGATAAAAGAATATTTCTTCCATATACTTCATATCCACTTTCTCGATTGAGAAAAGAACTACACAGGATTACCATACTTCAGTTCTACTATTTTCTGGAGCCTTGGAAGAACTCTTCAAGACAAGCAGGCCAGAATCGTGCTACAGTTGTTTGAGGAGCCTCATAGTGAACTCTCGTGCATGTCTTGGCACCAAATTGGCGAAATATAAACCCAGTTGAATTTACATAGGGTGATATCTGGCGCCAGCTCCTTACCCACTAACAACCGGCCAGTAGTTTATCAGAATGCGTAACCTCTGTGTTGGAATCTGGTGTCACATACCTCCGAAAAACCTACCAAAGACTTGTTGAATCCATGACACGCAGAATAGCTGCCATAATGCGTTCCAAAGGTGGACCGGAACGCTATTATACAGGTGGTATTATCCCGATGGACTAAAATTAAAATTTCCGTCAATCATTGTTAATTTAAATTTACACTGGTTTTCCTAAATCATGTCAACGATATACTGTGTATCATACTTAAATGCCACCCGCCGGATTTCCGTTCCTGTTTTAGCTCCATAGTTTACAGTCATATCCAACCGTTCGCTGGACGAAAGGTCCGTACCCAACTACTGCAAAGTTGCAGATGTCACACCAATATTCAAGAAAGGTAGTAGGAGTAATCAACTAAAT
Source organism: Schistocerca cancellata (assembly GCF_023864275.1). Classification (NCBI taxonomy): domain Eukaryota; kingdom Metazoa; phylum Arthropoda; class Insecta; order Orthoptera; family Acrididae; genus Schistocerca; species Schistocerca cancellata. The sequence goes on along the minus strand of NC_064633.1, from coordinate 216,292,933 downwards.
TAAAGGCCCATATCATTAACACCAATATGCAGCAGGTTTCTGGAACATATATTGCGTTCGAACATTATAAATTACCTCGAAGAGACCGTCTATTGACACACAGCCAACGCGGATTTAGAAAATATCATTCTTGTGAAACACAACTAAGTCTTTACTCACACGAGGTGTTGAATGCTAGTTACATGGGATTTCAAACTGATTCCGTATTTTCAGATATCAAGATGGCTTTTGACACTGTACCACACAACCGGCTTGTAATGAAACTTCGTGCTTACGAAATATCGTCTCATTTATGTGAGTGGATTTGTGATTTCCGATCAGAGAGGTCCAGTTCGTAGTAACTGACGGAAAGACATCGAGTAAAAACCTTCTGGCGTTCCTCAAGGTCCTGTTACAGGTCCTCTGCTGTTCCTCGTCTATATAAACAATTTGGGAGACAATCTGAGCAGCCGTCTTACTTTTTTATGGATGATGCTATCGTTTATCACCTAATAAAGTCATCAGAAGATCAAATATAATTGCGTAACGGTTTAGAAAAGATATCTCTAGGGTGCAAAAATGGCAATTGAACCGAAATAATGAAAAGTGCAACGTCATCCACATGAGTGCTGAAAGGAATGCGTTAAGTTTCGGTTACACGACACATCAGTCACATCTAAAGGCCGTAAATTCAATTAAATACCTAGCAATTACAATTACTAACAACTTATATTGGAAAGAATACACAGAAAATGTCGTGGGGAGGGCAAATCAAAGACTGCTTTTTATTGGCAGAGCACTTAGAAAATGTAACACATCTACAAAAGTCGCTGCCTAAACTATGGTTCTACGTCTTGTTTTGGAGTACTGTTGCGCGGTGTGTGATCCTTACGAGATAGGATTAACGGAGTACATCGAGAAAGTTCAAAGAAGAACAGCACATTTTGTATTATCCCTAAATAGGGGAAAGAGTGTCACTGGCATGATACAGGATTTCAGATGGGCGTCATTAAAACAAACGCATTTTTCGTTGCGATGGAATCTTCTCACAAAATTGAAATCACCAACTTTGTCCTCCGAATGCGAAAATATATTGTTGACAAGGACCTACACATGGAGAAACGATCATAATAGTAAAATAAGGGAAATAAAAGCTCGCGCGGAAAGATACAGGTGTTCGTTTTTTTCACGCGCTGTTCGAGACTGCAATGATAGAGAATTATTGTGAAAGTGGTTCGATGAACGTTGTGCCATGCACTTAAGTGTGATTTGCAGAGTACCCATGTAGATGTAATTATAGATCCATACAAATGCAGTGCTCGGTCTCTAATGATGGCGTTGGCGACGAGTTGTTCAACGCTAAGTTTCATTCACGTTTTGCTTTCCATAATTCCACTTTTTTGAGAGTTGAATCACATCACATCTTCTCCTTTTATGTCTTCCCTTGTAGGTATATCTCATACTTTTTTCTGTCATTTCTTACTCTGTAATGGCCGGTCTCAGATCTCCTTCCATATTCGAAATTGTGGTCCTGCATTAAGCATCGCCTTCGTGCCACGTTGCTCTCGGCCTTCAGTCTCCTATTAGCGAAGGTGAAGTTTTGTTTCCCTAAGTGTATCAGCAGCCGCTTGCGCCTAGCCTTCTTAGCATCTTCTGAGAACAACCAGCTCCACATACTAAGTGTGGACGCCTGCGGAAGCTGCTCCGTCAAAGTACTTTCCACTAGCACCGTGTCTGCGACAAATTCAGAATCAGCGCTTAACAGCATAAAGCGTAATCATATCCAGCGTATTGCCACATCTGCGGATATCTTGCAGTGCACTCGGCGAATCTTAGACGATGAGGAGTTCCGTATGATCTCTCGGGTTTTTGGAGCGTGATTTATTAATGGTGTGCATTCCTGTGCGATTCCATCGTATGAACAGGTACTGAGACGACCGACCCAGTTGTTATCTCAGGTGCATGCTAGCTGCGTTACTATGCGTATTCGCTGCCCGAGCCCCAACGACACTGTGAAGTATTGTTGGTGTTGTGCTGTTATTAATAGCCGCTACGTCCTTTGACGCTCATTTATTTTTCAGAACTCGCACTGTTATTCCGTGATTGGAAATTCATTCAGCATTTTCCTGCTCTGATGGATGATAGAGCCAGTTAGATCACCGTAAATTTGAATGCTAGCCACCGCGCGGGATTAGCCGTATGGCTAAGCGCTGCAGTCATGGACTGTGTGGCTGGTCCCGGCCGAGGTTCGAGTCCTACCTCGGGCATGGGTGTGTGAGTTTGTCTTTAGGATAATTTAAGTAGTGTGTAAGCTTAGGGGCTGATGAAAAAAATGGCTCTGAGCACTATCGGACTCAACTGCTGAGGTCATTAGTCCCCTAGAACTTAGAACTAGTTAAACCTAACTAACCTAAGGACATCACAAACATCCATGCCCGAGGCAGGATTCGAACCTGCGACCGTAGCGGTCTTGCGGTTCCAGACTGCAGCGCCTTTAACCGCACGGCCATTTCGGACGGCTAGGGGACTGATGACCTTAGCAGTTAAGCCCCAAAGATTTCACACACATTTGAGCATTTTTTTTTTTTTGAATGCTAGACCCAAAGCCTTGTATAAATTGAAACCTCCGTCACGGTTTATTAGGTTATCTGACATATTTACTTCAATAACGAAAAAAAAATCGAATCCATTCGATCACCCCCCGAAGACCACGCGGAAGTCGTTTGAATGCCGTGTCAGCCTCACTTTCTGATCATTGGATACAGCATGAAGGGGATGGGGTTAGCTCACCGCACTCCCGACCATGGTCGACGTTTGGCCTTGGAAACTGCTACCTCTTGATCAGATAGCTCTTTATTTGGCATCGCAAGGGTGCATGCATCTCGGTCCAGTCCTTCATCCAACGAAAAATTCGTAACACTACCGAAAATCGAACCAAGGTCCCCCATATGACAGCCTGTCGCGTTGAACACTCAGCTACTTCTTGTCCCGACAGACTAACTCGCTAACTGACTCATAATCGCCTAGCCCAAACCGCGAAGGACAGAAACTTGAAATTGGGAGAGGGTGTTGATCTTATAATGTAGTTATCGTAAAAAAAAGGGATTTTTCGAAATTCCACGTCTAAGGTGGAGAGATATGGTACGAAAAGTTTTTTGAAAATTAGTGGCTATTAAGGCAGTGTTGATGCTACACCTAGGAAATTAGTGTTTGTTTTCTCGATAAGAAATAAAGAAATACATGTTTCAGCAGTGTTGGGAATTCAGCCCTTAAGGGGTAAAATAGTGGGTGAAATTTTTTTGAAAATAAATCGTTGTTTGAAGCACTACTAAAACATTTTTAAAGCTACATATATAAAAATTAGTATTTGACTCCTGCGTTAGAAATAAAAAAAATATTGTTTCAGTGTTTTCTAAATTCAGATCCCTGTGGGAGTTAGATAACGAGTCGTAAGTTTTATCAAATTATTTAATTACGGAAGTATTATCAAAACCAAATACGTGAAAAATTGTATTGGCTTCTCTTTTCTTGGAGTTTCAACCCCTAAGGCGGTGAATCATGGGACGATAATTTGTAAGAAAATATTTTGTTATGTTAAAAAATTTTGAAACTATCAAAACTGGAATTCCTCTTCTCGTTGTTAAATGTGTGTTATGGGATGAAATGTGTGTTATGGGATGAAAGTTTGTATGGAAATGTCACCACAAGAACGCAAAAGGTACGGCTGACAAAAACGTTGGACTCAAGCTAACACAATTGCTTCTCGGTCAGAGATATATTATGAGAGGAACACGCTTCTGTGGCCTTAATTGGCGTAAAAATTTAGAAGGTGCTTCAATTTGTCAACATCATGCTGCCTGCGCCAATATGCAGGTTGCATATTCTGGCGAAACACCAAGTGATTGTCTTTCTTATCACCAGCAACTACAAAGTGTACGAAACGACTAAGCAGCCTCATTTTTGTGTTATTCATCACACTCGGAAAAACAAAATTGCAGGCCTTAGACCAATGTCAGTGGTGTAGACAGTGTCAACAGATATGGTAAGGAAAGCCTATACCAGTTCGCCAAATGTTCACAGCAGGTAAATCGATGCTAGATGGTATCTATAAGAGCACACTTACTACATTTACCCAGGTCAATAATCCCAAGCTGATGTTAACGATCATTAATGGGGATCAAATTATTTACAATTCCATAACACGAGGAGGCGCTGCCATGGAATGAACCGGGAGACTAACATTGTTCCACACTGTGATCCATGGGATCCATGGCTATGATCACCGCATGGAACCTTTGCTGGGAGTCCAGTAGCTTGTATCCGATACAACCCTGCCCGTTTAGTGTAACAATCGCACCATCACATTGACGAGGCGACACAGAGATTGCATCGCTATTAAAAACTACAGGCTCCATGCTGACTTTTCTCCAAGAGACTGACGCGGTTATCATCACCGCATGGAAGTCTACTGGGCGTCAAGTAGCTTGTATCCGATGCACCACTGCCCGTTTACTGTAACAATCGCACCCTGACATTGACAATTTGACACAGAAAATCCGTCGCGATCGAAGAGTACTGTCTCCATGCCGACATCTCGCGGATTAACGCGACTATGGTCACCGCATGGAACCTAACCCGGAAGTCCAGTAGCTTCTAACCGATGCGCCACTGCCCGTTTATTGGAACTCTCCCACCCTCACATTGACGATGCATCACTGAAATACATGGCGATTGAAAGCTACAGGCAGCATGCCGACTTCCCTCCACGAGAATAACGCAGCTCCTGCCACAGGATGGAACCTCTTCTGACAGTTCGGTAGCTTGTATCCGAAGCACCATGGCCCATAGCTGTAACCATCGCACCCTCACAGTAACAATGCAACACATGTATTGCATCCTGATTGGAAACTACAGCCTCCGTGCTGACTTCTCCCCAAGGGACTAGGGTGGCTACGGTCACCACATGGAACCTCTCTTGGGAGTCCAGTATCTTGTATCCGATGCACCACTGCACGTTTACTATAACCCTCGAGCCCTCAGATTCACGACGCGATGCAGAAATTGCATTGTGAGTGAAAACTGCATGTTCCATGCCGACTTTTCTACAACATATTAACCCAACATATTACCGCAAGGAATCTCTCCTGGGAGCCCAGTAGCTTGTATCCAAAGCACCGCTGCACATTTAGTATACCCTTGCACACTCACATAGAAGATGGGATACAGAAATTGCATTGCGATTGAAACTCACTAGCTCCATGTCAACTTCTCTCGAAGAGAATAACGCGATTATCGTCAAAGCATCGAAAGACTCCAGGGAATCCAGTAGCTTGTAACTGATGCACCAATTCCTGTTTACTGTAACCCTCGGACCCTCACACTGATGATGCGATACAGAAATTGCATCGAAATTGAAAAGTAGTTTCTCCGTCCGACTTCTCTCCCTGAGACGAACACGCAAAGGCCACCTCATGGGAACTTTTTGGGAGTCCAGTAGCTTGTAACCGATGCACCACTTCCGTTTAATGTAATCCTGGCACGATCACAATGACGAGCAACACAGAAATGTCATCACGATTGAAGCTACAACTTCCATGTTGACTTCTCTCCAAGAAACTAATGTAGCTACCCTCACAGCATCTAATGTCTCCTGGTAGCCCAGCAGCTTGTATCAGATGCACTGCTGCTAATTTACAGTAAGTCTCACACCTTCACACTAACGTCGCGATACAGAAATTGCATAGCGAAAGAAAACTGCAGATTAATCTCTACTAGATTAATCTCTACTAGAGATTAATGCGGCTACGGTCACCAGATGGAACCGCACCTGGGAGTCCAGTAGCTTGTATCCGATGCACCACTGCCCGTTTACTGTAACCTTCGATCCCTAACATGGACGATTCGACACAGTAATTGCATCGCGATTGGAAACTAGATGCTCAATGCCGACTTCTCTCCAAGAGACTATCGTAGCTAAGGTTACCGCATGGAACCTGTCCTGGGAGTCCAGTAGATTGTATGCAATGCGCGACTGCCCATTAGCTGTAACCATCGCACCCACACATTGACGATAGGCCACAGAAATTTTATCATCTTAAAAACTGCTCTCTCCATGACGATTTCCTTCCAAGAGGCTAGAGGAGCTACGGTCACCGAATGGAACCTCTTTTGGGAGTGCAGTAGCTTAAACCCAATGCATCACTGCTCATTTATTGTAACCCTCTCACACTCACATTGACGACACAGAAATTGCATCACGATTAAAAACTATAGGTACCATGCTCACTCTCTCCAAGAACCTAACGAGAATACGGTCACCACAAGGAAACTCTCCTGGAAGTCCAATAGCTTGAATCTGATGCATCCTTACCCATTTACTGTAACCATATCACCCTCACCTTGACGATGCGAGACAGAAGTAGCATCACGATTGAAAAATACGGGCTCCATGCCTACTTCTCTCCAATATTGTAATGCGGCTACTGTAACAGCATGGAACCTCCCCTGGGTGTTCAGTAGCTTGTAGCTGTTGCACCACTGCCCATAAATTGTAACCATCGCACACTCACATTTACAATGTAACACAGAAATTGCATCGCGATTGAAAAGTACAAGCTCCATGCCGACTTCTCTCAAAGAGACTTCCGCATCTACAGTCACCAGGTGGAACCTCTCTGGGGAGTCCAGTAACTTGTAACCGATGCACCACTGCTCTTTTACTGTTACACTCGCACCCTGTAATTGACGATGTGACACAGAAATTGCATTGGTATTGAAAGCTACAGGCTCATTGGCGACATCTCTCCGAGACAATAACACAGCTACGTTCACCGCATGAATCTCTTCTGGGAGTCCAGTAGCTTGTATGCGATGCACCACTGCATGGTTATTGTAATTCTCGCACCATCACAGTTGTTGATGCGACACAGAAATTGCATTGCGATTTAATACTATAAGCTAAATGCTGACTTCTCTCCAAGAGACTAACGCGGTTACTGCCACCACAGGGAACCTCCCTTGGGACTCCAGTAGATTGTATCCATGTATCACTGCCCATTTACTGTAAACATCACACCCTCACATTCATGATGCGCCACAGTGATTGCATCATGATTGAAAACTACAGCCACCATGGCGACTTGCCTCCAAGAGACTAACACAGCTACGGTTACAGCATGGAACCTCCCCTGGGAGTCCAGTAGTTTGTATCCAATGTACCAGTGCCGATATACTGTAACCATTGCACACTCACATTGACGATGCGACATAGAAATGGCATCACGACTGAAAACTACAGGCTGAAAGGTGGCTACACTGAGCCACAGCGCCAAAGATCGCGCCAGAGAGTATTGTTCAGTTTGTGACTTAGTGGCAAATTTGGCGGAAGTGCGTACGTAAATTGAGCTAACCATGAACATGGATGTATGTCATTCTTAGATTTGCGAAAGATCTTAAATTTCCGAACAGTCAAAAAGTGTTTATAGTCAAAGTTTTCGCCTCGTGGCGACAAAGACCTACCGCGTCTGTCCCAGTCCCAATGTCGATTATTGTCAAGTTCGCGCGCCTGGCGATCTCTTGTTGCACCCCGTAAATGAAACAAATTATTTTCTTCAAAACCCGCTGCTATCGGTGATTCCAAATTTCTTCTATCGTCCTTTCCTACGATTTTGCTTTCAATTTGTTTGACTTGCTTTTCTAATGCCTCAGATTCCTTTTTAACGCGTTCATTAAATTTTCTGTAATTTTCAACATGCTTATTTATGTTCTGATACTGTTCGGTTTCTACAAATGGCAATGGTGCTGTATCATCTGAATCTCTGTCCCCATTCAGACTAAGATTTGTCAATTTGTCTGAAATCTCCTCAACTCTTTCCGATAGATCACCTATTTGTTCTTTCTGTTTATTTACGTCTTCCGTAAGTGTCGCGACTCGCGTTTCGGTATTGTCACCTTTAGTAGTTAACTGTTCACACTGTTGCGTTAAGTTATTTATTCTGTCATTTGGTACGGATTCCTCGATTCTCTCAAATATTTCTTTCTTATCGTGTGCACATTGTAAATTTAACTCTGAAAATTTCTGTACTATCACGCGATCTTTTTCCTCCTGTTCTCTATCCTGTTCCCTTTGTCTAATCTCTACTGCAATTAATCTATTATTGTGAGAATTCAAAATCGGTTGTACTTCTTCTCTGATTTCTTTCTTTAATTCATCTTTCATATTTTTGAAACATGTCCCTATTCGTGAATCTAACCGTGTTTCCATTGTTTCCATCTCTGTTTCTAGCCGTGTTGCCATCGTTTTCAATTCAGATCCTAACTGTGATCCCAATGAGTCTAACCGTGTTTCCATTGTTCCCATCTGTGTTTTAATTGTTCCCATTTGTGATCCCAAATTTAATATTGCACCCATCAACCGCTCCATATCTTCTGTCGTTAATCTCGTATTCTGAAAATTTTTTGATTGTGAAAAATTTTGAACTGTTTCCGGACTATTTTCCCGACTTATTAAATTGTTATCAACTTTATTATTCATCATACTGTTCTCTTGTGTTGGCGAGTTCGCCATGTTAACATTTTCGTCATTCTCACTATTCATCATTTTCGCCTTTTTGATCGATCGCGTAATCATTTACAAAATATACAAAACTCGTCACTATATGAAAATTACACACAATGACACTTTATCTCCAACAATATCATTCACACGAAATGCTTCCTTCAAACACGATTAACGAACAATAGAAGAATGACAATCACCAAATCTACACATGCAATACAGACTACAATTACTAAACTACAAATTACTACAACAATACTACGGTCTACTATTTTTACAATCAGAAGAATTCCAAGGGACGATCCTGGCAGGGTCGCCACGTGCATGGGGCCTTATTTTCTATATACACTCCTGGAAATTGAAATAAGAACACCGTGAATTCATTGTCCCAGGAAGGGGAAACTTTATTGACACATTCCTGGGGTCAGATACATCACATGATCACACTGACAGAACCACAGGCACATAGACACAGGCAACAGAGCATGCACAATGTCGGCACTAGTACAGTGTATATCCACCTTTCGCAGCAATGCAGGCTGCTATTCTCCCATGGAGACGATCGTAGAGATGCTGGATGTAGTCCTGTGGAACGGCTTGCCATGCCATTTCCACCTGGCGCCTCAGTTGGACCAGCGTTCGTGCTGGACGTGCAGACCGCGCGAGACGACGCTTCATCCAGTCCCAAACATGCTCAATGGGGGACAGATCTGGACATCTTGCTGGCCAGGGTAGTTGACTTACACCTTCTAGAGCACGTTGGGTGGCACGGGATACATGCGGACGTGCATTGTCCTGTAGGAGCAGCAAGTTCCCTTGCCGGTCTAGGAATGGTAGAACAATGGGTTCGATGACGGTTTGGGTGTACCGTGCACTATTCAGTGTCCCCTCGACGATCACCAGTGGTGTACGGCCAACGGCCAGTGTAGGAGATCGCTCCCCACACCATGATGCCGGGTGTTGGCCCTGTGTGCCTCGGTCGTATGCAGTCCTGATTGTGGCGCTCACCTGCACGGCGCCAAACACGCATACGACCATCATTGGCACCAAGGCAGAAGCGACTCTCATCGCTGAAGACGACACGTCTCCATTCGTCCCTCCATTCACGCCTGTCGCGACACCACTGGAGGCGGGCTGCACTATGTTGGGGCGTGAGCGGAAGACGGCCTAACGGTGTGCGGGACCGTAGCCCAGCTTCATGGAGACGGTTGCGAATGGTCCTCGCCGATACCCCAGGAGCAACAGTGTCCCTAATTTGCTGGGAAGTGACGGTGCGGCCCCTACGGCACTGCGTAGGATCCTACGGTCTTGGCGTGCATCCGTGCGTCGCTGCGGTCCGGTCCCAGGTCGACGGGCACGTGCACCTTCCGCCGACCACTGGCGACAACATCGATGTACTGTGGAGACCTCACGCCCCACGTGTTGAGCAATTCGGCGGTACGTCCACCCGGCCTCCCGCATGCCCACTATACGCCCTCGCTCAAAGTCCGTCAACTGCACATACGGTTCACGTCCACGCTGTCGCGGCATGCTACCAGTGTTAAAGACTGCGATGGAGCTCCGTATGCCACGGCAAACTGGCTGACACTGACGGCGGCGGTGCGCAAATGCTGCGCAGCTAGCGCCATTCGACGGCCAACACCGCGGTTCCTGGTGTGTCCGCTGTGCCGTGCGTGTGATCATTGCTTGTACAGCCCTCTCGCAGTGTCCGGAGCAAGTATGGTGGATCTGACACACCGGTGTCAATGTGTTCTTTTTTCCATTTCCAGGAGTGTATAATGAATGCAAATATTTTTTGTTTCTGAAGTCCGATTACGCAAGTCTCGTAATCGGCTGGCCCTGACTGGTTTTTGTACGCAATCTGACTGCATGGAACAACAACAAACAATGAAAGAAAATTTTCGTTAACACAGTTAATTAATTAAGTCCCCAGCAACTATAAAACCTACGAAACAACAAACACAAGTGTAGCTGTTCTGTATGTGGTAGTATGACTCAACGCACATCTGGCACGGTTCTTCTTCAACAAGACAAGAATTTTTAAATACCAATTATACTGACGTGATAAAAGAAAATTAGAAAAACTATGATTGCGCAAGAAAATCAGAATTACACTCTAATACAAGAACACACGCCAGATGCTTTGTTGACTGAACCTGTAATGACACATTATTCAGGTCACTGAAAGAATAAAAGAATAAAAGAAAATACCTCCATATATATTGACGAAATGCACTCTGACCATTACAATATCTCCATTAGAACAACATCTGCTATCTCTCCCATCAAACCACTGCATAAAACATGGAACAACACTCTCCACTACCACATCTCACTCTGACTTCACGAAAAGCAGCGTCCACCACAACTTCTCGGTAAGCACTGCCTGCCGCTACCTCTCAATAAGCACTACCAGTGGAGGCGGCGGAACAATACTCTATGGCGCGTTCTTTGGCGCTGTGGCTCAGTGTAGCCACCTATCAAGGCTCCATGCCAACTTCTGTCGAAGGGACTAATGCATCTACTGTCATCGCATGGAATCCTCCTGCGAGTCCAGTAGCTTGTATTCAATTCACAACTGTCCATTTACTATAACTCTAGCACCCTCTCATTGATGATGTGACTGAAAACTGAATCGTGTTTGAAAACTACAGGCTCCATGCCGACTTCTCTCCAAGAAACTAACGCGAGTACCGTCAGCACATGGAATGTCTACTGGGAGTCGCACATTTAAGGTCACATTAAAAACAGCTGAAATCCACGGCAAAACTGCTGAACAAAACTTCTTGTAAAAGCACAATCTCAGACCTACCGGAGCTGAACGTAGATCTGAGTCAGTTCCATTAACATTTAGGTGACTCCAATAGTGCTATCGGATTGTCGGATTGGGACAGACCACCTCCTTCCAGCTAGCAAACAAAGACTCGGCCATAAGTACTTGCCGCTGCAGTACATCGGCACCTAAATAGCTTTATGGCAAGATAAAATTTTCTGATGTGGCGTAGTTTGAAACTAAGGCGACTAACATCAACAGGTGGAGCAAGACTCAGTCCACGCACAAGTGTGAACAGTCTAGCTGTGAAAGTATGTGACTCCTGTGTAACAGTCAACACCGTGCGCCGAATGTCTAAAGCAGAAACTTTGGTCTTGAAGTCATAGAGGCCCAAACCCCCTAAGACATGTGGCTTGGGCGTGATTGCACAGTGCACCCTAAATCTGTAGCGTTACCATATAAACCGCCCAGAAAATTGCTGCAATTTTTCGCCACCATCACAGGGAGCAGGAACCACTGGGCAAAGTAATATTCCTTACACAACACATAAGTATCCAAAATGCCAACTTGTTGCAGAATTGCAACTTGGCGCCATTCGTGTTGCAATATGGTCCAGTGGATCTTGTCATTTACAGTTTTGCACTTAAGTGTCGCCATTTTAATAGGGCAGCGATCGACAATGATCCCCAGTGACGTATATCGATCTACAGCAGTAGCCCACGGAATAGCAATATCATTGAAGCACTGTAGTCTAGAATTTTATTTTTACCCACATTCAGCCGTGCACCAGAGTCTCATCATGGCAAGGGCCATTCCTCAGTACGACGGAAAAGAACCAGAACATCGTCGGCATACAACCGAACTGTGAGCGTCGCTCCAGAAAGGGTCATTCCTGATTACTGAAATGGAAAAGGCGAAGCAGCGGCTGCAGACAGAGAAAAAACAAGGGCATGGAAAGCGAGCTGCCCTGTGGCACAACACGACTAATAGCGATCGGCGGCGGCAGCTCATCATTCAAGTGGTTCAAATGGCTCTGAGCACTATGGGGCTTAACATCTGAGGTCATCAGTCCCCTAGACTTAGAAGTAATTAAACCTAACTAACCTAAGGACATCACACACATCCATGCCAGAGACAGGATTCGAACCTGCGACCGTAGCAGCAGCATGGTTCCGGACTGAAGCGCCTAGAACCGCTCTGCCACAGAGGCCGGCAGCTAATCATGAAGAACTATCTCCACCGCGATGCCCTAAAACATGGGGAAAGAACTACATGAGCCTTAGAGGTAAAACTGAGTGTCCCCAACACACAGGCCAAATAACTATGAGAAACATTGTCAAACGCCTTGTTAGACTCCAGGGAAGTAAGGGAACAGTGAACGGAAGTGACTGCAGTAACTGAGATGACTACTGGAGTCAAAATCGAGCGACCAAGAAGGCAACTCCGCTGTTCTCCAATTACGTTAGCCACTAGAGAAGATAACCTGCTACTAATTGTTCTCACAATAGTTTTATAATGAAAAGTAAGCGAACTGAGAGGGCGAAACACATCCACTGTGACACTACCAGAGCGTTTTGGTGGTAATATTATCTCACTCACCTTAAAGGTTGCGGGCATGGGTTTCCCCTTAATGAGCACCTTTACCATCGTCGTAAACATCGCAATAAAGAGAGGACAAAAGCGGACATAAAACTGTTCAGAGAGTTAATCGGGACTATATGACTTACGGGAGGGAGAAACAGCAATAAATAGCAAACATGTCAGCTGCCTAAAAGAGAGCCAGAAATTCAACTTCCTGAGCAGGCGCGCGTCCTACCACTTAATGTTTCATGAGCATCATCGGGAAGGAGTCTCACATTGTCATCCACCGTTACATTGTCATCCACCACATACATTTCCGAGTAATATTGGTAGAGAACGTGAACAGTATCACATTGTGCAGCCAGTTGGCAGCATTAAGCAACGGTGAGAGGTAATGAAAGAGCGACATTTCGACTAATGGTGAAACAGGTGATACAAGAATGTCATTTCCCTCCAACAAGCGATCGATCTTTAGATTTGACCTATAAACCCTCCAGCTGATGCCGCACGACCTACAACAGCTTTGCCTTAATACGGCGAACGTCTAGGATCCGTAGAGGTTGTCAGTGACCGCGTCGTCCGCTCGTTCATACAGTGCACGCAGAAGAGTGTAATAAAGTTCGTAAGTTTTCCTACAGTGCCTCGCTCGAGCAGCACAGTACGATTATAGGGACTGACGAAACTTTGGCTTCGCTAGATCTGTCGACTAATCCAACAGCGAAGAGTAACGCACAACGGAGCGGAGGCAACGCTCCCAACGGTGCCAACCAGATCATCCAGCGCGCCGTCAGTGAGGTGGGAGACATTTAGCATCAACTGCGCCCGAAACAGTTCGGCAGGTTGCCGTTCAAGTACAATGGCCGCCACAGCACAGTGGTCGGACAAGTACACAGGGATAAAGTCAACTGTTAGGCTCCTGTCACATAAACGCTCAGATAAATAAAACTTGTCGATACGGCTGCAAGAGGTGGCGGTAAAGATCGTGTATCTAACAAAGGTGGGACATTTCTGCTCACACACATCACGCAAACGCACCAAGTGGATTAATTCACTTAAATGACGACAAAAATTATAATGTGTGGACTGACTGCTAGGACGCAAAAACAGTTACAATCGGCACCTAACATGAGACACCGAGGACTCTTGCGCAAAAGATAGACAACCTCCTTTCTGTACAACCGCGAACGCAAATCTTCTCTTTGTAAAACCGCGAACGCACTACTGTATGACCCGAACTAGGTGATGCATATAAAACAACCAAGGTGAGGTCAGAAAGGTGACACACTATCTCCCTACCAGAATCGAGTTTTCAGTATTAGCAATGGAAATACCTTCACGAAAGAAGAGGGCAGTACTCGTCGCACATTTAGGGTCACATTAAAAACAGACTAAAATCCACGGCAAAACTGCTGGACAAAACTTCTTGTAAAAGAACGATATCAGACCTAACGAAGCTGAACGGAGATCTGAGTCAGTTCTATTAACATTTAGGATAATAAAGGTGTAAGCTTGGATCATCTATCAGAACTGGAAAAACGTGAAAACGCAAACGGCAAAAAAAGACCATGACTCATTCCTCCTCTTGAGCATCACAATCCATCGTGTAATCCATCGAAGAGCCTGTCTGAGGCAGGCGGCTACTGACGCGTCCTGTGGAAGCTTTACGCTTCTGGTTTTTCCTGGCAATAGGAAGGATCCGCCTGGATTCGTTATATATGCCGGCTGTGTGGTCAGCGAGCTGGGAACATCGTTCACCTCAGAGAGGCCTGTCAATTCTGGGCCTGAATCGGAAACTGTCTAGACGGGAACCCATAGCGACAGCGACCGACCCATGTCAACAAGACAATCAGACGGCAGACCGGGCGTCACGAGAGACAAAACACGTGAAACTTCTTCTGAGTCCGGCTTCTTTAAAAGCAAGGAATTAAATCTACGGTTAGGAGTACCAGTCAAGGAACCTGAGGGATGCTGCAACTCAACAGGTGGAATGAAGGGAAGAGGCGACAAGGGAAACGACACCAAGTGTTCCGACCGCTGGAGAGCTTCAGAGGAAACACCTGCGGAAATCGAAGGAGCACAAGATGTTTCTATCTCAACTCCCGACTCGTTAGTCATAACTCCAATCCTAGCAATCAAGCGGGTTAACAGACGCACAAGTTTCTTCGAAGGGGGGGGGGGGGGGGGCAGGAAAGGGGGAACAACCGAAGTAGTATCGCCATTCTGTGGTACGGCACCTCTTATTTTGGATCACCTGAACATCCGTGCGAGAGGCAGTCACATCAGAACCCGTCTTGGGTAGTAATGGAGGAAAATCATCCGCAGAGATATTCAAATCCTTCCGGTGGAGTTACTAGCAGACGATTGTCCGGACCCTAATTCATTGACATTGGTGACTACTTCCGCCACCATTAACTTATGCCGTTGTTAAGGAGAACATCGCAAAGTAACCAGTAGCATAAATTGGTACAAAGATAACCACTCTCGTTACACCTTTAACTGGCCACCGTATATTCTGTTTCACCTGCGTTTCTACGGAACGAATCCTGCTGTAATGCTGAAGTCTATGCTCGCTGGATCATCGTTCAGGGTGAAAGTTTTTATCCTCACCGCACTTAAGCAAAACATCTTGAAGGTGAATATTATCTTCCTTTGGAGGCATATTGAAGACAAGAACATTCGTGTATTCGACGTCAGAGTTCGCAAGGAAGACTGTACAAAGTCATCTCTGTGACGTAAAAGCACCTGAGAACCAAGTTTAATCAGTAATTTTTCGACCCCTGGAGAGGAAGCATAGAGTTCTGTGACAGAATACAGTCTGTGTGTATATGATCCGAAATCAAAGAATCTACCAACCAACTGTCGATTTCCAGAGAACTGGGCTGAACTTCACGGTTTGATTTATCAAAACAAAAGTTCACTGTACTGTTACGTGGAATAGACTTGGACGCCATGGGAACAAAAGAATCGGACAACGCCACTACCAACAGCACACTTTCACGAACACAAGGTCGGATTCGACGTAAGGTATACACTCACAAAACACAAAGCATCACGCAAATATCAAGCTTTCAGTGCTCGTAGCGCTGCGACGGAGCGGAACTAAACGACGTCCTACCCGTACGGCGTCGCGAGCGGGACTGCTATGGAGGCGGACAGACTCCTTTGTTACACTGATCCAGAAACTTAAAGTTAATACCACAATACTGGTTTTGGCGTATTCCATTTTACGATTAGATGTGAAGCAGTGCTCGGTGACAACTGATTTGCTTGGAAGATTTATACTGAGGCGTCAAAGAAACAGGTATAGGCATGCATACTCAAATATAGAGATATGTAAACAGATAGAACATGGGGCTGCGGTCAGCAATGCCTATACAGGGTGAGTCACCTAACGTTACCGCTGGATATATTTCGTAAACCACATCAAATACTGACGAATCGATTCCACAGACCGAACGTGAGGAGAGGGGCTAGTGTAACTGGTTAATACAAACCATAAAAAATGCACGGAAGTATGTTTTTTAACATAAACCTACGTTTTTTTAAATGGAATCCCGTTAGTTTTGTTAGCACATCTGAACATATAAAGAAATACGTAATCAATGCCGTTTGTTGCATTGTAAAATGTTAATTACATCCGGAGATATTGTAACCTAAAGTTGACGCTTGAGTACCACTCCTCCGCTGTTCGATCGCGTGTATCGGAGAGCACCGAATTACGTAGGGATCCAAAGGGAACGGTGATGGACCTTAGGTACAGAAGAGACTGGAACAGCACATTACGTCCACATGCTAACACCTTTTCATTGGTCTTTTTCACTGACGCACATGTACATTACCATAAGGGGTGAGGTACACGTACACACGTGGTTTCCGTTTTCAATTACGGAGTGGAATAGAGTGTGTCCCGACATGTCAGGCCAATAGATGTTCAATGTGGTGGCCATCATTTGCTGCACACAATTGCAATCTCTGGCGTAATGAATGTCATACACGCCACAGTACATCTGGTGTAATGTCGCCGCAGGCTGCCACAATACGTTGTTTCATATCCTCTGGAGTTGTAGGTACATCACGGTACACATTCTCCTTTAACGTACCCCACAGAAAGAAGTCCAGAGGTGTAAGATCAGGAGAACTGGCTGGCCAATTTGTGAGTCCTCCACGTCCTATGAAACGCCCGTCGAACGTGTACCTCACCCTTCATGGTAATGTACATGTGCGTCAGTGAAAAAGTCCAATAAAAATGTGTTAGCATGTGGACGCAATGTGCTGTTCCAGTCTCTTCTGTACCTAATGTCCATCACCGTTCTCTTTGGATCCCTACGTAATTCGGTGCTCTCCGATACACACGATCGAACAGCGGAGGAGTGGTACTCAAGCGTCAACTTTAGGTTACAATATCTCTGGATGTAATTAACATTTTACAATATAACATACGGCACTGATTACCTATTTGTTTATATGTTCAGATGTGCTAACAAAACTAACGGGGTTCCATTTAAAAAAAACGTAGGTTTGTGTTAAAAAACATACTTCCGTGCATTTTTTTATGGTTTGTATTAACCAATTACACTAGCCCCTCTCCTCACGTTCGATCTGTGGAATCGATTCGTCAGTATTTGATGTGGTTTACGAAATATATCCAGCGGTAATGTTAGGTGACTCACCCTGTATAAGACATCAAGGGTCTGGCGCAGTTGTTAGATCGGTTACTGCAGCTACAATGCCAGGTTATCAAGATTTAAGTGAGTATGAACGTGGTGTTACAGTCGGCGCACGAGCGATGGGACACAGCATCTCCGAGGTAGCGATGAAGTGGGGATTTTCCCGTACGACCGTTTCACGAGTGTACCGTGAATATCCGGTGAAACATCAAATCTCCGACATCGTTGCGGCCAGAGAAAGATCCTGCAAGAAAGGGACCAATGACGACTGAGTGAATCGTTCAACGTGACAGAAGTGCAACACTTCCGCCGACTACTGCAGATTTCAATGCTGGGCCATCTGTAAGTATCAGCGTGCGAACCATTCAACGAATCATCATCGATATGGGCTTTCGGAACCGAAGGCCCACTCGCGTAACCTTAATGACTACACGGTCGCGGGGGGTAGCCGCGCGGTCTCGGGCGCTTTGTCATGGTTCGAGTCCTTCCTCGGGCATGGGTGTGTGTATTGTCCGTAGCGTAAGTTAGTTTATGTTAGATTAAGCAGTGTGTAGGCCTAGGGACGATGACCTCAGCAATTTAGTCCCATAGCACCTTACCAAAACTTTCTAAAAATTTCCCTCACCTGGGCCCGTCAACACCGTCATTGGACTGTTGACTACTGGAAAGATGTCTGGTCGGACGAGTCTCGTTTCAAATTTTATAGAGCAGATTGACATGTACGGGTATGGAGACAACCGCATGAATCCATGGCCCTGCATATCAACAGGGGACAGTTCGAGCTGTTGGACGCTCTGTATTGATGAGGGGTGCGTGCAATTGGAGTCTAGATACGACTCTGAGGCTAGGCGCAAATTGGGACGCGTATAGCGCTTGTGGCGCGACGCAGTGCAGCGCGCATTTTTGTAACATCACAGGTTCAAATGGGACCGCACAAATTGCGACGAGACGCGACTGGGACGCGACACGCGCCTGCGCCAGGTCGCGCGGCGTTGTGGTTGAGGCACAGTTTCTCGCGTCGCGCGTGCCTCGCTAGCACCGTGGGAAATTTGAGGCGGGGAGTGGCCATATGCTCACATCGGAACGGCGCATATGAGCAGTGGCAGTATTGCCCATACGATAAATTTTGCCTTACTGAGTACGAAATTTTTTTGCCTTTGGGTAGTGTTTCGTTTTTCGCCATTTAAACGCTCCAGCTTTCTTCGTTAGTACATTATACTTTTTTGTTATTTATATCTGTATAGTTTTGTTTTGTTTTTCTTCTGTCAAGAAAAATGCATACTTCAGTAACTGATGAGCTATTGGCCGCTGGAATTGTATCATATGCCTCCGCGATGTTTTAAGATCGCAAGAAGGGACAGAGTGTAGTGAAGGAAGCAAGGAATATTATAAAATCATGTGATTAAGAAGCAAGGCAGGAAAGTAAAACAAGGTTATCTTCTCGCTGCCTAGTATGCTGGCGTATCTGTAAGATCTGTTACAAAAATGTAGAAAGGGTACTCTCCACAGATGTGATCCCTTTGTGCTCCTGGTAAAAAGCGTCCAAGATCTGAAGTATAGAAGACTCACTGTGATTACTTGGATATGGATGTAATAATGTAATACGACACACTGTGCTACAGGCATGTGAACATCACATTTCCACTGCAAGCTAGAAACAGTCGAAAAGAGTCACAAATAACACTGTTTTAATTGGTTCGCCATGATGAGGAAAAGCATTTCAATTGTTGCATGCACATTATCAGCATTAATAAACTAATTATACAACAGACTGCACAAATGAAGAAAATGGTCGGTATTATTACGAAAGTAGAGTGTTATGATTAGATATATTTCATTTGTTGAAATGTACTGCTGGCAAAGGCAGATCTACTTTCATGACAATGTTTTTCGAACTCCAACTCACAAGCCACACATGGCTAGCCTGTGCATCCCTGTCGCACGCATTATCCTCCGCTACTGGCAATACACTCACCATTGTGTTGTGTGACAGATCAATTGTTTATTGTTCTCAATAACAACTATTTTATTCGCGATCACACATTGTCAGTTTGGCAATCCGTAGGTGAGTAACCAGTATCTGGCATGTGTATCATTCCGCCTGAAGGAACGCTCGTCATTATTTTAATACTGATCAGATGAAGAGAAGGAATAAAATCCTTTGGTAAGTTTCCATTCCAGTCGCTCTGTGTTAAAAATACGATGGGTTACGGGGATTCCACCAAAATTCCAACGTTGTTAACCTTTTCTCATTCGAAGAAGCATCACCGTTTGTGAGTAACAGCCACATGTCTCTTGGTGACTGGTTTAATTGTACTTCCTTTGTAACAGTGTAATTTGCCAAACTCATCACACAGCAGCTATTGCGACAGAATTCTGAAACGGAGTGCCTCTAAACAAGTAATTGGCAATCACAGAGCTCAATAGCTTACGAGAAACGTCATAGTGTCGGTTTGCAGTAACATAAGAGAAAAAATTTCATGTTTATTTTCATACTAGGAAGCTCTTGTTTCACTAGCTGTCGATACCTCTTAAAAAATTACAGTCACTGGAGTGAAATAAATAAAGAGGGAAGTATAAGTACGGATATATTGCCATAGATAAGAAAGTTTCGTGTGCTTAAGAATTGGCAAAACACTCTCCTCCTTGTGTGCTATCATTCGCCAAACTTTCGTTTCGATGTGTCGAGCGGTTTAGGAGATACGAGAGATGTTGCGAGCATTTCATTCTCGCGGACGTGGAATCGGAGGTGAGCGCGCTACATAGTATCCATTTTCTCGAGATCGGAGAAGTCTAAACAAAAATTCAACATGTTAGCTAGATTTCATTGGCAGCAACATATGGTGTAATACGCACCAAACGCAAAATCATAGCGACCCATAATTCTCGTTGCAAACTTTTTCGGTTTTGCGTAGTGTCTTACTAAAGTGTGTACATCACAATAAGAATGGTCGTTAGCGAGATGATGGGCACTTCGCCACGAAGCTGACAAATAACGCTACAAGTAAGGCAAGAAACTAATATTTTCAATGAATAGTTTCTGTAAAATCGTTTGAGAAAGATAACAGGTTGCGCGCGCTTCGTTTCTGTCAGTGTAGAGCGTCGCCAGTCGGCACGTGCGAAGTATGGTGTAAGCGTCGCAATATGCGCTGGACCCGCGCGACTCGTGCGGCACGTGCGTGTCGCGCTGTAGTGTCGTGTCACGTCACACGTGCTATACGCGTCTCAATTTGCGCCTAGCCTGACAGGTGACACGTGCGTAAGCATATTCTGTGATCACCTGCATCCATTCATGTCCATTTGTGTATTCCGACAGACGTGGACAATTCCAGCAGTACAATGCGATGCCCCGCGCCTACAGAATTGCTCCAGAGTGGCTCTAGGAGCACTATTCTCTGTTTAAACATTTCCGCTGGCCACCAGACTCCCCAGACATGAGCATTGTTGAGCATATCTGTGATGGCTTGCAACGTGCTCTTCAGAACAGATCTCGACTCCCTCGTATTCTTAGGGTTTTATGGACAGCCCTGCAAGATTCGTGGTGTCAGTTCCCTCCATCAGTACTCAAGACATAAGTCCAGTCCCTGCCACGTCGTGTTGCGGTACTTCTGAGTGCTCGCGGGGGGCGCTGCACTATATCAGGCAGGTGTACTAGTTTCTTTGGCTCTCCAATGTAGTTGTGCGTTTCGCTGGTGTTCATTGGACCTCTTTTCAATTGTTATAATACCTGTAGTTTGCCGTAATTGACATAGCTTATTCGAATGGAAAGCGAAATAACCTGGTTTTTGAAGACTTACATGGTTTTTACCGTTACAAAGAAGCCTTTCACAGTTTCTTGATGGGAGCATAGTACACTGGACGTCATCTTTCCAAATGAGTCTGCCTATCTTTTCGGGTCTGCGTAAGGTTGATAACCGATTGTTGGCTTCTTTCTTTCTCAGTTTCAGCCACTTTATCAGGTATTGTTGATTTCGACTAAAACTACCGTTCAATCTGTTGGTCTGATTAGTCAGTCCTTCGAAACATTATTCGCAAGTGTTGTAATTCAACAGTAAGGAAATAAACAAAATTTTTGGATGAATAAAGTTAATTTAAATAGTTTAAAGATAGGGGTAAGAAACTCTTTCAAGCTAAATATATTGTTTTATTATAACGAAATCGTGGTAAAGTCCCTAGAATACAAATAAATGCTAAGGTTATAGCAGCAAGCTTAATAACAAAAGCAAAACAGTAAAAATATTTCTTTGTCTGACAGCGTTCGAAAACAAAACAAAAAAAAATGGCTCTGAGCACTGTGGGACTTTTACTTCTGAGGTCATCAGTCCCCTAGAACTTAGAACTACTTAAACCTAACTAACCTAAGGGCATCACACACATCCATGCCCGAGGCAGGATTCGAACCTGCAACCGTAGCGGTCGCTCGGTTCCAGACTGTAGAGCCTAGAGCCGCTCGGCCACCCCGGTCGGCCAGAAACAAGAGATCAGTGGCTTAAGCACAGAACTGCTTGGTAAATAAACGCAAATGTCGTGTGACTAGCGCCTCCCGTAGGGTAGACCGTTTGCCGGGTGCAAGTCTTTCGATTTGGCGCCACTTCGGCGATTTGCGCGTCGAAACTGCTTGGTGTGACATGATGATGGATGGCGGCGTAGAGATGGAGGCCAGTGCGCATGGGTTTCCTATGCACACTATGACCCAGTGGCTCGTCCGTTTGTGTTTTAAATGGCATATCGAGGAAAGGTAGACGACCCTCTTTTTGCGATTGCTTGAATTTATAACCATAGTCTGTGATAGCCTTGTCACTTTCCTACTTCCCTGTTGATTTGTATCTGGGATAAGATCTTATTTTTATACCTTATTATGTTCCGAATATTGTTGAAACACTATTTTAATACTCAAACAAAGCGGATTACTAGAAGTAATTCGAAACTAGCGAACCCGGGGATACTTCGTAATTGCTAAATATGTATGGGAATTGGATAAATGTCCTAATCTCCTTGTCTTCTCTCTCTCTGCCAGTCCGTATCCTTCCCCCTCTCCCCCTGTCTCACTGTCTTCTACTTCCCGCTCTCTGTGCCCATTCCATGCTTCACCGTCTTTGGTCCATTTCCTCCATTCCTGTCTTCTGTGAAAACCAACTGTGAGGAAGAAAACAAGACGGCACATTGTTGCGTATACAATTTTTGTTTAAAATACCCTAT
The DNA here is from genome assembly GCF_023864275.1 of Schistocerca cancellata. NCBI lineage: Eukaryota > Metazoa > Arthropoda > Insecta > Orthoptera > Acrididae > Schistocerca > Schistocerca cancellata. Next base: position 216,270,177 of record NC_064633.1, on the reverse strand, counting down.
ATGTAATGATAACATTTATGGGAGAAAAAATTTGTCTAATGGTTTAAATTCCCTGCTATCGTAGTCAAAATTTACAGCGAGAAAGAGAACAAAACCGCATATTCTCACAGCACAGAAAAGTATTTTCTTTCTCTCAGTCTAGTTTAACACAAACTCGTATAACATTGTTTACAATATCTGTACCGATGTGTGACTAAATGTTTATTAAATTTATTGTAAAATATTAATTCAATCGGTCAAGAATACTTCGAGATTATTCGTAATAACGTCTTGTCTTGTATGTAGAAGCACTACAAAGCAAACGGGTGGATGTAACTTGGGCAGAGCAGGAGATGTAGAAGAAGGGAACAAGCCCTTCGACTTATCTGGCAGTTTCAAAGGGATAAAACATACTCACAAATTCACGCTTTTTTACTTGTTACTATTAGTACCTATTTCTGTGTCGTCCGATCAAGAAACATCCAGAGGAAAGCACAACAGGCGCAACTCTTGTCAGTGCCATAAGATACTCGCCACTTGCGCGAGTTCCAGAAGCGCCACGGGCGGTGCTGAGGGTTAAGATAGCGACTTCGCCTCGGCCAGTCGCTGGCCGAGTACAATCCGCCAATGACCGGACGACAACAGAGAGAAGCCTACTCGGAAGGCAGAAGAGCAGCTCTGGCCCACTTGGTTACAGATCATCGTCCAGGGCTGACTTAGACAGGGAACGTCGTTTAGTGAACTCTTAGAAGTGAAGAGAAAGTTGCAAATTGTGTTACTATGTACTGTGAAGTCTACCTACGATTCTTTGCACTTAGCCATTGAGGGACTTTTTGTGCTATATTAAGTGCAGTGCTGCAGACTTAATCATTCAACAAGTCACAGAGATAAGTAAACCTTTTTAACTCATTTGTGTGACATTGTTACTAGTTTGTTGGAGTGTTGTAGGATCTTCGTTCTCAAAAATGGTTCAAATGGCTCTGAGCACTATGGGACTTAACTTCTGAGGTCATCAGTCCCCTAGAACTTAGAACTACTTAAACCTAACCAACCTAAGGACATCACACAGATCCATGCCCAAGGCAGGATTCGAACCTGCGACCGTAGTGGTCGCGTGGTTCCAGATTGTAGCGCCTAGAACCGCTCGGCCACCCCAGCCGTTCTCATATCCTGTTACCTGACCATGGGGCACATCTGTGTGATAGTGGCAGGGAGAAGTTGCCTTAGCGGTGTACTGCACCAGAAGCCGTTTCACGAACTCACAAACTCGGACTTCACAAGAGCAGCGATGAGGCTTTACAACACTGGCGACGAGGGTTTCAAAACTTATGTCACGTAATGTACCGCATCATGTCAAGTAATGTAACATGGTACAAAATGTCATGTCGTTTAACATGACACGCGGCATCAAGTCATTCACCGTGACATTGCTCACATTGTGCAATATGATACAACGTGTAATTCAAGTTTAGGATGCATGCATCCCCACTCAGGGACATTTCATATTACAGATGCACTTCCACCCTCGGAGGTTTTCGATTGCAGATGCATCCCACTCCCTGGAAGCTCATAAATTTGAGTCTATTTGTTCTTACAATATTCACCATAAATGTATCAGTGGTTGGTTTTTGGGGAGAAATGGTCCCTTCGGGGAAAAGCAAAAACTCAATCTGCCACCCCCCCCTCCCCACCCAGAACATAAAAAAAATTTTTTAGCGGACTCCAGGAGCAGATACACCCCAAAAATTTTGTAACCCCAGAAAAAGTTTTAGCTAATATAATATCTACATCTACGTGGATACTGTGCAAATAAAATTTATGTGCCTGGCAGAGGGTTGATTATTTCAGTCTTGTATAGCGTTCAGGAAGAACGACCACCTATATTTTCCCGTGCGAGCTCTGATTTCGACTTATTTTATCATGATGATCGTTGCTCCCAATGTAGGTCGGCATCAACAAAATATTTTCGTGTTCTGAGGAGAAAGTTGGTGATTCAAATTACGTGAAAAGATTCCGCCGCAACGAAAAACGCCTTTGTTTTAATGATGTCCATCCCAAATCCTGCATCGTTCCAGTGACACTGTCTCCCCTATTTCGCGATAATACCAAACGTGCTGCCGTTCTTTGAACTTTTTCTATGTACTCCGTCAATCTTACCTGGTAAGGATCTCGTGCCATGCAACAGTATCCTAAAACAGAACGGACATGCGTAGTGCAGGCAGTCTCTTTAGTAGATCTGTTACACTTTCTAAGTGTCCTGCCAATAAAATGCAGTCTTTGGTTAGCCTTCCCCACAACGTTTTCTGTGTGTTCTTTCCAATTTAAGTTGTTCGTAATCGTAATTCCAAGGTATTTAGTTGAATTGACGGCCTTTAGGTTCGACTGATTTATCGTGTAACCGAAGCTTAACGGATTCCTTTTAGCACTCAAGTGGATGACCTAACACTTCATTATTTCGGTTCAACTGCCAACTTTCGCACGATATAGCTACCTGCTCTAAATCGTTTTGCAATTTGTTTTGATCTTTTGGTGACTTTACTAAACGATAACCTATAGCGTCATCTGCAAACAACCTAAGACGACTGCTCAGATTGTCTCACAAATCGGTTTATATGGATAAGAAGCAGCAAAGTGCCTATAACGCTATCTTGGGGAACGACAAAAATCACTTCTGTCTTACTCGAAGACTTTCCGTCAATTACTACGAACTGTGACCTCTCCCACAGGAAATTACGAATCCTGCCACATAACTGAGACGATATTCCATAAGCACGCAATTTTCGTACAAGCCGCTTTGTGGTACAGAGTCAAACGCCTTCCGGGAATCCAGAAATACCGAATCAATTTGAAATCCCTTGTCAATAGCGCTCAATATTTCGTGCGAGTAAAGAGCTAGTTTCACAAGAACGATGTTTTCTAAATCCGTGTTGATTCTGTGTCAATAAACCGTTCTCTTCGAGGTACTTCATAATGTTCGAACACAATATATGTTCCAAAATCCTGTTGCATATCGACGTTAATGATATGGGCCTGTAAGTTAGTGGATTACTCGTACTACCTTTCTTGAATATTGGTGTGACTGTGCAACTTTCCAGTCTTTGGGTACGGATTTTTCGTAGAGCTAACGGTTGTATATGATTGGTAATGGCTCAAATGGCTCTGAGCACTATGGGACTCAACATCTTAGGTCATAAGTCCCCTAGAACTTAGAACTACTTAAACCTAACTAACCTAAGGACATCACACACACCCATGCCCGAGGGAGGATTCGAACCTGCGAGCGTAGCAGTCCCGCGGTTCCGGACTGCAGCGCCAGAACCGCTAGACCACCGCGGCCGGCTATATGATTGGTAAGTATGGAGCTAATGCATCAGCGTACTCTGAAAGTAACCTAACTGGTATACAGTCTGGAACAGAAGACTTGTTTTTGTGAAGTGATTTACGTTGCTTCACTACTCCGAGGATATTTACTTCTACGTTACTCATGCTGGTAGCTGTTCTTGATTCGAATTCTGGAATATTTACTTCGTCCTCTTTGTTTCATACAGCGGGCGAATCTTTGTATTTTGGGCACTCGAGGACTTATGATAAAGTATGTGCATTGTTTATATTACCCAGATAAATTTACGATACGACTGTATTACATAGCGAAACTTACTGAAAAGCTTACTACATCGTAAGCTGAAAAATCCGCGCAACAAATAATAAACTACTGAAAAGCACACATCTTGTTATTATCTCTTATCTTAAAATTCTTGTCTTTATTCAAAGTAAATATGCAATAATAAAAACTGCAAATTAAGAAACCGCAGCTAGGAAAACTCATGTGACTAATTTTGGCATGAAGTGTTGCAACAACAAATCCGAATTAAGTATGAGTATGATTGCCTGAAATAAGCGTAAGAACTGCGACAAAATAATATCAATTTTTTCAGTCCTGTACGACAATTTACGAAGTTAAGCCTGTTTCGTTCGACAATAAATTTTCTACAAGAGGGCATAGTAGCTTTTGACGAACACGTATTAAAACATTTTCTACTGGTTAGAAATATGTTGACCTTTATTCTTGCTATCATTTTACAGCAATTTTCGAGTAGTTTAATTTCCTGTGTGGTCACCGATAAAGCTTTGAATGCTCAATCAAACAGTTTATCATTTTATACAGCGCTGGGCATAATTCGGGTTTGGTGTATGTGTTGTTTTGCACATCCAAAAATTTTTCGGTGATTTTAAGGCACTGGTGAATAAAATCTTTAACGTACAAACAACGATACTTTAATCAAATGTAACAACCAGTTTTTTTAATTACATCGAATTACAGCGCTTAAAATGCAACGCATTTTACTAAACACAGTTTCATGTGCAAACCTATGATGTTTCCCACGTAAAACCGGAACGCTTCTTATAATTACCGTAAGAATATATTTTTTATTGCCATCCATATCAATTTAAACACTCTCAGCAAGTGCTATTCACTTAAAACCGGATTTTACGTGCATTTTATTTGCAGATTTTGACCGCTCTAACGTGGCAATGGATGAAGGTTTAAAAAAAACAACATGACGGCTATTAATTGTATGAATTTGTCTACCTTCTTGCAAAATGTGAATCGATTCGCACATGTCTGAAACATAGAAGCGGTGCGCCTAAAGAAAACTAACAGAATACCTGTTTTTTTACTAGATTTTTCTATAGCGAGTTTTCAATTTTATCGTAAGAATACATTTTTTATTTCTTTTATTCACTTTAAACCATTTCCACCCATTCAATTCAGGTATGAACAAATTTAACGTGGTGCATTTAATTCGAATTTAAACCATTGTATCTCGTCAACGAATAAAAGTGTTGGATAAAAAATTTCGTTTTGACTTTATCAATTTATCTACCTTCATGCAAAGTTTGAACGGATGTGTACAAGTTTGTTTAAAGTATAAACGTCGATTTCTTCAAAACCTCCCAGAAAAACATATTGTTTGCACGTAAAATGCAAGCGAAGAAAGACTTTTTCAAACGATTAAAACGTATCTTAGTCGAAGGTGCCATACACCTGTGGACCAAATTTAAACCTCCAGTGTCGCTCCAGTCCGGAGTTATTCAAGGATTACTGTTCCTGCACGAAAAATCCGTACGAGGGTGATTGTTTTCGCACGTAAAATACGAACGATGCACGTGTAAATTGTGCCATTATCATCATCATCATCATCATCATCATCATTTAAGACTGATTATGCCTTTCAGCGTTCAGTCTGGAGCATAGCCCCCCATATACAGTTCCTCCATGATCCCCTATTCAGTGCTAACATTGGTGCCTCTTCTGATGTTAAACCTATTACTTCAAAATCGTTCTTAACCGAATCCAGGTACCTTCTCCTCGGTCTGCCCCGACTCCTCCTACCCTCTACTGCTGAATCCATGAGTTTCTTGGGTAGCCTTGCTTCTCCCATGCGTGTAACATGACCCCACCATCTAAGCCTGTTCGCCCTGACTGCTACATCTATAGAGTTCATTCCCAGTTTTTCTTTGCTTTCCTCATTGTGGACACCCTCCTGCCATTGTTCCCATCTACTAGTACCTGCAATCATCCTAGCTACTTTCATATCCGTAACCTCAACCTTGTTGATAAGGTAACCTGAATCCACCCAGCTTTCGCTCCCATACAACAAAGTTGGTCGAAAGATTGAACGGTGCACAGATAACTTAGTCTTGGTACTGACTTCCTTCTTGCAGAAGAGAGTAGATCGTAGCTGAGCGCTCACTGCATTAGCTTTGCTACACCTCGCTTCCAGTTCTTTCACTATGTTGCCATCCTGTGAGAATATGCATCCTAAGTACTTGAAACCGTCCACCTGTTCTAACTTTGTTCCTCCTATTTGGCACTCAATCCGTTTATATTTCTGTCCCACTGACATTACTTTCGTTTTGGAGATGCTAATCTTCATACCATAGTCCTTACATTTCTGATCTAGCTCTGAAATATTACTTTGCAAACTTTCAATCGAATCTGCCATCACAACTAAGTCATCCGCATATGCAAGACTGCTTATTTTGTGTTCACATATCCTAATCTCACCCAGCCAGTCTATTGTTTTCAACATATGATCCATAAATAATATGAACAACAGTGGAGACAGGTTGCAGCCTTGTCTTACCCCTGAAACTACTCTGAACCATGAACTCAATTTACCGTCAACTCTAACTGCTGCCTGACTATCCATGTAAAGACCTTTAATTGCTTGCAAAAGTTTGCCTCCTATTCCATAATCTTGTAGAACAGACAATAACTTCCTCCTAGGAACCCGGTCATATGCCTTTTCTAGATCTATAAAGCATAGATACAATTCCCTGTTCCACTCATAACACTTCTCCATTATTTGCCGTAAGCTAAAGATCTGGTCCTGACAACCTCTAAGAGGCCTAAACCCACACTGATTTTCATCCAATTGGTCCTCAACTAATACTCGCACTTTCCTTTCAACAATACCTGAGAAGATTTTACCCACAACGCTGATTAAAGAGATACCTCTGTAGTTGTTACAATCTTTTCTGTTTCCATGTTTAAAGATTGGTGTGATAACTGCTTTTGTCCAGTCTGATGGAACCTGTCCCGACTCCCAGGCCATTTCAATTATCCTGCGTAGCCATTTAAGACCTGACGTTCCACTGTATTTGATGAGTTCCGACTTAATTTCATCCACCCCAGCTGCTTTATTGCACTGCAATCTATTGACCATTTTTTCCACTTCCTCAAATGTGATCCTATTTCCATCATCATTCCTATCTCATTCTACCTCGAAATCTGATACATTACTGATCGCATTTTCACCTACATTGAGCAACTCTTCAAAATATTCCCTCCATCTGCCCAAGGCATCCACAGGATTCACCAGCAGTTTTCCTGACCTGTCCAAAATGCTTGTCATTTCCTTCTTACCTCCCTTTCGAAGACTGCTAATTACACTCCAGAATGGTTTTCCAGCAGCTTGACCCATAGTCTCCAACCTGTTTCCAAAGTCTTCCCACGATTTCTTCTTGGATGCTGCAATTATCTGTTTGGCTTTGTTTCTTTCTTCAACATAACTTTCTCTGTCTACCTGGCTTCTGGTATGTAGCCAATTTTGATACGCCTTCTTTTTCCTTTTACAGGCTGCCTTGACTGTATCATTCCACCAAGGTGTTTGCCTCATCCTACTTTTAGACACTACTGTTCCAAGACATTCTTTAGCCACTTCTAGTACTGTGTCCCTGTACCTTGTCCATTCCTTTTCCAATGACTGTAATTGACTACATTCAACTAACTGGTACCTTTCTGAGATTGCTGTTATGTATTTGTGCCTGATTTCCTTATCCTGAAATTTCTCCACTCTTATCCTCCTACATATGGACCTGACCTCCTGCACTTTCGGCCCCACAATCCCAATTTCACTGCAGATTAAATAATGATCAGTGTCATCAAAGAATCCCCTGAATACACGTGTGTCCCTCACAGCCTTCCTGAATTCCTGATCTGTTATTATATAGTCAATGACAGATCTGGTTCCCCTGCCTTCCCAAGTATACCGGTGAATGTTCTTATGTTTAAAAAAGGAGTTTGTGATTACTAAGCCCATACTGGCACAGAAATCCAAGAGTTGTTTCCCGTTCCTGTTGGCCTCCATATCCTCTCCAAATTTACCCATAACCTTTTCATACCCTTCTGTTCGATTTCCAATCCTGGCGTTAAAATCACCCATGAGCAGAACACTGTCCTTGTCCTTTACTCTAACGACTACATCACTCAGTGCCTCATAAAAACTATCCACCTTATCTTGATCTGTCCCTTCACGATGTGAATACACTGACACAATCCTAATTTTCTTGCTAGGCACTGTCAAATCTATCCACATCAGTCGTTCGTTTACATACCGTATTGCAACTACGCTGGGTTCCATTTCTTTCCTGATGTAAAGCCCTACACCCCATTGTGCTATTCCTGCTTTGACTCCTGACAGGTAGACCTTGTATTCTCCCACTTCCTCTTCTTTCTCACCCCTTACCCGAATGTCACTAACAGCTAAAACGTCCAGCCCCATCTTACTTGCAGCCTCTGCCAGCTCTACCTTCTTCCCAAAGTAGCCCCCATTGATATTAATAGCTCCCCATCTCATTACCATTTGCTTGCCAAGTCGTATCTTAGGAGTCCCTGGTTTGTCAGTTAGAGGTGGGACTCCGTCACCTCCATAGGTCCGAGGCATTTTGCTCTGATTGTTGCCAGCATCATATTTAAAGTACCAGGGAAGCAGGTTGCTAGCCTTACTTGCTCCGAGTCCCATTGGGTTTTACCCCTAACGGCTGAGGGACTAACCGGTGGATTTGGTAGTCTTTGCTGTATGAGCACAAAGGTGACCACGACTCAGAATATTCCAAAATAACTGGTATCCCGACTGTAGGGACCACTTACTTGGCCACTCATACGTTGCCCGTGGTTCATGAATTAGGACATGACTACAGGAACCCACACCATGAAGCCATTATCTGAGCATTAATTTTATCCCAATTAAAATCTTTTGCAAATGAAATGAATCGATTCGCACAATTTTCCCCGGGGCTGTCGTTCAAACATTGCCTAATATACTGTAACAATGCAACAGTAAGACACATGTTCGAGTTGCTAAACAAATGGCCTCTGGTCCAGGCTTAACGGTAGATATAGATTAAGTAAGATAATTTTGGCTGTAGGATATTGTTCGGTATCAAGAATACAGCTTCAGTCTAATTATCATTTAAGTTAAATTGAACACATTTTTATAAAAATTATCGATTTATATTTCTCGTGTTGTGTGATCGTAACGCATTTGTCTGAGTTTGCTTGGTTTGCTGTAATCCGGCGTGATATTACCTTCTATGAACTTTTATGTATGCAAGGCGACATGAAAACCATATTCAGGTAAGTTTTGGTCAGGTTATAACAGTGCAAACTGTAAAGATGAAAGTTAATATTTTGAGTCGCGGTTGTGTTATCATCTGTCTTTTACCTTTTGATTTATTTATTGTTTCGGAGTGCTCGGCATGTTTTTCTTGGTAATAACTTTAAAGTTCACTGCAGGCAGGAAAATGTGTCTTTGTGTGTGTTGTTACGCAGTCGTAGCAGACGCTCATCTCCAGAAACAAACAGTTGAAACGTATGTTTGCCCCAAAGGATGGGCTACGTATCACTAATCTGTTTTATTTCTCTTATAAACCCTTTAGTTGAGTAGTTGAAACAGATTTCAGTTTTCTGGTGCTCCTCAATAACAATGAAACGCGCTTATGTGTGTGTGTGTGTGTGTGTGTGTGTGTGTGTGTGTGAGAGAGAGAGAGAGAGAGAGAGAGAGAGAGAGAGAAATGGGGGAAGGACCCTCAATTTGGCAGTAAACTATATTCGCTTCAAACAACGATTTGGGTTTTTCACGAATAAAGGCCTGCTTTCGAATCGATATGTACAGTGTCACGCTGCACATGATTTACCGATTGGAGTGTGGGGCACGTTGCAAGTGCTCCATGCGAAAGACATGCTTTGTTGTGCGACACATTTTACATTGTTTTTCTGAGACATCTTGACGGCACGGTATTAACCTTCGATCCCATTGTGTGGAAGGTATCAAAACTAGTTAAATACAAAATCCGTGCACTTTGTAGGTTCTTTTACTTTCATTTACATACATTAGCCGATTTCCGATATTTCTTTAGTAGCTGATTAAAATCACGTGTTTCGGAAAAATTCTCTTCGAAAAACTAGTTTCAGAAACATCATGCAAAATTTAAACGCGATTTTTGTGTCGATTTTATCAAAACTCGTGCTTGTATCATGAAAGATTGTGTATTTTCGTAGGCTTAGAACGGCGAAAAATATATTTGGCGTTATAGCGTAAGTTGCCTATATTTCTGCTCTGTATAATTATAGAAGTAGTAACCCTGTTAGAAGAAGCGTTCACCCCTCTTTCAGTGTATATCAACGTGGATACATGTAAATTTCTGATAATTTTCGGTAGTTGGGAGTGGTGTGCAGAATATATATTAGCAATCATTATCAAAACTAGACATAGTTGTCTCACTGGGAATTCCGCGATCGTTCATTAAGTAAAATATGGAGTTTCAGTCTTCGATCGCTATTCTTTATTTTCAATTACCGGTTTCGGGCTAGCTGCCCATCTTCAGATCTGTTAGACAATGTTAAAAATGTAATTAATGAGAGAGATACAGTTACTGAAAAATATCTTAGTTTACAAAAAGAAATTTTGGAACGTATAAAATGCCAACATACCATACGTTGTAGTTACAGAGTAACTTGTCCGTACAAAACACACAGTTCACTGTCATAAGTAAAGTAAATAAACGTGCTCGAAGAGATTGAAATATACGCACATCAAAGAAAAACCCCAGGCCTACTACTTAATGAGCAAAGTGATTTTATGCACAGGAATTATTATGAGATTTTTAAAGACCTGTTTTAGGCTTACTCTTGACTGCAACAGCACGCCCCAGTAAGAAACAGCTACAGCGGAACGGCCCTCAGCGTACTGGCGGCGAGGTGAATTGGGCGCGGCGCAAGACAACTCGGCGTGGCGTTGTATACGTTCTGACGTAGGAAAATCCACTCAACCACCAATCAGAAACAAAGAAGAGTAAACGCACATTTTCGGAAGGATATCTGCATTTTAATTATATTTTATGTTTCTTTATAAAGAAATTTTAAATTAATGTAAAAATTTTTGTTTCATGGTCCACTCAAAAAGATTATTCATTTGTTATTACCTTAAAAAATTGTTTTATTAAAAAGAATATTCGCCAATAATATATACGGCGAAATAATAACAGATGCACAATTGTTATAGGTAGAGGGCACTTTTTACTGTTACCAATCAGGTTACTCTTAAATACTGCGATATAATGTTTTAACAGATTCAAATTTACTTTACTTATGACAGTGAACTGTGTGTTCTGTACGGACAAGTTACTCTGTAACTACAACATATGGTATGTTGGCATTTTATACGTTCCAAAATTTCTTTTTGTAAACTAAGATATTTTTTCAGTAACTGTATCTCTCTCATTAATTACATTTTTAACATTGTCTAGCAGATCTGAAGATGGGCAGCTAGCCCGAAACCGGTAATTGAAAATAAAGAATAGCGATAGATGACTGAAACTCCATATTTTACTTATTTTATTTAAATATATATTAGCGTTCGTGATTTGCAGTTAGTGTAACACATACCATAACTAACATTCCGCGTAAAATTTGACTTTCCCGCTCCAAGGGAAGTGTATATTATCTGCATTTGCCGTGAATTAGCGATATTTTCAAGCAGCAGATAATAAGTAACTTGTAACTCACGGTACATTCTTGTCTTAAAAGAAATCTCGTTTTACGTATTAACGGCTTCAGTTCTCAAAAGGAATCAGTAATACTTTAAGCTAAAATAACCCAGAAATTAAAGGAGAATTAGCAGACTCATTTTAAAGTTTTAAGTTTACTGCTCTGTAAAACATTGCGCCAGCCACAATACAGGTCTACTGTGAATGCTGTTCTCCACCGCAGGATGAGTTCGCTGACGTTCGCAAGCAGCTAAAAATCGTCTCACTACTTTCAAGAAGATGTTTGTTTCTCTTCCTTACACGAAGCATAAGAACATGATCTTACGACCAACCGAATTAGTAATGGGATTGCTAAGTAGCCAGTGTGTAACACTCGTATTTCCTCACACACAAATTATTCAAGCTGTTTTCTGCGCTTGCCATGAAACGCTAATCGTTTGCACGTCCGTGCATGCAGTACACTTCATGAAAATCTGTCCTTCGTTTCACGCCGCCTCAATGGTGCTGCAATTTTGATGGCCAATAGTGCATTTTATCAAAATGCCATCCATGGTTTGTTATGTTTGAGATATTCTTCCTTCTGTAAACTCAAATTGAGGAGATCCTGAGGATGAGAACGTGTTATATAAATAAAGATATTCATTTTTCATTTTTTATCAAGCCGTGACACTTGTTTTCATTTTAAGCTAAGTTTAGTGATGGAAACGTGTGATGTTTCTGCTGCCACCAATGTATATATTCCGTAGGGATAGTGAGAAAACTGCAAGGGACATTCGGACGGGCAGAAGTTATAAACAGTTGGTAACACTGCACAAAACAGATACATATTTAGTCAGGCAAATACAGACAGTACTGGCGCAACATCGTAGCGTGTTTCATACCAAGAAACGTGTATATCTGCAAAACAGTGTGAGATTAAGCCAGAATCAACAGTGCCAAACGAAGGAATACTTCAAAAACGTGCAAGCAGACGGCGTTTCCTGATGTGAGCGAAAACAATACATAACATCCCATAAGCAAAAACTACATATTTCGTAAAGAACTGCTTTTGTTTTAGAAAGCAATCCAAATTGTAAATATCTTGTATTATAAATCACTGATGTTTTATTTCAATAAAACGAAATGCCTTTAAAGACAAAAACACATATTTTCCTATAGTTGCAAAGACGGAAGCCAAATTCCTTCAACAGTTATAAAGCAGCTACGGACAATATGAACACACAAATGAAGAATTTAAAGGAAGAATATTGACAGTCGTATTTCCTCGTTACACACGCGAACTGCAAATACATATGCTACTGGTTCCACCCTGACATTATGAAAAATTCCCGTTCTTTCATTATCCGTTTCTTGCTGTTGTTTTATGTAAGCAACATTCAAAATACACGTTCTCTAAAAATGTGGCAGAATTAGAATCAGGAAGTCATCCTAACAGATAAATTATTATCGATACCTGATTGCAAATGAAAGTTCGTTGTTAGCTGCTATGTCCATAAACATGAATAATACATCAGTTGCTTGTAAACATTCCATGTCTGTGACTTTGTCATATCAGTAACTAAGCAGCTGTGAAACTTGTTAATTACCAAGCGCAACTAAGGGTAAAACTCCCGCAACTCCAAAGTTTCATTAAGTTTCCACTTGTAGGTTAACGAGAGTTTACGACGTAAAGAGGTAAACAGATTGCTGCCGCAAGAAAAGCTTTATCGGTTCGCACGTAAGTAAGATATAGATGTGTAAGGATCTCTGCTCACTCGAGTTCTCAGAGTATCAGGCACAAAGCGCTTACAGAGACAAGAATCTTCCTAACTACTTATCTCATTGACCTAGTATATAATATTGCGCAAGATAGCGAAATTTAACCGATAAGGAAATGTTAATGTGGTTCTCTTGCTTCCAGTTCAGTGATCTACATTTTCTTTGAAACTAATTAGCTATTTACAAAAGAAATCACATGTAAATAAGGTCAACAGGAAACAGGTGCACACTGCGTCAGAAGACCTGATGTGGGACAAAAATACGCCAGCCGTGATAAGGCTGTAGTGGAGTGCGAGATGACATCGTTTGGTAAGACATGGAAAAGATGTTTCCACGAATCGGGTAATACGCACTTGGTAACGCAAAGAGTGATGTTGAAATGGAGTTCAAATCGACTGTTGACACTTTGATCATTATAGTTATGAGGGATGGTTACAAAGTTTTAGTTATCACCCCGAACAAATCAAATTACGTACTTAATTTTTTCGAGTTGGTAATTAAAACTTTATGACCAACCTTCCCATATGCACTTTGGAGATTTGCATCGCATGAGATATCGGCCGGCTGCTATGGGGAACTTCCATGTTACTTGAATGAAGCTGTAATCATAAATAGTATCGAACAGAAATGCAGAATGAAGTATTTATGAGAAAGAAAGGTATCGGAAGTGCCAGTATTAAAAAAGGGCAGTTATCGTTTGATAATGGATATGATAAAAGAAGGTTAGCTATTCACACCTCTAAACTGCACGCTATAGTCTTTACTAGACTATGAACATGTATCAGAAAAGACCAAAAGTCAAAGACTCAAATGAAGACAATCACGCAGGGCACTTCTTTTTCTACCATAGCTACAACAAAGCATGTTTCACGTTAAACAAGAAACCAAACACCTGATGTACAGTTAACATAATGGTCATAGGCCTTTTTTCAATCAGGAACTGACTTCGAGTTTGTGATGGTTTGATGTCGGTGTCTCGTCTGAAGGTTTTGTTTTGCGGCTCGGTGTTAGTCTGAAACTGCAATAATTATATAGTGTAGCTACTAGTCACATATGTCAAAGATTTTAATCTCTCCCGATAATACAAGGTTATTGTAAATTATTGAACCGATTTCACAGATTCACTGTAGCTATAATATTTGATATATTGCCAAAGATCTTTGCACATTCAAGAAGTTTTTTCCACATGTTACGGGTGCTTCATTATGTGCTCCCCTCCTGTCCAGCTTATCTAACTGCACACTGCTGTGCTCTCGTGTCAGAAATATGAAGTGCAGTTTACTTGTGCTCGTCGACAATGGACACATCACGAAGTATATAGTGAGTCTATGATTCTTAATCTGCCCGAAGACAGTTGGGTCGCCCTGTTACTCTTAAATACCTCATCTCAGAGCAACGACCATTTTTGTGGGACTTATGGTCTGCGTTCTAGAGAGATTTCTGGGTACTATTAAGTGTCATTTTACTGTTTCATTATTTGAGAGACTGTGGTTTAGAGTTACACTCCACAGCTAGTTCAAATATTAATTGGTTCAACTGCTGCGTAAATTAGTCCTGGAGCCTTCTCTGAAGGGTGTAACCTCCCCAGAAAAATTTCGTAAGACAATTATTTAATAGAAATGGAGCCAAGTAAAACTTTCCCACAAAATGTTGAAAGACTATAATTTGAATGTTAACAAGAATACAACCTAACGTAATCTCCCAGCAAATAAATTTACTGACAATGACAATTTGACAAAAATTAGCAATCTGACTCTGGTGTAAGCTCCCACAAAAATAATGAAAAACAATTCAGTGATAAGAAAATCTCAGTGATAATGATAATTCAATTAAACCGAAATATCGGTCTTTGGCCCTGTGCAAATCAGAATTAAATTCTTACCTCATTGTATCTGCTAGTCAAATTTCTGCTCTTATTCTTGCGCACAGCTTGGAGGAACTGCATTGCAAATAATAATATTCCTTTTTTTTTGTAATTTAACTGAAATTTGTTTAAGGGAAGTGGAACGAAATTTAGTTCAATAAAATTGCTTTTGAAATCATAATTATTATTGGGGCACTTGTTGGAAATTAATTACAATAAATAAAATTTACATTATGTGATGATTACCTTAATTAACAATATACCTCATTCAGCATCTTGACCAGTGTTGCCGACAGACCACATCACACAACCGCACTGGGCTGCTACTACTGACCGACCGCTCTGCATGACGACTACTACAGAACTGCTCTCATCGACTACTGACTGAGTACTGCTCGCAACACTCGCGCGGTCAAGCGCAGTCTAACCACGAAAATAGGCTCTCTGGTCAAAGATTTTAACGTGCCTCACCATCGCTGCTATGTTACATACGTGTTTCATAACCCTCCACTGGGGGGGCAAAAATTTGGCAGCGATGGTGAGTCATTTGGACTTGCCATCGCAAGAAATTTTTACAATTTACAGAATATTCAAATTTAGTAAATAAATTAAATGTTGTGCACATGCACCGAGTACAAAACATTTCAGACAAAGACAGGATGTGAGTACAAAACATAGTAGTAAATCAGAAAACTGTATATACAAATTATTTGACAGATGCAAAGTGCACATGCACTGAAAAAATTCTTTACCATTTTCAGAACAAATAAACAGAATGGCAGAAAATCGTGTTGATAAGTGACATGAGTGTACTCGCACTGGAGTTGAGAACATATTAACAATTTACGAAATGTATATACAATGAGTAACAAATGACATAAGTGCATACGCACTGAAGTATTGAATATACAGAATGAGTACAAATCATATTGAAAAATGAGAAAAGTGCACAGGCACTGAAGTTCAGTAGAAAACATATTAACACACAACATAAGTGCACATGCACTGTAGTTCAGAACATATCATTAAAATAAAATAATAAATAAAAATGTATATACAATATAAAAGACAAGAGTGCACATACTGTACTTGAGAACAAATCGAAAAAATGTGTTAGGCATTTTTGCAATAAATAAACATAATGGCAAAAAAAATCATATCGACAAGTGACATAACTGTACTCGCACTGGAGTTCAGCGAATCAAAAAAAAAGTATAACCCATGAACATAAATAATGTTAGCAAAAAAATGATTTTCACTATGTGACAAGAATTAGGATAGGAAAGGGAAGGATTGCATCATGGTTGTAGCACTTTAGATTGCACACAGCTGTTCTGAAAGTCCATATCTTTCCACAGAAGTACAACACCAAGTGACACAATTTGAAGTTTCTTTCCCATCAGAATTTACCAGTGTAGCCAAGACACTGAACTCTCGTAGTAATATTTCATGTTCTTGTTTTGGCAGTACATTAGGTACACCAAACAGTGGGACCATAATAACGTCTTCATCGCTCACGGTGGTGGACAGCATGTCGTGTCAACACCACGCTCTTACAAGGCACACCAACGTAGAATTAGTGCAAAACCAAAGATAGTGCTCCATGATCACTAGGATAGACAGGACAAATGGACATTGCAGTAATTCAGGGTAGTTAGCTCATGAGGTGAAGGACATTAAGTCACATAATATTGACAATTGCAGTTTTCATTAGTAGTTTGGGGCATTCATAGCCCAGTGATTGAACATTTCTGTACCAAGTATGTAGTATTACAGAAAAATGTTCATTAATTGTTTTACATAGAATCAGTAACCTTCTTTTCCTAGTTACAAAGCATTATTAAATAATCGCATTCTTTTCCAGTTACAAAGTATAGCATAGTTAATTAATTATGTGTCATTCCAATATAGTAATAATCATTAGCCTTCTCCTAATTACAAAGCATTATTAAACAGTCACATTCTTTTCCAGTTACAAAGTACAGCATAGTTAATTAATCATTTGTCATTTCAATATAGTAAGAATAATTAGCCTTTTCCTAATTACAAAACATTATGAAACAATCATATTCTTTTCCAGTTACAAAGTATCAACATTGAAAACAAGAGCTAATTAATGGCATAATTAATAACCTAATTCATTGATTGTCATTAATTATTGGCACTCAGTGGCCATCAAGTATTGAATAGAATAAAACATTGTTCATCATTCAGTATTATTCAGATCATTAAGAAGTAATAACAATCCATTGAGTCACATTCAGATCATTATGAAGTCATTATTAAAAATCAGCTAATTACAGTCATAGCATTAATAATCAAACACATTATAAGTAGTCTCATTACAATAAACAGTGGAGTTATTATAAGGGAAAGCAAGAAGAGAAAAAGAAAAAAAAATTGGTTCTGGGTTGTTCCTGTAAATGAAAAATGTGTAACGTCATTCGTCATGAGTCAGCTGTAGCAAGGTTGTGAAACAAGGCAGTAATGTGATCACATGTATAAATGATAGACACAAATGGTTAAAAAAATGTAAGTGCTAGTACAGGTATAATAAGTAACAGGTTTAGTAATTATCATGAAAAGCTTCTGCTGGAAAAAATACAAAATGGATTATTGACCTGAAAGAAGAAACGCACACTATGCTGAAAAGTAGTGAACTTCGAATTAACAGGTAGTGAAATGTGTATAAACATGTGTTCCATAGCTGTCCTTTCCAAAACTTTCCGTCATCCTACTATGCAATATAACACCTGCTGTCAAAACAAACTGCAACAAATACTTAAATAACTACGTAGCATAAATACATAACTTCAACATTATCCTCATCTGTAAAGAAAAAACTTCATTATTCATCACTTCATTATTCATAACTCCATCATTATCATCACCTGTAAAGAAAAACTTCATTATCCATAGTAGCATATTCTTCATCATTATTCATCAGTATTCATTATCATCTGCAAAAATCACTTCATTACTCATTACACAACTATTCCTTATCTCTAGCATATTTCATCACTAAAACTAAGATGTGTAGTTCTGTCTGACAGCCTGCATCAATCACCTTGTATTCTGAAAGAAAAAATTAGTTAAGACTGCTATTCTACGATGAGTATAGTATATTCTTGTTAATGCTTGTTAATCCTGATCCATTTACTCTTCCTCATAAAGTTATTGCATCTTCTATCGTTTATTCCGTAGGTGAAATTCCCATTTCTGTTGAATTTATTTCTTACACGCATCATTTCTTTCTGAAATTGATGAATAGAGAATAACGTCTTGCATTTAAATCATATACCCACTAAGTAATTACTGATTAACGGTAATATAATTAAGCATACAGCATAACATGACAGAAAACGTAATATGTCGAAAGCACAGACAGTGTTCAAAGGCAAAAATGTACACGGAATATCACAATGCAGCAGCAAAAAAAATGTAAAAGTCACGATGTTGAGATGTCATAAGGCCAAAAAAAAAAATGTCAAAGTCGACTGGTGTGTTTTATATCTTAACTATTTCACAGTGCATATAGACAAAACTGGAATACAATCGTACATAAAAAAGTGGAAAATGTGCATGGTCTGATGTGTAACGACAAGAAAAGCGACCTGCTAACCTTACCTTGCCGGGCACTTGCCAAGAAAAAATACGATAATCATCAGTAATTAGTCAGGTGAAATAATTGCATTAGTAAATGGCATCATAGCATGTTACATCATAAAGTGATTTCATTCAATAAACGGTTTAATGTTTGAGATATGGTGATTGCCTTTCGATTTTCTGGTTCTCAAAGTTTCGACGTGTACAACATTGGGGTGAGGGATGCTGCGAATCCGATATGGACCTGCGTATAGAAGTTCAAATTTACTGCACTTACCTTTTAATTTGCTGGATAAATAGTGTGTACGTACTAATATTTTCTGTCCAACGTGAAAGTCGCGGCGTGTACAAACCTGTTTTTGCTGTCTTCTCCGGCGCTCTGCGGCACGTTTGATGTTGTTCAGCGCAATGTCAATTATTTCGTGGTGTCGTAAGCGACGAGATGTAGGAAAATTTACAAATTCTTTAATTTTGTTTGGTGGTTCAACGTTTTTCAGTATAACAGACGGAGATAGCATAGTGGATTCATTTGGAATGGAATTAATTACATCTTGGAATGAGAGTATGTATGTATCCCAATCAATATGTCTTTTGTGGCAGTATATTCGGCACAGCTTACCAATTTCTTTCATTAACCGTTCACAGGGGTTCGAAGAAGCGTGGTACTTGGATATATAGATCGGAGAAATGTTTCTGGCTCGTAACATGCGTGTCCATATGCTACTACGAAATTGAGATCCATTGTCAGAAATTACTTTCATCACATGCCCTACATGAAATAGAAAATGTTTTACAAATGCTTTCGAAACAGTTTTAGCAGTAGCTTTGCGTAACGGAGTGAAAGTAACAAATTTTGAAGTGAGCTCAACAGCGACAAAGATGTAGCAAAAACCTCTGTTAGTTCTCGGAATCGGACCAAAAATATCTACTGCGGCCATGTGTCTTAATTTAACAGGTACAATGGGATATAAAGGAGGAATATGTGAAGTGGTGTCTGATTTAGCTTTCTGGCAAGTTTTACAAGACGCTAAAACTCGTCGTATACGTTTCTCCATGTTGGTAAAATAACAGTTCTGTCTCAGTATAAGAAAACATTTTCGTGCTCCGTAATGTGCGTAACTTAAATGAGTGTACCAGATTAATTTGTTAACCAGTTCGTCAGGAATACATAATAACCAATTGTTGGTATCAGGGTGAGAGCGGCGAAACAAAATGTCATTGCGTACAGTGTAATGGTTTCTAATCGTAACATTATTCTTATCTTGCCAAAGGCGTTTAATTTCTTTCCACGCGTTGTCTTTACTTTGCTCTTTTGCTATGTCCTGTAATGACGACGAAACAAAATTTTCAAATGCAACTTGTTGGATGTACATTACGCTGAAATTTGCTTTACAGAAGTTGGTTGCGATGTCTTGCTGATTGTTGCAAAGAGAACGGGATAATGCGTCTGCTACAACATTTTGTGTGCCGGGAATGTGAACAATTGTGAAATTAAATTCCTGCAAGTAAAGTTTCCATCTGCTTAACCTGTCGTGAGTGAATTTAGCTGAAAGTAAAAATTGTATCGCTCTGTGGTCTGTGTAAACTGTAGTGTGTCTTCCATAAAGAAAGTGCCGAAATCTCGTAAAAGCCCAAACAACACATAATGTTTCAAGTTCAGTAACGGAATAATTTCGTTCAGCAGGTGATAGAATGCGGCTTGCAAATGCGATGTTTTTAATTACTGTAGAACCATCTTCTTCAATTTCCTGAAAAATATGTACGCCTAAAGCTGTGTTGGAACTGTCGGTGGCAATGGAAAAATTTCTGGTAAGATCCGGGTGCGATAAAAGTGGAGCATTCAACAAGGTTTCTCTCAGGTTCACAAATTCAGAATGTGCTTGCTTATCCCAAGACCAAATAGTGTTTTTACCTGTCAGTTGACATAATCTAGGTGTGTCTAAAGCGGAGTGATGAATAAATTTACGAAAAAAGTTAATTAAACCCAAAAAGCTGCGTAATTGTTTTTTCGTCGTAGGAACAGTAATGTCACGTAAAGCTTGAAGTTTTTCCGGATCAGGCGCAATGCCTTCTGCTGAAATTACGTGTCCAAGAAATTTTATAGAAGTTTTGCCAAAGTGCGATTTACTTAGGTTAACTGTGAGTCCTTGCGCATGAAAAGTTTGCAACAGTCGTTCTAAAATCAGATTGTGTTCAGACCAATTAGCTTCTGCGATAAGAATGTCATCTACGTACGTCGTAATTCTGTCTTTAAGTTCTGTCGGAAGTATTGTGTTCAAACCGCGAATAAAAGCTGCAGAAGAAATAGTTAAGCCGAATGGTAATTTACAAAATTGATAACAGTCGCCGAAACAGAGAAAAGCTGTATATTTTCTGCAATTTGGATGAAGTTGAATTTGCCAAAATCCCGATTTCAAATCTAATGTAGAATAAATAGCAGTACCGTGAAATTTCTGTAAAAGTTCCTCTAGTGTCTGCGGTCGATCTGTTTCATTAATAATTATGTCATTAATGTGACGTGAATCAAGTACGAGGCGAAGTGAGCCATCTTTTTTCTTAACAATATGTAGCGGGTTTATGTACGGACTAACTGCTGGTTCTATAATTCCTTGATCAAGCATATCCTGCAATTCTTTTTTAACTTGTTCTCTGTGAATATATGGAATGGGATAATGCTTTGCTTTAAATGTGTCGTGCTGTTTCACTTGAAATTCATACATAAAACCGGACATAGTACCAGGAATGTTGTCAAAAACTGGAGCTTGCTGTAAAAGAATTTTGTGTAATTGCGTACGTTCGTCGTCTGTAGTTGCACTGCTTTGTCTAACTTTATCGGAAATCATTTGCATCACGTCGTAGTCAGCTTCGTCTGGAGTATTACCGTTGTGTACGTACGTATCCGTGAACAATGTGGGATTACAGTCTATGCCACGTGATACGGAAATGACCTCTGTGCGATTAATTGTTTGTTCTTCCGCAGATACTGAAATTCTAAAGCCAATTGTGCATCCTCATCCTTTAACATTAAAAAGGAATTTTGAAAATCAATAATAGCGTCGTGTTGTACCAGAAAATTATTACCTAAAATTACGTCTGTTGTCAGTAAAGGAACAATCCAAAAATTTGAGTGAAAAGTATGACCTGCAATGCAAAATGATAAATGTGTCTGCAATTTAACGTCTACTCCTTTACTCGATACTGCTCCTTTCACTTTTGTTTTGCCTAAAGGTAATGTCGGATAGGTATTCTCTTTGTTGCACTCGTTAAAAGTCTCCTCATTTATTACTGATATAGGTGATCCGGAATCAATTACTGCTGAGAATTTTGATGAACCAATTTTAATTTCGATAACAGGATGTGAAATAGTTTTCTGAACAAATGGTCTTTCCTGCAAGAGAGTGTCTCTGATATCGTCAAAAGTAATTACATTTTCGTGAACAACATTTTGCGTGTCAAACGTAGTGCTTGTGTTATTGGAAGATGCGATCTGTACATTATCTAGTCAGATTCTGTCTGACGTGTTATTATTATTAGGAGGATTCTGTGGCATTTCGACGATTTGAACAGTTCTATTACTTCTTCCAGACGTGTTACGTTCTGGATGGTACCTACTGTCGGGTTCATTCATGAGAATATGTTCTTGTTGATTACTTTGTTGCTGGTAAGACCGACTGTTATTATATGTACGCTGATAATTGTGCTCATCGTTTTTACGTCTGTCGTGATAGTCATTCCTATACGGTGCATTGCGATAGGAATTGAAATATTGTCTTCTTTGTACGTAGTTGTTTCCTTGCTGTCGTGCGTTACTATTTGTTGTATCAGGGACTATACGTGCTCGCGACGGAACATTAAAGCCTGGTTGACCTTGTGCATTACATTGTTGGTTACGTATGCTAACCGGTTGACTTTCATGCTGTTGCGGTGGAAAATTTCTATTGTTACCATAATGTGCTTCCTGTTGCTGAAAATTTTGACGATGTTGACAATCTGAATTGTGTCTGTGATTTAAGTTCTGGTAGTTATCGTTTCTAAAGCGTCTGTTATCGTTTCTATTGAAATTACGTGTCTGACCATAATTCCTGTACTTTTGTTGACCTTGGTTATTATACGAAAAATTTTTGTTTACAAAAGAATAATCAGATTGTTGTACTTCCAAGAGCTGTAAAAGATCCCTGAATGCTGAAATGTTTTCTTTTTGCTGGCCAGTTAAAAGTGACACTCGTAATGACCGTGGTAATTTGGAAATGCATAATTGTATAAGTGCGGATTCACTGTACGGTTCACTCAGGTATTGGTTTTGTTGTACCATGTGCTCAAAAAATTGCGTTACACTGGGAAAATTTGAGTTTTCATAGTTTGGCAAACTAATTAGTTGGTCTTTAATTCCGCGCTGTGTCGTCTTCGACCAGTACGCTGACAGAAAAGCATTCTGAAATTCCTCTACTGAATAGCATTGCCTCGCGATCGGTCTCATACGAGTTGCCGGTTCGCCTTCCAAAAAGCTGCAAATAAATTCAAGTTTATGCGTTACAGGCCAAGTCGGTGGAAGAGCAAAGCTAAATTGTTGAATCCAGTCCAGTGGGTGAATCTGCGTTCTATCGTTTTTAAAAACTTTAAACTTTCTCACTGACAGAAAATGTTTGTAATCGAAATTATCGTCTCTGTGTGATGCAACAGGTTCAGGATCGTAAGAGTATCTATTGAACTGTGGTTGTTCGGAATCTAAGTCCCGTACTCTCTGTAGATTACTCAAATTATACGCGTTGCGTGAGTCTGGCAAATGTTCGAAAAGTGGCGCCTGCTGGGATGTGTTATTAACTGAAATATTTTTAATCTCTGTTACTTCTTGCTGTAAACTCGACAGTTTTCTACGCAACGTGTTGTTAGACGAGTCGATCTCATTAATTGTCTGCTGCAAATTTTGAAATTCAGGTGTTTGGTTAAATGAAATCGGTGCAGTATCGTCTGATTTATTATCATTACTACTTTCAATAGCATCAATACGACTGGCCAATTCTTCATATTTTTCAGTCAGTATTTTTGCCTGATCATCGGTTTTAGAATCGGACGCATTAATCTGTTTTTGCAACTTACGCGTAGTTTCGCTCAGTTTTTTAACATCAGCTTTGATGACATCGCAATCCTGTGTTAGTTCTAATTGTTCGAATCTGTCTGTCACTGTTTGAATATTTACTGTGTGTGTATCTGTTTTTGATTTAAGATCAGAAATTTCATCCCGTAATTCCACGTTCAACTGTTCTATGGTATTAATTTTGTCGGACACTGTAGTAATATTATTGTCTACATACGTCTTCGCTTTCGCGAACATTTTACGTTTGTCTTCCTGTCTCTGTGCAGGGATTGTTTCCATGACTTGACGTTTGACTTTATTTTGATCTTGAATAAATTTGCGGAAACGTGTATTACTGTTTTCTATGTGGTGATTAAAGCGTTCGTCAATCTGAGTATTTTGTTGTTCGAATTTCGCGTCGATCTTTTCATCCATTGTGCGCGAAAGTTCTGCTGTCATTGCTTTAAACTCGTCGCGTAATTGTGTTGCTTTTTCAGAGCATTGTTTAGCGACTCCGCTAATTTCCTCTCTGAGTGTTTCTGTTTCGGCTGTTTGCATTTCCCTTAATTCTTGCGCAACAGACTTAATTTCTTCGCTATTTTTACGTGAACAAGCCTCAATTTCCACGCGCAACTGTTCCTTAGTGTCATGACACTGCGCGGCAACAGCTCTAATTTGTTCACTAAGCTGTCTGGAATTGTCGTCTAATTTTTCGTTAAGGCTGTCTTGTATTTCATTAAAGTGTTGTTTGAGATTTTCATTATCTTGTCTGTTCTGTTCTCTAAGTTGTCTGAAATTGTTGTCTGTTTTCTCACTCTGTTGTTTGATATTTACACCAAGATCGTTCTTAAACTGTAGCATTATTGTCATAAATTGATCCAAACTTAAAGTAAGACTTTTATCCATTGTGGATACTCAACCACCCACACAATGGGTACAAACAAGCACTAAATGTATATACCATCTGATGATGAGTTGCTAGGCAGCTCGAAACCGGTCATGATTAAATAAAATACATCTACATAAAAGGCGACTGGTTGCAGTAATTTCTGAAAAACTTAAAGTAGCTGTTGCATTCTCAGTACTCTGTGATGGAGTACATGCAATTGTCACGTTTTGTGTGACCATTTGGTCATTCTTTGGTTCACAAAAAGCTGTCCCTGTCAAATGTACACTCTCATTCACTATTTCGGAATTAAATAACTCCGGCGTACTTTGTGTATCCTGTTCATTTTCATTAGACAAATTTGTCTGCTCGTCACGTGAATTTAGTAAACCGGTTGTATTAAGCTGGGCAGCGTTCATTACAATAGTGCGCCCATCGTCATCAATTGTCGTCAAATCAACACAAGACACAATCGAGTTCGTTTGTTCATCATTAAGGTCTACATCATTATTAATGGTTGGAACGCATTGATTGTCAGTGAACGCAGGATTGACATCATTACACTGCGTGTCACATGTCCTATCAGTCACGTTGTTTAAGTCAGTAATTTCGTTCATAATACCTCGCGATACACTATTCACAGTCTTTCGCGGCATTTTTACAATAGTCACAATTATTCACAAAACAATGAGCACAAATGCAAAAACAACACACAAATACAACAGAGCAAAGAATTGCCGTTGACCTGTAGAAAGAAAGTCACAAGATTAGTAAAAGCGTATCGCCAAATCCTAATTATACTTAAGCAAATAAGAGCAGATATCTGACTGTTTTTCAAAAGACTCTCAACGAAATACGATCCTGGACTGGGTGTCGCCAAGTGTAACCTCCCCAGAAAAATTTCGTAAGACAATTATTTAATAGAAATGGAGCCAAGTAAAACTTTCCCACAAAATGTTGAAAGACTATAATTTGAATGTTAACAAGAATACAACCTAACGTAATCTCCCAGCAAATAAATTTACTGACAATGACAATTTGACAAAAATTAGCAATCTGACTCTGGTGTAAGCTCCCACAAAAATAATGAAAAACAATTCAGTGATAAGAAAATCTCAGTGATAATGATAATTCAATTAAACCGAAATATCGGTCTTTGGCCCTGTGCAAATCAGAATTAAATTCTTACCTCATTGTATCTGCTAGTCAAATTTCTGCTCTTATTCTTGCGCACAGCTTGGAGGAACTGCATTGCAAATAATAATATTCCTTTTTTTTTGTAATTTAACTGAAATTTGTTTAAGGGAAGTGGAACGAAATTTAGTTCAATAAAATTGCTTTTGAAATCATAATTATTATTGGGGCACTTGTTGGAAATTAATTACAATAAATAAAATTTACATTATCTGATGATTACCTTAATTAACAATATACCTCATTCAGCATCTTGACCAGTGTTGCCGACAGACCACATCACACAACCGCACTGGGCTGCTACTACTGACCGACCGCTCTGCATGACGACTACTACAGAACTGCTCTCATCGACTACTGACTGAGTACTGCTCGCAACACTCGCGCGGTCAAGCGCAGTCTAACCACGAAAATAGGCTCTCTGGTCAAAGATTTTAACGTGCCTCACCATCGCTGCTATGTTACATACGTGTTTCAAGGGATATCTCGATGTTACCATCGACATGGAGAAACTGGCGACGTTTCCAGAAATGAAGTTAGAGGAAAACTGAAATTTCGGCTTGCAAACTAGGGATGGGAGCAAAGGAGTGGGATGAATAGCTGCTGTCATGAAGGACCGAAAAGTCAGAACATCGATTTTTCTTACGCAGTTTCTTGAAAATGAAGGTGTACGTTCGACTTTCAGAACAATCTTAGGGAATTCGCTGGGAACAGTCTTGCTAGCCAAAATGGTGCCTTGTAACTTCAAATAATTGAGGGAAGAATCGCTCTGCAGCAGATCAATTTGGGACATGTATCAAAGAAAGATGGAAGTATACTGCTCCGTTTCATCACAAATTTCACAATTGTCAGCGGGTATAACTTTAAATGAACTGTTTGTATGTTATAAAAAGCAATAACTCACTCCTCATTGTGTAAACGTATATAATTCCAGAAACTGGTTTTAGCTTATGTGAAACAGTCTGGCGCAACAAATTCGCGAGGCCAGTCTCGTGTATTATAAACCAAATATGTTGCATGAGACTGTTTCGCTGCGAGCCACACTAATGTCAGGTTTTGGGTGCGAAACAAAGTACCTCATTTCGCGTAAAATGATGGCTATCTATGAACACTGTTACAGGTATTTTCACCTAGCGACTGTGTTCTTTTACAAATCGCTTTTCACAACTCCTGATGAATCACATCTGAAGACGATCATTAAGTGATCGAAACTAATTATCGTTTGTGAGAATTTACAGCTGAGACTATTTGCAGTAAGTGTTTAAAAAATTATGTGGTTGCGGCATCTCACATGACAATCTGTAATCAGTAATAAAAACTCTGTTGAGGCCATACAGAAGCGAGGAAGACTAACGGCAGGATCACTGAATTAGACATGAAAACTGTCTATTGTATCTGTATGCACATTTATTTGTTATTTTATAAATATTTATAGAATTATTGTTTGTTGGTTTTCATAACAGTTATATTGATGAAAACAATTCTTTTTTAGAGGTAGTGAGAACGTACGTGGATAAAAGTGATTAGCTTACAGATACTTGGTCTCTTTAAGGGACAAAGACAATCCGAAATCAGGTCTGGACACAGCTAGAAGCGAAATAAGTATATTTTTTAATCAGTATTTGTTCTGACAGGGGAACGTATAATTTAAAGCGAAGTAATCTGGTAAATAATGTTATTGTGCGTTCACAATCCCTTCGTTGCGTATTGCAAAGATGGAAGAACGATGTTGTTGGTTGATCATGAAACGTCCCCTTAGAACAATTTATACATGACTGTGCTTAAACTGACACACAATATTTTTAGCGCAACGCAATCTGACTATCAAAGATCCCTGCAAAAGAATGGCCCTGAGTAACATTAAACTATACCTTTCACAAATAACTTACCTCACAAAAATCTTCATTACTCGAACTACTGCAATACAGCGAGCGCCACTACTGCCAGCTAAATAAAAGATTCAAACTACGGAAGTCACTAACTACTGATAGGGATAGTTAGCAAATGAAAGATTTTAATAGAGTACAAACACTGTATTTACCTTAATAATCATAATATATATATATAGCAGTTCAATTTCAAAACTTCCGCCATCTCTCTCCCCACATCCACCACTGCTGGCGGCTCACCTCCAACTGCGCAACGCTACGCGCTGTTCACATCCAGCTGCCGCTGCCCAATACTACAATGGTAGACAACAATGCAAACTAGCCACAGACTGCACATAGCACAGCCAGTGATTTTCGTACAGAGCGCTACGTAACGTTGCCAATAAGAAAATATAAACAGCCTTCTTACATAGAGGAAACGTAAACAGCCTACTTACATAGCCCCCATGCTCCCCACAAAAAATTTTACAAAATATTTTTGGGCAGTGGCCAATAATGATTTGATAAAATTTTTCATAATTGTAATTACAATAACAAAGAAATCAAATGCACACACTTATTGATACAATGTTGGTCAAAAGCTAAAATTTTCTCACAGTCCATAAAGATAGTCCTGATCATTCATCATAATAGTAATTACAGTTTTTTTCACAAAGTCTCATTAGTAAAAGAAATTGCATACAGAAGTAGTGGATTTCCATCCAGTATTGAAGAAGTAGTGTTGTCCTTCCAACTGAAAGACAGTGCTGACTCTTGACATGCTGACAGGTAATGGGCCACAACAGAGCAAACCCACAGCAGAGTCATTCGACGTTTTGAAGAAGATTGTTAGGTAGGTCGTCACAGAGCAGACCCACTGAAGTCCTGGTAGAGATTACAGTATTGGTGAGCCACCAGAGGTGCAGACCCACTGCAGTCCTTGTAGAAATTGTGGACAGGCCCACTGTAGTCCTGGTAGAGAGTATGGTATTGGTAGGCCACCAGAGGTGCAGACCCACTGCAGTCCTTGTAGAAATAATTATATTGGTAGGCCATCGAAGGAGCAGACCCACTGTAGTCCTTGTAGAGATGGCCAGCAGCCATCTATTGCGACTGTGCAGGTGCACAATCACCATCGAAGAGTCTTGCAGAGAAGATAGCAAGTCCATAAACCACCACTTGTGCACGCACAAAGTTTTTGGAATTGTCATTAGAAGGCTTGCAGACAGTATAGCAAGTCCATAAACCACCACTTGTACACTCACGTAGTTTTTGGAATTGTCCTTTGAACCAGCAATGCTGTTATCCAGTCCCTTGCTGAATTATCAACACACGCGCAAACACTAACAGTCCCTACTTCTCACATATTGTCCATATACTATGACCAACAGAAACGTGTGCAGTGAAATGATACTTAATTTGAAGAACTGGTGTCAATTACAATATTATAACATGAGAATACAATAACAAAGGTACAAAATACATCATTAAAGAACATAACAATACAGATAACATTTGTAGTAATACAGGCTTTACAAAAGAATAAAAATATATACATCAGTGTTACAAAAATAATGACATAAGTACATACATAAAAGATCAGAATAACTTTCGAAACATCAACTTCACACATGAGCAACAAAACAGAATAAATAATGTCTAACATCTTTACAAAGTAAATAACATATTATTAATGCCAATTATATTTGAGGATAATAGTATTCCTCATCATAGTGAATGTAGCTTAATATTAAAAGAGAAAAAAATTCTATGAAACAGTACACAGAGACAGGAAGAAAACAAATACACAAGGGTACACAAACACATAGGGGGATAACACAATGGAAAGGATAGGGTTTGTTTTACTGCAGTATTTTGCATGGAGATCTCCCTTCGTTCATCATTATTCTCAAAAGTCCTATCTAAGCCTGCTTTCTGTATTCTGTTCACATCCTCTGTCAAAAATAGTTTTTCTCCGCTGTACAGTATCCTTTTTTTTTTTGCCCAAACCATTTTCATATAG
Organism: Schistocerca cancellata; assembly: GCF_023864275.1. NCBI lineage: Eukaryota > Metazoa > Arthropoda > Insecta > Orthoptera > Acrididae > Schistocerca > Schistocerca cancellata. Next base: position 216,240,591 of record NC_064633.1, on the reverse strand, counting down.
CTTCTCAATACATTTCTTCCAAGTCATCATAGTTAGGTTCTTATATAGTCTAACATAAATCTACTGAGCTCAGCTGCTAAACTAAGGGACGAGGCAATGCAGCAGCACAAAACAATTAACACAAACAGCAATGACAAAAAATACAAATGGCAAAGCAAGCAGCATAAATTAGCAAATGCAACATTACAACTAATATGAGCCAATGTGCAGCAACAAGAAAAATAAGTCAGCAGTAGAACTAGCTTAACAGAGTAATATAAAGTCAAATTTAGTAGCACTATGCCTGGCAAACAGCAGCAACTTATACCTAAACATGACATAGCTCAAGCAGAAAAAATATTACAGTAAAATGGCCATGTCTAATACCTATGTCACATCTTAACACTAGAGTGATGCATCACGAGAACTTACACTAGCAGATAAGTTACCAAATCGTAAAGAAATTATTTATGCAATTCCTGTGAAGGGAAATGTCTATTTATGTGCCCTCGTTTTCTTGGAAGTAGATCATAAATTTCTTATTGACTGTATCTGTAGGCATAAAATAACTATATTAGTGACTATCAAAGATCCCTGCAAAAGAATGGCCCTGAGTAACATTAAACTATACCTTTCACAAATAACTTACCTCACAAAAATCTTCATTACTCGAACTACTGCAATACAGCGAGCGCCACTACTGCCAGCTAAATAAAAGATTCAAACTACGGAAGTCACTAACTACTGATAGGGATAGTTAGCAAATGAAAGATTTTAATAGAGAACAAACACTGTATTTACCTTAATAATCATAATATATATATAGCAGTTCAATTTCAAAACTTCCGCCATCTCTCTCCCCACATCCACCACTGCTGGCGGCTCACCTCCAACTGCGCAACGCTACGCGCTGTTCACATCCAGCTGCCGCTGCCCAACACTACAATGGCAGACAACAAAGCAAACTAGCCACAGACTGCACACAGCACAGCCAGTGATTTTCGTACAGAGCGCTACGTAACGTTGGCAATAAGAAAATATAAACAGCCTTCTTACATAGAGGAAACATAAACAGCCTACTTACAATCAGTTGTCAGTGTTTCCTGAATGATATCCCCATTCCTGTCAGTGTCTATCGTGCCGCTCTTTCTCGGACAGTTCCTGCTTCTCTTAACTTCATATCCACATTTTCGATTTTCAGACCGATAAGTGACACAATATATTCAAAATGTCATCCAGTCATATGTCTGATGGTATCATCTGCAGGTTCCACTGTCCTTTCACTCATACACGGGTTACGAGATTGGTATCCCTGATGGACTACTTCCTTATTCCAACAGCAGCGCCGTCGTTTCGTTTTCTATTTGAAATACAGCGTCTTCCTGAGGAACTCATTGCAACTCGGTTGCAGCAGCCGGAGGTACGATCGAGAGCGCGAACGTGGTTACCTTGCTCACAGTTTTCGTATTTGTTTCACACAATGCTTCGGTCTATAAAAATGAAAGGGCTAGAGAACTGTCTCACAGTACAATCCCGCGGAACTGTTTCGCGAGGCAAATCTCGCGTAGTCTAATTACACCTGCCATTGTAAAAAGTGTAATAAGCTCTCCGTATTCCACTCTTCAAGGCTGGCCCTTAAAATAAGAGTAACGTTTCCACTCCTCTTCATTGCTGTTTTTGACCATGGTTTGAGATCCTGGACGTCTAATAATACTAATAATACCTATGATTTATGAGCAAGACAAGGGAAACGCAGCGCGTTAGTATTCACCAATGTTTTGACCACTTGAGATATTTGCCGTAAATTTAGTAGATACAGGGTGCGGCGTTTAAATCCCGACAAATTTCAATTTGAGATTCCCGCTATATCGTAGTTCTGCCGGAGGTTGCGATTGGCGTCCTTGAAAGCCATAGGCATCTAGTAAAGAGTCATAACCTGAAGATGGCTGAGATATTTCGGACAAGTGCGGAGTACAACTGAAGAGACGCGGTTATCGTTAAGTCTTCGCCCTGGGCGTTCGCCCACTGAAATAGTTCGATTCTTCGGATACCCGAGATCAACTCTTTACCATATTGTGTACAAGTACAATGTTTCGGAGAAGTATGGGGTTCAGGTCCTAGGTGTTGCGTCCAAATTTTACTATGAAGAGGGACAAACTCTGACAAAAGAAGTTTATCTGCAAGTTTTGACGAATGTCGTGAAATCGTGGATGGTAACACGAGAGCTGCATCAAACCAGTCTCAGGACTGAAGACCACAACAACAACAACAACAACAACACTGACTTCGGGGAGACAATATGTCTCTCAGCAGGAGGATGCACCGGCTCATACAAGCCATTTAGTCCGAAACTGCCTCTCAGATAACGTTGACATGTTCTGGTCAAAAGAGTTCTGGCCCCCGAATAGCCCGGACTTTTACCTCCTCGACTACAACGTTTGCAGCGTAGTTGAAAGAGTTGCCAATAAATCTCTACACACCGCTATCGAAGCAGCATTCGCGAATATGGATAGAGCTGTTTTAGCTTCAGGACAAGATTGGAGGCGGTCACTGCAGCTGAAGGGGTTTACATCGAGTTATGTTACTCTTGAAAGATAGCACTACTTATATGTAAAAGGATTTTCATTTTCATTTGCATTTTGTTTCAGTAAATTTGCTTGTAATAAAAGTTTCATCTGTGCGGATTTAAGCGCCGCACCTTGTACATCCAAAATTAATCTACAACTGCATACAAGGGTACGGTTTGCTTAAACATATTCTGGAGTCGATACAGTAGGTTTAAGTTCATTTCCATATTAAATCTCAATAATATCTGTGTAGAGTCTGAGTATAGGAAATTTGTGCTAAGGACTACGGGACAAAACTGCTGAGGCCATCGGTCCATAGGCTTACACTCTAATTAAACTAACTTAGGTTAAGGACAACACAGACACCCATGCCGAGGGAGGACTCGAACCTCCGTCGGGGCAGCCGAACGAACCGTAACGACACGCCTCAGACCGAGAGCCTGAGTATTGAAAGACATTGTTTACTGCTAAATCAACTTCAGAATATACTCCAGCAAAACGTTCATTCATGTGCAGCTGCAGATTTTATTTGGATAGTGTAGTTCTGATAAAAACAACTGTGATTAACAGATTGAAGTGGTGCGGAGCAGTGTCGCCGGCGTACACCCAGCCATCCTCGATAAGGAGCTACAGCACTTGGACCTACAAAACAGGTGATGTAGCGAGCATGTGACGCCAGAGAAGGAACTAAATTCGTTGGAATGTCAATCATAAACTGATTTTACTCCAAGTATAGACGCATATTTCTGAGTTATCTTCTTGCACGGATCACTGAAAATGGGCATTGAGGTTGAAATCAGCCGACTCAATTTGAAGAACACACTTTTCCTGTTTATTAACAGCCGAATAATGAGAACCATGATTTCAGTTAACTTTGTGATATAAATTTACCAATGTGAAACTCAACTGGCTTTCTGAAGACTGTAATAAACAGCGGAAAATTTTTTTGGTTGCAAAATTATATTGTGTTTTCCAGTAGTATGTTTACAAAACCAACTAAGAAATTATCAGTGGCTTGTGGTAGGGATATATTTCTAAAATTTATCAGAACTGTGCACTGAATCCATGTAGAAGAAAACGTCTTGAACGTATGTGTCGCCAAATGAAGTGGTGCAGTGGTTGACTCACTGGACTCACCTACAACGGGAGTGAGGTTAAAATCCCTTCCCGCCATCCAGATTGAGGTGCTCCATGGTTTACATATAACGCTTAAGGCTAATTCCAGATTGATTCCCTCGAAAAATAACCCGTATTAATATATTTTTTTATATTTCTCTGATTCGTTCTGTGCCTTGCGGTTAATGACTTCATCGTTAAAGGCTCATTAAACGATAATCTGCTTTGTCTCTTTCTTGGGACCATTAAATGTTTGCAAAATAAGAGTGTAGTTGTTTTATAACATGGTGTTCCAGTTTTCAAAATGAACTGAATGAAAACACAATTTAAAAATATGAGCTAGGAACAATCGCAAGGAAGGATTTGTGGTAGGAAAATAAGAGGTCGCCCGGTGGGACTTGGCAGCAACCGACTTCGTCGGATCCTACAGCACCTCACCGTTACGACACAATTTTTATCATTAACACCGATCATTTTTATACTTCTCGTAGTAACCGTAATGTTCAAACTGCAAGGAAAACAAATAATTTGGCTTCAAAGGTGATCCTTATTCCTATGTTAAATTGATAGGACACAAATATTTGCGTTGCTTTGCTATAACACAATGTTGCTAATTTTAAAGAATTATTATTATTGTTATTATTAGCAAGTTTCAGAAGCAATGAAAGCTCTTACTTGATGCCATCAGAATCCTTTGCCAATTAGTTCCACCTTGGCATTTAATTTTCCACTTGATCACATGTAATATTTTCATATACTCTATGATATTTTCAAAGTAGTGTAATTTTGTTCTTCCACGAGGTCTTCTTCCTCGTGAGCGTTCCGTGCATACTATACATACTGACAGACTTTCCTTTCTTCTGAAGCTTGAAATGCATCTCCAATCCAAAGAAGTCTCCTAGTTGTGTAAAGGCCCCACTAAATTACCAGTTGGGTAGTTGCATGAACAGCAGTCCCCCTTCGCTAACTGAGTAATAAGATTTTTATTTAAGTACCGCCTTCACTGAGTAAGAAGATTATAACTATCGGGAGCAGTTGCGTAAGATCAGAACAGGAGATTGTTTCTATTCTCTGATCTTAAATGTAGAGGGAGTTCCTTGCCTAGTCAGAGTATGAACAGCTGTTGATAGTTATATTATTCGAGTTACGGTGTAAAAATTCCGTAAATGTTGGCGTTTAGCCTCAGCCTAGAGACAGGCTCTGGCAGGTACGAGTTCCTGTGAAGGAAGGGCTCATCATTCACGGAAACACGTCACGGCCCAAGGAACGTACTGTAAGCGGTGCTGGCCGCACCACTCTATGGTACGCACTCTGTGACAGCAGCCACGAGTTGTGCATACTACATTAGCGTCCAAAATTAAAGCAACGAGCCGCTGTTTCCTCGTCTTGTGTCTAATTCCCCGTATAATTATACAAACTGTTAACAGATGTCCGAGCCGGCCGTGGTGGCCGAGCGGTTCTAGGCACTACAGTCTGGAACCGCACGACCGCCACGGTCGCAGGTTCGAATCCTGCCTCGGGCATGGGTGTGTGTGATGTCCTTAGGTTAGTTAGGTTTAAGTAGTTCTAAGTTCTAGGGGACTGATGATGACCTCAGAAGTTAAGTCCCATAGTGCTCAGAGCCATTTGAACAGATGCCCGAACAACCGTGTTCTGCAAGGTTAGTGGCATTCCGGTGGAGACACAACCACGCCAACGATGACGTCGGGGCACTTATCAAACGGGGTACCGTTTGCCGGGTAGTCACTCATCAGCAGTCGCTGTGGATACAGTCACTGACAGTTCAGCACGGAACAATAAGGACGCCTACCAGACTCTCTGGGGTGCAGGGCCACAAGAAAAATGGAAGCAGGACAGACGCAAACTGATGTAGCCCGATGGCTTAGTGTGTACCGTTCTGTCGTTTCTCGGAAGTGGCAAAAATTTATGGAGACCGAAACAGTACGCCAAAGACCAGGGCAGGGCCGACCACGTGTGATATCATAGAGGAACGTTATTTGCATGTAAGGGCACGACGCTACTGCCTAAGTACTGGTCGGAAACTGGCATCTGACCTCTCAGCATCCACTGGATGTTTTGCATCCAGATAAGCGGTGTACAGAAAGCTTCGGTAGAGCGGTCTTTATTGTTGTAGACCTGCTGTATGTGTACCTTTAGCACGTCTTCACAGAAGGCAACGTCTAGAGTGGAGTTCTCCACATGCCAGCTGAGCGGTCAAACAGTGGGCCGATGTTCTTTTCATAGATGAGTCCAGATTTGGTCTGGAGAGTGATTGTCGATGAATTCGCGTCTGTAGGATTTGCGGAACGCGATTTCGAGAGCGAAATATTGTGGAAAGGGACAAGTATCGAGGAGTATCCCTAATGTTGTGGGCAGGGATTATGTTGACCACATGAACACAGAAGGCGACGTGTAGAGTGGAGTTGTCAACATGCCAACTGGGCGGTCGTACAGTGGGCCAACGTTCTTTTCACAGATGAGTCCAGATTTGATCTGGAGAGTGATTCTCGATGCATTCGCGTGGAACACGATTTCGAGGCCCAAACATTGTGGAAGGAGACCAATATTGAGGAGGATCCCTAATGTTGTGGGCAGGGATTATGTTGACCACATGAACACCTTTTCATGAAATTGTGTGCGTGAATCGGCAAGATTTAACTGCTGTTAGGTATCGTGACAAGATCTTGGACCTCATGTGTGGCTGTTGAGAGGTGGTGCGGGCCAGGACCTCGTACTACATCTACATCTACATCTACATCTATACTCCGCGAGCCACCTTACGGTGTGTGGCGGAGGGTACTTATTGTACCACTATCTGATCCCCCCTTCCCTGTTCCATTCACGAATTGTGCGTGGGAAGAACGACTGCTTGTAAGTCTCCGTATTTGCTCTAATTTCTCGGATCTTTTCGTTGTGATCATTACGCGAGATATATGTGGGCGGTAGTAATATGTTGCCCATCTCTTCCCGGAATGTGCTCTCTCGTAATTTCGATAATAAACCTCTCCGTATTGCGTAACGCCTTTCTTGAAGTGTCCGCCACTGGAGCTTGTTCAGCATCTCCGTAACGCTCTCGCGCTGACTAAATGTCCCCATGACGAATCGCGCTGCTTTTCGCTGGATCATGTCTATCTCTTCTATTAATCCAACCTGGTAAGGGTCCCATACTGATGAGCAATACTCAAGAATCGGACGAACAAGCGTTTTGTAAGCTACTTCTTTCGTCGATGAGTCACATTTTCTTAGAATTCTTCCTATGAATCTCAACCTGGCGCCTGCTTTTTCCACTATTTGTTTTATGTGATCATTCCACTTCAGATCGCTCCGGATAGTAACTCCTAAGTATTTTACGGTCGTTACCGCTTCCAATGATTTATCACCTATGGCATAATCGTACTGGAATGGATTTCTGCCCCTATGTATGCGCATTATATTACATTTATCTACGTTTAGGGAAAGCTGCCAGCTGTCGCACCATACATTAATCCTCTGCAGGTCTTCCTGGAGTACGTACGAGTCTTCTGATGTTGCTACTTTCTTGTAGACAACTGTGTCATCTGCAAATAGCCTCACGGAGCTACCGATGTTGTCAACTAAGTCATTTATGTATATTGCAAACAATAAAGGTCCTATCACGCTTCCTTGCGGTACTCCCGAAATTACCTCTACATCTGCAGATTTTGAACCGTTAAGAATGACATGTTGAGTTCTTTCTTCTAGGAAATCCTGAATCCAATCACAAACCTGGTCCGATATTCCGTAAGCTCGTATTTTTTTCACTAAACGTAAGTGAGGAACCGTATCAAATGCCTTCCTGAAGTCCAGGAATACGGCATCAATCTGCTCGCCAGTGTCTACGGCACTGTGAATTTCTTGGGCAAATAGGGCGAGCTGAGTTTCACATGATCTCTGTTTGCGGAATCCATGTTGGTTATGATGAAGGAGATTTGTATTATCTAAGAACGTCATAATACGAGAACACAAAACATGTTCCATTATTCTACAACAGATTGACGTAAGCGAAATAGGCCTATAATTATTCGCATCTGATTTATGACCCTTCTTGAAAATGGGAACGACCTGCGCTTTCTTCCAGTCGCTAGGTACTTTACGTTCTTCCAGCGATCTACGATAAATTGCTGATAGAAAGGGGGCAAGTTCTTTAGCATAATCACTGTAGAATCTTAAGGGTATCTCGTCTGGTCCGGATGCTTTTCCGCTACTAAGTGATAGCAGTTGTTTTTCAATTCCGATATCGTTTATTTCAATATTTTCCATTTTGGCGTCCGTGCGACGGCTGAAGTCAGGGACCGTGTTACGATTTTCCGCAATGAAACAGTTTCGGAACACTGAATTCAGTATTTCTGCCTTTCTTCGGTCGTCCTCTGTTTCGGTGCCATCGTGGTCAACGAGTGACTGAATAGGGGATTTAGATCCGCTTACCGATTTTACATATGACCAAAACTTTTTAGGGTTCTTGTTTAGATTGTTTGCCAATGTTTTATGTTCGAATTCGTTGAATGCTTCTCTCATTGCTCTCTTTACGCTCTTTTTCGCTTCGTTCAGCTTTTCCTTATCAGCTATGATTCGACTACTCTTAAACCTATGATGAAGCTTTCTTTGTTTCCGTAGTACCTTTCGTACATGATTGTTATACCACGGTGGATCTTTCCCCTCGCTTTGGACCTTAGTCGGTACGAACTTATCTAAGGCGTACTGGACGATGTTTCTGAATTTTTTCCATTTTTGTTCCACATCCTCTTCCTCAGAAATGAACGTTTGATGGTGGTCACTCAGATATTCTGCGATTTGTGCCCTATCACTCTTGTTAAGCAAATATATTTTCCTTCCTTTCTTGGCATTTCTTATTACACTTGTAGTCATTGATGCAACCACTGACTTATGATCACTGATACCCTCTTCTACATTCACGGAGTCGAAAAGTTCCGGTCTATTTGTTGCTATGAGGTCTAAAACGTTAGCTTCACGAGTTGGTTCTCTAACTATCTGCTCGAAGTAATTCTCGGACAAGGCAGTCAGGATAATGTCACAAGAGTCTCTGTCCCTGGCTCCAGTTCTGATTATGTGACTATCCCATTCTATACCTGGTAGATTGAAGTCTCCCCCTATTACAATAGTATGATCACGAAACTTCTTCACGACGTTCTGCAGGTTCTCTCTGAGGCGCTCAACTACTACGGTTGGTGATGCAGGTGGTCTATAGAAGCATCCGACTATCATATCTGACCCACCTTTGATACTTAGCTTAACCCAGATTATTTCACATTCGCATTCGCTAATAACTTCACTGGATATTATTGAATTCTTTACTGCTATAAATACTCCTCCACCATTGGCGTTTATCCTATCCTTGCGGTATATATTCCATTCTGTGTCTAGGATTTCGTTACTGTTCTCTTCCGGTTTTAACCAACTTTCCGTTCCTAATACTATATGCGCACTATTTCCTTCAATAAGAGATACTAATTCAGGAACCTTGCCCTGGATACTCCTGCAGTTTACCAATATTACGTTAACTTTTCCTGTTTTTGGTCTCTGAGGACGGACGTTCTTTATCAACGATGATAATGTCCTCTCTGGTAAGCCGTCAGGTATTTTATCGTTTCGCCCAAGGGGGGGTCCCTCTAACCTAAAAAACCCCCGTGTGCACGCCACACGTACTCTGCTAGCTAGTAGCTGCTTCCGGTGTGTAGTGCACGCCTGACCTGTTTAGGGGGGCCCTACAGTTCTCCACCCAATAACGGAGGTCGATGAATTTGCAACCATTACAGTCGCAGAGTCGTCTGAGCCTCTGGTTTAGACCCTCCACACGGCTCCAAACCAGAGGACCGCGATCGACTCTGGGCACTATGCTGCAGATATTAAGCTCAGCTTGCACTCCGCGTGCGATGCTGGTTGTCTTCACCAAATCAGCCAGCCGCCGGAAGGAACCAAGGATGGCCTCAGAACCCAAGCGGCAGGAGTCATTCGTTCCGACATGTGCTACTATCTGCAGCCGGTCACACCCAGTGCGTTCAATAGCTGCCGGAAGGGCCTCCTCCACATTACGGACGAGACCCCCCGGCAAGCACACCGAGTGCACACTGGCATTCTTCCCCGACCTACCCGCTATTTTCCTGAGGGGCTCCATAACCCGCCTAACGTTGGAGCTCCCTATAACTAATAGGCCCGCCCTCTGTGACTGTCGGGACCTTGCCGGAGAATCGGCCACTGGCCCAACAGGCGAGGCATCCTGTGGTGGCTCGGAAACGATGTCATCACCACTAGGAAGCACCCCGTACCTGTTGGAAAGGGGTAAGGCAGCTGCCACGCGGCCAGATCCCACCTTCGCCTTTCGGCCAGGCACGCGCGAGCCCACCACTGTCCGCCATTCACCCTGGAGTGATGGCTGACCGGTAAGATGCTCACTGCCGGAAGACGCAGCGACATCAGGGGTTCCATGTGATTCCAAGGCCACCGAAGTAGGCATAGGCCTCACCACAGTTGCCCCAACGCCACTACGAGCCGACGCCTGCGCCTCGAGCTCGATGAGCCTAACAGAAAAGCCTCCACCTGCCCCCGAAGAGTGACCAATTCTCCTTGCGTCCGCTCACAACAACCACAGTCCCTACACATGACTATGTTTACCCTACCCTATACGGTGACAAATTCCCAAGATAATCTTCTGATGAGCTACTCTGATAATCAAGAAACACTCACTGAAATACGAGACGCGAAAACTACGCTAGGTTTTCCCAGAAAAAACTATTTAAAAGCTAAGCGCAGCAAATAAGTACAAAAACGCTTTATACAAACATTACTCGCTGCTGCTGGTCCTCTCGCTCTGGCTGTCACAAGACAACTGCTGATTCAAGTGACTAGTGGCTAACGGCCGCGAAACAAACAAAGACGGTTTTAGGGCGCTTTCTGTTCTAAACGATCAAGAAAACACTAAGAAATCTAACACGAAAACTACGTAAAGTTTTATCAAGAACTGTTAGTTACTATGCAGAGCAGATAAACACAAATAGAATCCCTTCCTTAGTAGAAGGTCGTAAACAAAATGCAAAATAAACGCTTTATACAAACAGTACTCGCTGCTGCTGGTGCTCTCGCTCTGGCTGTCACAAGACAACTGCTGATTCAAGTGACTAGTGGCTAACGGCCGCGAAACAAACAAAAGACGGTTTTAGGGCGCTTTCTGTTCTAAACGATCAAGAAAACACTAAGAAATCTAACACGAAAACTACGTAAAGTTTTATCAAGAACTGTTAGTTACTATGCAGAGCAGATAAACACAAATAGAATCCCTTCCTTAGTGGAAGGTCGTAAACAAAATGCAAAATAAACGCTTTATACAAACAGTACTCGCTGCTGCTGGTGCTCTCGCTCTGGCTGTCACAAGACAACGAGCGACCTCATAGAGTAAAAGCGGTTGATGTTTTATTGGAAACGAAAAATATTGCACGCATGGCTTGGCCTCTAGCTCTTCCGATTTGAATTCCATAGAGCACGCCTGGGGCGCATTAGGGACACAGGTTGCATCACGTCAGCGTCCACCAACCGCTCTCTAAGAGTTGCGAGCAGCTCTCTAGGAATATTGGCGTTATTGCCTCAACATTAGATCAATGACATCATTCACAGCGTACGCCGCCGTTGTCAGGTCTGCATTGCTTCCAGAGGTGGCCACATCCCCTACTGAGCACATTAACCAGTTGCCAGAATGTGTGTGCAAATCCGTTACATTGAAAAAAAAAGGAAGAACATTTCTGCCTTCCGTTATGCACATGGCAGCTGTCTACGTTCTGTGTTCATTACATTGTTTCTATTTCACAATCACCTGTTTATACTGTTTTGTAGCAAAATAAACACAACATTTCAAAATTTAGGTTTGTCGCTTTAATTTTGATCACCAGTGTACGAAGGTCGTTCTACCTGAAGGCAAAAAGGAGTCCTATGGCGACGCTTTCACAGGCCGCCAGATTGTAGCCTCAGTAAATTTCTAATTCTTGGTCCACAAATAGATTGTAGATTAGTTTCGCGAATATTGATGTTTTTCCCACATGAAGTGATCATATAAACATGATGTGGGTTTGATTTCGTTCCAACGCATGAAGAACCATTTGGTAGTCATAACTATCTCTGCAATTGTTTCTAGTACTATCTAACTATATGATCTTAGAACCGGAACTACTGGAGAGGAATGCATTTACGTTTCCTTTGCATTTCCCACGGCCTGTACTAACGAGAATATTAGCGGTCCTCTAACGATCCATCATTTGATACTCGGTTGTGCATAGATCACTGTTAATTAAACTGTTTTGATATTGTACATACTCAAACGAGTATTAAGTGACTATTGGTCATATGCATTACGCGTTTCCTTGCTACAACCACTACATTTCCCTTCATAACAAATCAGTAAGGCATACAGAGGCCAACAGTTGTAATTTTAGTGGTGTTTGAATGTCAAATCGCTTCAAAAGGTTCAAATGGCTCTGAGCACTATGGGACTTAACTTCTAAGTTCATCAGTCCCCTAGATCTTAGAACTACTTAAACCTAACCAACCTAAGGACAACACACACATCCATGCCCCAGGCAGGATTCGAACCTGCGACCGTAGCGGTCGCGCCGTTCCAAACTGTAGCGCCTAGAACTGCTCGGCCACCCCAGCCGGCCAAATCGCTTCCCTGCACAACATTAAATGACTATTTGTCACATGGATTACGAGTTCCCATTCTACAGTCATTACTTTTACCTTCATGATCAACAGGTAAAGCATAAAGATGACAATATTTGCTGTTTTAGTGATGTTTGAATGTCAGATCGCTTCCCTGCACCAGTCAAAATCTAAATCCATGTAGACACCTCCAACCACAACCCTCCTTCGTACCCACACCCTACAGCTTTAATTTTGCATACGCTGTGTGGTTCTCCATATCGATCATACACTTCTTCGTTTGTTAATATTCTTCAGTCTGTTGTGTTTTTTAATTTTTGAAAATTTATTCCGATACGTGCAGGCTTAGTTTTTTCGGCAGTCACTGAATATTCGGGTTGTAAAATATAGGGGTACCTACCGAAACTTCCAGCCACTGCTCCAGTAATTGGTTCTGAAAAACTAACCCGTATAGAGGTTTAGATCCTTCTAAGGGCAGAACTTTCAGCCACCAGCCATCAATGAGGACCACTGACCAGCGCCGAATGGGGAACAAATCAGAAGCAAGCCAGCCAAAGCAGCTGTACGGCATGTGTGGACCAACGATTCGAGTTGGTCAGGACCTATCCACTGCCCAGCCCACACTACCCACAGAACACACACATCAGAGTACTCGTCTCGGCGAAACTTATGGTGTCGGTGGAGGCGCCTCCAACTGGCTCTGAGCGCTATGAGACTTAACTGCTACGGTCATCAGTCCCCTAGAACTTAGAACTACTTAAACCTAACTAACCTAAGGACAGCACACAACACCCAGCCATCACGAGGCAGAGAAAATCCCTGACCCCGCCGGGAATCGAACCCGGGAACCCGGGCGTGGGAAGCGAGAACGCTACCGCACGACCACGAGATGCGGGCGGAGGCGCCTCCAAGGACGATTACATTGCTAGCTCTTACTGCAGATATATGCTGCCAGTGCACACCCATTCCCTTCATACGAAGGATTGGGTAATCTACACATGACTAAGGACAAAGGCTGCGATGCTTCCTGAAGCTCTGCTGTAGCCTCGGATGTTATGAAGGGCAGCAAAATGAAAACCGAACACCCGTCAAAAGTAATCACCACACCTCTTAAGACATTTATCCCACAGGGAGACGAGATGATCAGTTCCTGTCTCATAGAACGCCTGATCCACAACTGCACCTATTCTTGAACTTTCCAATCTGACTGATACCGACGCCCACGGTCGCTTAAGAGTTGAAAATCACACCGTGACCGATCCGGGCTGTACGGAGCATGTTGTAGGATTCCCCAAACAAATCGCTGAAGCGTAGTGTTTGTACGATTAACAGTGTTGGAGCGGGAGCTATAGAGCAACTGGATAATTATGTTCGATAGCATTCCCGGATGTTTTGCCTTTATGGCGCATCGCAAATTTCTGCAAAATGCTTCAAAGCGCTGCGCGTTGACTGTGGCTCCGCGCTCAAGGAAATCGGCAAGCGGAGTGCTCCTGAAGTCGAAAAAGAAGGTCGTCATGACCTTACCGGAACTTGTGCGAACGGCTTTTGATATCTTAGGCTGGGGAGATGTGGGATGTTTCCAGTGCTGGCTTTGTCGTTTGCCCTCGGGCTGTCGGAGTGCTGTCTGACGGAATCCCCACACTCCCAATCGGTTGAAGGCTACACTTCAGCGGTTTGGCTGGGAAACACTGCAAGATCCTCCATACAACACGGATATTTCACCGTGTGATTTTCATATCTTTAACCATCTGACGAAAGACACACGTGAACGCCGATTTCAGTTGGACGAGAAAGTGCAGTAGTGGGTGCAGGTGTGGATCCGTCAGCAGCCGACCACGTTCTACGAAACAGGAATTGATAATCTCTTCTCGCAGTGGGATAAATGTCTTAACGCATGTGGTGATTAGTTCTAAAGGCAAACGACTCCATTGCCCATTGCGATGGGTGTTCTGTTTACATTTGACTGCCCCTTATAGGTTGATGTACGAGGGTAAGTCAATTACCATCCGCAATTTAGTTATATTTTTGTTTATTTTGGTAATACTGTCGTTTTACATTGATGACGCATGCTTTGTTTATTTGTTGTTATTTCTTTGCAGTTTTCAAATTGCTAGGTTTGTTTCATTATCGCTGCCGTGGAGTTAATCACGGCTGCTCCGCTGTCTATTTGCACCAAAGAAGAGCAACGTTCAGTGATCCGTTTTTTTGTGGTCGGAAGGCGTATCAGGGACCGAAATCCAGCACGGGAACAGTGCTTTGCCACAGCGGAATGCCTACGAATGGATTGAAAAATTCCGGAATGGTCGCACATGTGTTAGCACGATGAAGGACCCGGACGACCGTTTACCGCCACAAATGAAGAAACCATTGACCGTTCACGTGAAATGATTCTCTTAGACAGACGATTAACTATTGACGAAGTGGCACATCGTCTGCAAATTAGTCACGGTTCTTCCTACGAAATCATCCACAACAGATTTGGGTTTCATAAAGTTTTTGCAAGATGGGTCCCAAAACAACTCACACAGTTGCATAAAGCCGGCCGAAGTGGCCGTGCGGTTCTAGGCGCTGCAGTCTGGAACCGCGAGACCGCTACGGTCGCAGGTTCGAATCCTACCTCGGGCATGGATGTGTGTGTGATGTCCTTAGGTTAGTCAGGTTTAACTAGTTCTAAGTTCTAGGGGACTAATGACCTCAGAAGTTGAGTCCCATAGTGCTCAGAGCCAAACAGTTGCATAAACAAACGGGCTTGGGCACCTGTAAAAAACATTTGGATCGCTATGGTAACGAAGAGGACAACTTCTTACACTGGATTATTACAGGTAACGAAACATGGATCCATCATTACGAGCCACAGAATAAACTGCAGAGCATGGAATGGAAACATCCAAAATCGCCGTGTAAGAAAAAGTTAAATACCCAACCGTCGGTAAGAAAACTGATGAGTACGACTTATTGGGATGCACAGGGTCTACTACTGCAACATTATGGGGAAAGGGGCACAACAATAAACAGTGTACATTACAGTGAGATGCTTACTGCCAGCCTAAAGCCTGCAAAACGAAGTAAACGCCGAGGATTGCTGTCAAAAGGTGTGTTGTTGCACGACAATGCCCGTCCGCATACTGCTTCCCACACTGCTGAAACGCACCAGAAACTCAAATTTGAAGTACTCCATATAGTTCCGATATTGCCCCTTCTGACTATCACTTGTTCAGTCCACTCAAACAGGCATTAAGGGGCCGTCAATTTGCCTCGGACGAAGCAGTGAAAGAAGCGGTGCATTCCTGCCTCGCAGCTCAACCGAGAATCTTCTTTTATTAGGACATCACGAAGCTTGTACAACGATGGACCAAGTGTGTTGAAACGCAAGGAGGCTATGTCGAAAAATGATGCTGTTGTAAGTTTACTATTTGATTAAAATAAAATTTTAAAACTAATTTGCGGATAATAAATGACTTACCCTCGTACATTGGTGCTCGCTTCCCCTTTTTTCCTGATTTGAAATTGCATTTCATCACTTCTGACCAAGTGCAGACGAAACTATAGGATAAGGAAGTTACTAAAACCCCTGCAACGACTACCTACAGATTTGGCGCTACAGATTACAGCGTATTGTTCCTCCGATTGGGACCACAATGCCAAGTATTTACTATTAACGGTTCGGACGTTTATCATGGAGCATAAACAGCTACTAAAATGTACCCCAGAAGTGTTGTAATATCACAGTTACAGAGGGCAGCTTTCCGAAAGCGTCTCAGCAGCAGTTTGAGGATCACGTTTCGTTAGGGGAACTCTTTTCTAAGAAACTGGCCGCCGGCAACAGTCAGTACGTGTCCGAGTTTCCACGCTACCGGGTAAAGGATGGTCTTGTAAAACGTCATCCGCCGGGCATCACAGCAGCCATTCGCGGTTATTAGTCACTTCCGGCACGAAACAACCATAAACTTAGTGCTGTCGCGCTAAACGTCGATTTCCGCAACAGGTGCACACGACGTAGACAACCATCTAAGCTATGAGAAACACTTCACAGTTTTCCTAGTAGGCAACTATGGATACTTGTTCATGTGATGGATGGGAATGATGGAATCTCAGCAGACATCACGCAGAACACATTACTCAGCCTTGTTCCAACGCATACTGTTCACCGATGAACGCTGCATCCGTCACTACTTTTCTTCAAGTTTAGCGTCCTGTCACCACAAGGTGATAGTTCGTGTTTGATCCACGTAATTGTTTCTGTTCTTCATCTTTTGCTGTTAAACGAATCTTCCTGTCTGTTTTAATAAACAGCGGTAAGCATAAATCTGTGTGATCAAACCAAGATTTGATTATCTGTCTTTTCGACAATAGCTTCAACGTCAAACAACTGTACGAGAGCTTGCTGAAAAATAATGTCTCTGAATTTTTGAGAAAATTGTTAAGACGTTTAAAATAAAACAAACCTTATTGATAATCTACATCTTTATTCTTCATATCTACATATTTTCTGTCCTCTGCCGCTAGAGACCTCCGAACTGTAGCTTGTAATAAGGAGTTGTGTATCGTAACTACGTCAGTGCGTGAGAAACGGCGTGATGTAACCGAGTTTTTAAAATTGGAGAGTTCGTCCACGCTTGGAGCTTGCTCTCCGTCAGCATGATAATGCCAGATCATACACGAGCGCTACGACATCTTCAGCGGTCTGACGCCTTGGATTCACTGTCATCGATCATCCTCCATAGAGTCGTGACTTGGCACCATCCGATATTCATCCGTTTCCAAAACTTAATGAACACCTTCGAGGACATCAGTTTGATAGTGGAGAAGCGTTGCAAGCAGAAGTGAGGTAGAGCCTCAACAGTGCGCCCAGATTACAGAAAAATTGGCGGCTACAACTAATTGATTTGGCTACTGTAAACTAAAAGCCAATCTTGGACCATCATCGAAATGACTGTAGCTCTGACAACTGATTTTATACGTTGTGGCCTGTGGTAACTGCTCGGCTTTTATTTACTGGTGCGACAAATTTTTTGGTGAAAAGGCTAATTTTTATAACGAAATGCTTCAGAATGTTAGCAATTTTGTACGAGAGGTAGCCAATAAATCCCATTTTTTGCAGAGGTACTTGACGTTGTAAGCCTTGTCATTAACTGCAATTATATGATGATGGGTATCTGTTAAGTTTATCCATTCTTTTATGCGATTTGTTTTAAACTCATTATTTATCCACACAAATCTAGTGAAGGTAACTGTAACTTCCTGGCAGATTAAAACTGTGTGCCGGACCGAGACTCGAACGTCGAGCACTTGCCGGCGAAAGGCAAAGGTTCTGAGTTCGAGTCTTGGTCCGGCACACAGTTTTAATCTGCCACGAAATTTCTTATCAGCGCACACTCCGCTGCACAGTGAAAGTTTCATTGTGAAGGTAACTGTAATTTGACCACTTTGTGTAACAAAAGAAATATTTGGAGTAGAAATTAAAATCCATGGAGAAGAAATAAAAACTTTGAGGTTCTCCGATGACATTGTAATTCTGTTAGAGGCAGCAAAGGACCTGTAAGAGCAGCTGAACAGTGTCTTGAAAGGAGGGTATAAGATGAACATCAACAAAATCAAAACGAGGATAATGGAATGTAGTCGAATTAAGTCGGATGATGCTGAGGGAGTTAGATTAGGAAATGAGACACTTAAAGTAGTAAAGGAGTTTTGCTATTTGTGGAGCAAAATAACTGATGATGGTCGAAGTAGAGAGGATATAAAATGTAGACTGGCAATGGCAAGGAAAGCGTTTCTGAAGAAGAAAAATTTGTTAACATCGAGTATAGATTTAAGTGGCAGGAAGCCGTTTCTAAAATTATTTGTATGGAGTGTAGCCATGTATGGAAGTGAAATGTGGACGATAAATAGTTTAGACAAAAAGAGAATAGAAGCTTTCGAAATGTGGTTCTACAGAAGAATGCTGAAGGTTAGATGGCTCAAATGGCTCTGAGCACTATGGGACTTAACTTCTGAGGTAATCAGTCCCCTATAACTTAGAACTACTTAAACCTAACAAACCTAAGGTCATCACACACATCCATACCCGAGGCAGGATTCGAACCTGCGGCCGTAGCGATCACGCGGTTCCAGACTGTAGCGCCTAGAACCGCTCCGCTATCCCGGCCGGCAAGGTTAAATGGGTAGATCACATAACTAATGAGGAGGTATTGAATAGAACTGGAGATAAGAGAAATTTGTGGCACAACTTGACTAGAAGAAGGGATCGCTTGGTAGGACATATTCTGAGGCATCAAGGGATCAGCAATTTAGTATTGGAGGGCAGCGCGGAGGCTAAAAATCGTAGAGGGAGACCTAGAGATGAATACACTAAACAGATTCAGAAGGATGTAGGTTGCAGTAGGTACTGGGAGATGAAGGAGCTTGCACAGGATAGAGTAGTATGGAAAGCTGCATCAAACCAGTCTCTGGACTGAATACCACAACAACAACAGTGTAATCTGAGAGCAGCAAGTATATAGGACACAAAACAAATCCGAGCACTGTTGCAGAAGCAATGAAAAAACATGCCAAATTTAAAAGAATGCAAAATTTATAAGATTGGATATGTTTTACTAAAGGTCGAAATTTAGCGTGGGCTTCAGTGCGAGATGCATTTACCACGAGGGCGTGCTGAAAAGTAATGCATCTTTAGTTTTGTATGCGAGGAATCTTAAAGCTTTCGAAATAAAACAGACGTTATTAACGTTCTGTGCCATTATTCTTCGTGGCTACAAATTTAATTCTCAACATACTCGTAGTGAGCCTAGCGAAGAACACATTTTTCCCAACGACAGACCAGTTTATCGATACTGTCACCGTAGAACGTTAAACTTTGTTGATGGAGCCAGAACCTGACCTTTCCTTGCACCGACGCACCGACAAAGTTACGTTCCTCACGGCTATGTTGTACGCTACAACAATTCGGAGCCCTCTAGCGACAGACCGCTGCAAATATGTAGACATGAAGAATAAAGACGTGGAATGTTAATAACTTTTTAATTTAGAAGCTTTATGAGTTTTCACCTAATAATTATGGACGTACCAATTAGAATCGATTGAAAAATCAGCCAGTCAGTTGCAAAGAAAGGTTTATTATCCCGTGACAATGGTTTCGATATTTGTAAAAGTATCTTCTTCAGAAGTGTTGGCTTTATTGCATCACATGATGCAATAGGCGTCACAAGGTAAAATATATGCATAAATTAGATGTACCTTTTGTAAGAGACTAAGGTCAAATGTAACTTACGCAAGTTCGAGTTGTGAAGTTGTGCTTGCGTTTATGTAACTGAATTTTTCCACTGTGAATGGCATTTTGATTTATATTCGTATTTTACTGACTCAGTGAAGCATGCTCCACCTATTTTCAAGTGCTGAATATGCCCACATGGTATTTGTGTACGGGTTTTGCAATGTTTATAGTTGACACAGTGGGCGATTGGTTAACCGCATAGTACTAGATTCAGGAGTGTTCAGTTACGTTTTCACTGAACCGCGTGAGGCTGCTGCAGTGTTTGTCAGTCGTATTTCGTTTGAACGTCCAAATGAACGCAGTGTGGATCAAGTAGAAGATTTCATTCAGTTGGTAGAACGATGTACGGAAATTATTCACATGTAAGTGTTTTACATAAAAGAATGCGGCGGACATTGCGCATGGACGACCTACTTCCTTATCAGTTACAGCGGATTCCACACCCTCTAGACGGAGATGAAGATAGGCGACTAGAGTTTGGTTGTTGGGAAATTACAAACTGGCGAGTAATGCCGCTCAGCTGTTTTAACTCCAGCCTCGTTTCTGTACGAGTTGTAGATAACGTTTCAGCCCCCGTATTTTAACTGCTACCTTCAGAACTACATGATCTATGAATATGTGAGCAGAATAACTGTAGACCGACTACTAATCGCTTTTATTACTGATTAGGGGGTATTATGCTTCTTTTCGTACATTTATTTGAAATTCCAAAAAGATGCAGCGATCAGTAACAAACTAACATTTGTGAACATCACAGTCTAACGTTTTCTAAGTACCTTACAAAATATAAATCGTGCTTCATACTTACTTAATGTAAGTATTCTAAGCCTACTGATTCTAAAACTTTACAAACTATGAATCGTGCTTTGTACTTATTCAACGTAAGTATTCTATGCCTACTGCCTCGAAAACCTCTATCGGAGATCTAATAGAGGCGGAGTAGGTGCTGCATGCCGGCACGTGTTACTGCATCGTTTGAAGTTCCCACGGCTAGCTGAGCAAAGCCGCAAAGAATCCCGGGACAAATTTTTCAAATGAAGAGTCACTATTTTCCATAGACAGTGGCTGCTTAAGATGATTTAAGTGATCAGGAAACTGTTTAACTATGCCAAGTGATTTCACCACTAACGTAATTCCTCAAAGATGAACACCTCTTAGAAAAATTAAAACTGAAGTTGCCTTACAGAACTACACTACTGACCATTAAAATTGCTACACCACGAAGATGATGTGCTACAGACGCAATATTTAACCGACAGGAAGCAGATGCCGTGATATGCAAATGATTAGCTTTTCAGAGCATTCACACAAGGTTGGCACCGGAGCAAACACCTACAACGTGCTCACAAGAGGTAAGTTTCCAACCGATTTTTCATACACAAGCAGCAGTTGTCCGGCGTTGCCTGGTGAAACGTTGTTGTGATGCCTCGTGTAAGGAGGACTTTCCGACTTTGATACAGGTCGGATTACAGCCTATCGCGATTGCGGTTTATCGTATCGCGACATTGCTGCTCGCGTTGGTCGAGATCCAATGACTGTTAGCAGAATATGGAATCAGTGGGTTCAGGAGGGTAATTCGGAACGCCGTGCTGGATCCCAACGGCCTCGTATCACTAGCAGTGGAGATGACAGGCATCTTACCCGCATGGCTGTAACGCATCGTGCAGCCACGTCTCGATCCCTGAGTCAACAGATGGGGACGTTTGCAAGACAACAACCATCTGCACGAACATTTCGACGACGTTTGCAGCAGCATGGAATATCAGCTCGGAGACCATGGCTGCCGTTTCCCTTGACGGTGCATCACATACAGGAGCACCTGCGATGGTGTACTCAACGACGAACCTGGGTGCACGAATGGCAAAACGTCGTTTTTTTCGGATGAATCCAGGTTCTGTTTACTGCATCGTGATGGTCGCATCCGTGTTTGGCGACATCGCGGTGAATGCACATTGGAAGCGTGTATTCGTCATCACCATACTGGCGTATTACCCGGCGTAATGGTATGGAGTGCCATAGGTTACACGTCTCGGTCAGCTCTTGTTCGCATTGACGGCACTTTGAACAGTGGACGTTACATTTCAAATGTGTTACGACCCGTGGCCTTACCCGTCTTTCGATCCCTGCAAAACCCTACATTTCAGGAGGACAATGCACGACAGCATGTAGCAGGTCCTGTACGGACCTTTCTGGATACAGAAAATGTTCGACTGCTGCCTTGACCAACACATTCTCCAGATCTCTCACCAAATGAAAACGTCTGGTCAATGGTGGCCGAGCAACTGGATCGTCACAATACGCCAGTCACTACTCTTGGTGATCCGTGGTAACGTGTTGAAGCTGAATGGGCAGCTGTACATGTACGCGCCATCCAAGCTCTGACTCAATGCCCAGGCGTATCAAGGCCCTTGTTACGGCCAGAGGTGGTTGTTCTGGGTACTGATATCTCAGGATTTATTCACCCAAATTGCGTGAAAATGTAATCATATGTCAGTTCTAGTATAATATATTTGTCCAATGAATACCCGTTTATCATCTGCATTTCTTCTTGGTGTAGCAATTTTAATGGCCAGTAGTGTAGCATCTCTTTTCTGTGAGTCGTAGTAGGATATCAGCATTTCCTATAAAGGATCGTCCTAATCATCGTTATGAGAACATCGCTGTCAGCCGCTGTTACAAGTCTGTCTTCCGTACTGTTTTGTTTTCTACATCTGGCACCAAACAAACTGTACCTCAAACTGCAGCAGTTGTGCGGCGGGCGGGACAAATTACGGGAAGTACTGTTCCGCAGACGTACTCGCATTTATTGGCGGAGCCAGATCGGTTACCTTAACTACTAGGTGCATTCAAGTTCTAAGGCCTCCGATTTTTTTTCTAATTAACTATTCACCCGAAATCGATGAAACTGGCGTTACTTCTCGATGTAATCGCCCTGCAGACGTACACATTTTTCACAACGCTGACGCCATGATTCCATGGCAGCGGCGAAGGCTTCTTTAGGAGTCTGTTTTGACCACTGGAAAATCGCTGAGGCAATAGCAGCACGGCTGGTGAATGTGCGGCCACGGAGAGTGTCTTTCATTGTTGGAAAAAGCCAAAAGTCACTAGGAGCCAGGTCAGGTGAGTAGGGAGCATGAGGAATCACTTCAAAGTTGTTATCACGAAGAAACTGTTGCGTAACGTTAAGTCGATGTGCGGGTGCTTTGTCTTGGTGAAACAGCACACGCGTAGCCCTTCCCGGACGTTTTTGTTGCAGTGCGGGAAGGAATTTGTTCTTCAAAACATTTTCGTAGGATGCACCTGTTACCGCAGTGCCCTTTGGAACGCAATGGGTAAGGATTACGCCCTCGCTGTCTCAGAACATGGACACCATCATTTTTTCAACACTGGCGGTTACCCGAAATTTTTTTGGTGGCGGTGAATCTGTGTGCTTCCATTGAGCTGACTGGCGCTTTGTTTCTGGATTGAAAAAAGGCATCCACGTCTCATCCATTGTCACAACCGACGAAAAGAAAGTCCCATTCATGCTGTCGTTGCGTGTCAACATTGCTTGGCAACATGCCACACGAGCAGCCGTGTGGTCGTCCGTCAGCATTCGTGGCACCCACCTGGATGACACTTTTCGCATTTTCAAGTCGTCATGCAGGATTGTGTGCACAGAACCCACAGAAATGCCAACTCTGGAGGCGATCTGTTCAACAGTCATTCGGCGATCCCCCAAAACAATTCTCTCGACTTTCTCGATCGTGTCGTCAGACCGGCTTGTGCGAGCCTGAGGTTGTTTCGGTTTGTTGTCACACGATGTTCTGCCTTCATTAAACTGTCGCACCCACGAACGTACTTTCGACACATCCGTAACTCCATCACCACATGTCTCCAACTTTCGATGAATTTCAATTGGTTTCATACCACGCAAATTCAGAAAACGAATGATTGCACGTTGTTCAAGTAAGGAAAACGTCGCCATTTTTAGTATTTAAAACAGTTCTCATTCTCGCTGCTGGCGGTAAAATTCCATCTGCCGTACGGTGCTGCCATCTCTGGGACGTATTGACAATGAACGCGGCCTCATTTTAAAACAATGCGCATGTTTCTATCTCTT
Organism: Schistocerca cancellata; assembly: GCF_023864275.1. Taxonomy (NCBI): domain Eukaryota; kingdom Metazoa; phylum Arthropoda; class Insecta; order Orthoptera; family Acrididae; genus Schistocerca; species Schistocerca cancellata. The sequence goes on along the minus strand of NC_064633.1, from coordinate 216,216,875 downwards.
TTCAGTCCGGAGAAAAAAATCGGGGGCCTTAGAACTTGAATGCACCTTGTATTACGTTTGTTCACAGCCGGAAAAAGAAAAATCAGTTGACCTGGAAAGACGACGTCGATTTTGGTACGACGGAAGAATTTTCCACCTGGGGGATAGTAGATATACCGATAGTGATTTCAGCGTCGTCCGCTAACAGATAGCGTTGTGGCATGGCCACTAAAGTGCCAAAAAAATGGCTCTGAGCACTATGGGACTTAACAGCTATGGTCATCAGTCCCCTAGAACTTAGAAATACTTACACCTAAGTAACCTAAGGACATCACACAACACCCAGTCATTACGAGGCAGAGAAAATCCCTGACCCCGCCGGGAATCGAACCCGGGAACCCGGGCGCGGGAAGCGAGAACGCTACCGCACGACCACGAGCTGCGGACTAGAGTACAAACTGTGTCTTCACTTTAATAGAGAATGCTCACAGCGAGAAGGGTAAATTTGGTGCAAACATGTGACGCAAGCAGGCAACAATGTCACGGAGATGCACTTGTGGTTTCTACAGCCAAATGAGCGAGTTTGAAAGGGGTATCGGCAAGCATCTTTCGGGAAACTGCTACACAAGTTGCACGTTCTGCGTCAGTTATGCATCGATGCTGCTATAACTGGTCACGTGAACATTCTCACACTCATAGTGGAGGAGGTTCTGGACGTCCACGCAGCACAGACGCCGACCAGGATCGTCGCATTGTGAGGCCAGCAGAAGCAGATCACACAGCTACCACAGCACAGAGAAGACGGCTTGTGAGCCCAGATGTGTCAACGCGAGCTGTTACGAAACTGTAATTAGGAATGTGACCACGGGCACACACACCTCTAGCTCGTATTCCAGTCACACTACAGCATGACATGCATTGCTCGATTTGTGCCATCAGATGATCACTTGGAAGATGGAATGGCACGCCTTGGTCTTCGGCGATGAAAGCAGATTATACCTGCGCGCAAGTGATGATCGTTTGCCCGTATGATGTAGATCTGGTGAGCGCTGTCTCGTAGAGTGCATTTGTCCAAGACACACGGGCCTAACCCGAGGTCGTATGGTGTGGCGCACAGCAAGCTACAACTCTCGTTCACCTTTACTTTTTCTAAAGGGGACGCTAACCAGCGCTCGGTAGGTGCAGAATGTTGTTAGACTTGTTCTCTCGCCGTTCATGCAGCAGGAAGATGATGCGTTGTTCCAAGAGGTTCACGCTCCCCCACATACTGCTCGTGAAACTCAACATGCTCTGCAAGAAGTGCAGCAACATCATGGCCAGCATGAACTCCAGACTTGTCTCCAATCGAGCACGAGTGGGATATGATAGAACGAGAAGAGACTTGTGCGACTCGTTCACCAACAACTCACAGAAATAAGGCAACAGGTCGAGCAGGCCTGGCGTAACTTATCCTAGGACAGTAGTCACCACCTGCACGATCGACTGGATGCCAGTGTCAGCATCTCCATTGTCACCCGTGGAGGCTACAGTATAACGCTGCCGTCTGCTACTGCTGTACCATAGCCTTAAAGTTGGAGGCAGGTTGTGAAATAAAACTATCTTATTAAAGCAATTATGGTATAACGCAACAGAGCAGTGTTACCCTCTGAGAGGAATTTCGTTATGTTGACCGTGTTGTACCTAACGGAGATGGCTTATCGGAAATAAAAGTCAGGAATACGTAAATATTTAAACAGTAATAAATAATATTTAAACTATCCACACTGTTTAAAGGATAAAGAAAACGGCCGCCAGCCTAATTAGGCAAGAGAATGATTAACATTCTTGTTCAAGAAAATATTTATTAGTAACTTTGACAGACAAACACAACCTATACTCTACCACACGCGAGTGCAATGAACTCTGAGGCCTGCATACTGCTGCTCTCATCTATTACTTTCCCCTCTTTGGGGAAGTGTGAGGGGGAGTTTGTAGCCTTTCGGCTTTTACTCCCCTGTGTACTTGTGTGTGTGATTATTTCTGTACTTTTTGGTGTCTGTGAGATGTGATGATTGTTCTGAGTGTGTCTGGTACTTGCCTGAGGTTTGGCGAGATAGTTGTGGTAATTTGGGTAGGAGCAGGATTTGGGAATGGATATTGGGATTTTCTCTTCAACTTAGTCGTTGAAGATCGTCATGGGGCGATTGTGTTTATCGCGGGTCTTGTCATACCGACCTAGGGAGTGGATGAGGGCGTTTCCCGACCTGGAAGAACCTTCATAGAAGGCCCCTGCTAGGTCTTGAAAACGCTCTCTCAGGAGTGGGATTTCAGCAGCGGCATGCAAATCGTCAATGGGGAATCCAAGAGGTAGACGGAGTGTCCTCCTGAGGGCGCGGTTCTGCAGCCTCTGGAGTCTGTCCAGGTGCTGCTTCGCCGCGTATCCCCAGACAGGACACGCGTATTCCATGACTGGCCGGATCAGGGCCTGGTATACGTTCACTCCTACTGAGCAGGGAAGGGAGCTGGATGAGTTGAGGATTGGGTACAGGATGGACATTCTGTCGCAGACCTTCCTATGGACCTCGTCTATGTGGGGTTTCCACGTAAGACGAGAGTCCAAGGTTACGTCAAGATACTTGGCGGTTCTGCGCCAGGGGAGTTGGGTTCCGTTTAGTTGAAGGAGGAGGGGGGGGGGGGGGGGGGCGTTGAGGAGGTTCGCGCCTTCCGAGCCTACGGGTAATCAGCATTGCCTGCGTCTTTTCGGAGTTGATGGTGATTCGCCAGCGACGGGCCCAAGTTTCTGCGTCATCTAAGACCCTTTGTAGCCTACGGATGACCAGGTCCTTGTTCGCGTTTCTTGTGTAGAAGGCTGTATCGTCAGCGTACTGTGCGGTGTGCACCAGGGGGGCCGTTGGTGTGTCCGCAGTGTACAGACTGTATAAAACGGGCCCCAGGACCGATCCCTGTGGCACCCCAGCACGAATACGCCTCTTGGTGGAGGTGGCTGTTTCTACTTTGGCAGAGAAAGTGAAAGACCTGCATATGTCAACGTTAAGATTGGAACTAACAGCTAGAGCAGCACAAACTATTTGCAAAAATATAACAGATAACGGAACACACTATTACTTTCATGGCTTATTCAAACTGAATAAGCTTTATAACATTACTATTAATATTCACTGCAGAATCATAAAGAGGACATAGGTTAAGTATTATTTTTCAAACACTTTCCTAGTTGACACAAATTTATAATTGTAGTTTACTGCAAAATTATGAACTGGTCACAGGTTAAGTCTCTCTCAGCTAAATACTTATCTATTTAGAGTGAAAGTTAAATGGAATCCACTAACAGATTACTTTTTTTTAATAAAGAAGTTACTGTTTTCATAGATAGTTGTCTTTCTATTAATCGTTATGCAGTATGAGCATACTAGGCAAACTGTGGATCCTGTTACAACATTAAAATGCACTTTTATTACACAAAAGAAACAGGTACTTAGCAAGCATGAGTACATAACTTTCCACTATTGCAGTTTTCCACATTTACTACAGTGAGACACAATGTTGACAAATTTGCAAGAAACTGACTTACCTTTTAAAATTTACTACAGGCAGCACTATGATCATTAACTAAGCAAAACTTTATAAGCCTCAGTTTTTAGAATTTTTAATTTTTGAAAGAAACAGAAAATTGTCTTTATTACCACAGTCTTCTTCTTTTAAGTAAATGATTAAATAGATGACTTTGAAACTCCAAAAAACTTTAAATTGGACTGCTTCCATCACTGGGAGGCTTTCACAAAACTACATTTACTACCTCCCACAATTTCACTAAATCCACAGTAAATGTGAATACTCCCTTCTTACAAAAGATCAAACAACATTATTTAATTAACTATTTGGCTTTGAGGCTTTCGTTTTTTCCACAAACGACGACACTCGGTAATCATAGTTCAAATGGAGAGGAACCTGAGAGGTGTTGTGATAGGGAAAAAATCAAGGTAGATATGTACATGGATTACCTTATATTTGTGCACACTAAAACATCCAATGATCTGATCCTTCACTGTACATTACTATAGTGCTCCATTACAGTGATTGCGCAATGTGGTGGCAATTGCATGTTGGTAGGTGGAATTGCAGGTAGAATTGCTGGACTCTTGTCATTTCTTGGTGGCGATGATAGATACCAATTTCAGAATAGTTCCAGCTCCTTATCCATCCATCTGAGGCATTGAAAAACGTCAGGAAAAGACTCTCTCGGAACCAGCACAATATACAACTTCTATATGGGCAGTGCACAGTTTGGTAGCTCGTCCCCGACTGACTATTGTTTCACCTTTTCAACCTAGGCCAACCACAATTTGCGCGCGCTACTAAGTTCCGTTCCTGAGGAACCACACTACATTTTACATAAAAGACACTAAGAATCCTAATGAAGGTCAGCAGTTTATATAACAGCAAACAAACATTTTAAATAACACAGAACCTTTGCACATATTAACATTTTTATAAAAAATTATTCACTCAGAAATTACAATTATATACAGTAAGTTTTGTTCCCTCCAAATGGGAAAAAGAATTTAAATGATAGATACACTTCATAGCATAGAATCAAACCATGACATCAAGGTTTTTTTACAAAGAAAGGAGTATATAACTGTGTGCTATCGATTCAATCAAACAACATTTACAAAACCTCAACGATGTAACATTAAATAAAACAAAAACAAAATAAATCAGTAGAGTATTAGAGCTATGGTGTTACAACACCACATACTAATATGGATGTTTCAGCATGGGTCGATACCTAGTATATCTCAGAACCGCTTGTGCTATTGATCTATAAATATAATCATTTCATGTACCTCATAAGCACTGTTGCAACAATAAATCTTGAGTGAATTGGAAACCTCTAAAATGGTGTAACAATTTTTTTTCTAGCAGTGTTTTATCAGTCTGCTGAGAGTTTTCAGCCTCGCTTTGACTTGCGAGACAGTGTTAAGCTTCGCACTTCTCGAGATTACTGTAGCTAACAAATTACTCTAAGAAATATTCCGAGATCCGACCACTAAACTGGAATATTTACCCCGCTAACAGTTTCTAGTACACCGCCACCGATTAGCTTCTAGCAACTTCCGCCTGTGATCTCCACAACAAAAAAACAAGAATGTAATTCCAGAATGAAATTTTCACTCTGCTGCGGAGTGTGTGCTGATATGAAACTTCCTGGCAGATTAAAACTGTGTGCCGGACCGAGACTAGAACTCGGGACCTTTGCCCTTTGCGGGCAAGTGCTCAAGTGCTCTGTCAATTGAGCTACCCGAGCATGACTCAGGACGCGTCCTCACAACTTCAATTCTCCCAGTACTTCGTCACCTACCTTCCAAACTTCCGAGATGATGTAATTCAATGTCAGTAGAAAAATGACACCCAACAGACACTGGACATGTGCGAGAGGGACTCACGTTGTGACGATTCCTTACAAACTTAATTATGTATATAGATAACCATAATAATTTCGAATAGCTCAATGCCTGGTTCAGGCATTTCTATTCGACGCCACTTCAGCGACTTGCGTGCCCTCATTCTAACCCAGTTATCGAACCGAAGAAAGGGGACATACACTTTAACGTGAAAACCAAGGCTAGTGTTGTTTCTCGCGACTCCTCACATCGTTGAAAGGTAAGTGGTGGCTTCAAACGAGTACTGAAATTTCCGTTGTCCGAACGAAATTCGATGCCCGACCTCTCAGATTCGAGGCATGGATATTATGGTTTTCTTCTAGTACTATCTATCGGCTTCTTCCTCAGTTTTCGTCTTTTAGTCTGTGTAGGTCATCGTTGAAATATTCACTTAGTTTTTGTTTCTATTCTTACAGCGGATAGACACTGCTAGTTTATTTATACACTACCGCCCATTAAAATTGCTGCACCAAGAAGAAATGCAGAAGATAAACGGGTATTCATTGGACAAATATATTATACTAGAACTGACACGTGACTACATTTTCACGCAATTTGGGTGCATAGATCCTGAGAAATCGGTACCCAGAACAACCGCCTCTGGCCGTGATAACGGCCTTCATACTCCTGGGCATTGTGTCATACAGAGCTTGGATGGCGTGTACAGGTACAGCTGCCCATGCAGCTTCAACACAATACCACAGTTCATCAAGAGTAGTGACTGGCGTATTGTGACGAGCCAGTTGCTCGGCCACCATTGACCAGATGTTCTAAATTGGTGAGAGAACTGGAGAATGTGCTGGCCAGGGCAGCAGTCGAACATTATCTGTATCCAGAAAGGCCCGTAAAGGACCTGCAACATGCGGTCGTGCATTATCTGCTGAAATGTAGGGTGTTGGAGGGATCGAATGAAGGGTAGAGCCACGGGTCGTAACACATCTGAAATGTAACGTCCACTGTTCAATGCCGTCAATGCGAACAAGAGGTGACCGAGGCGTGTAACCAATGGCACCCCATACCATCAGGCCGGGTGATACGCCAGTATGGCGATTACGAAAACACGTTTCCCATGTGTATTCACTGCGATGTCGCCAAACACGGATGCCAGCATCATGATGCTGTAAACAGAACCTGGATTCATCCGAAAAAATGACGTTTTGCCATTCATGCACCCAGGTTCGTTGTTGAGTACACCATCGCAGGCGCTCCTGTCTGTCATGCAGCGTCAAGGATAACCGCAGCCATGGTCTCCGAGCTGATAGTCCATGCTGCTGCAAACGTCGTCGAACTGTTCGTGCAGATGGTTGTTGTCTTGCAAACGCCCCCCATCTGTTGACTCAGGGATCGAGACGTGCTACACGATCCTTTACAGCCATGCGGATAAGATGCCTGTCATCTCGACTGCTAGTGATACGAGGCCGTTGGGATCCAGCAGGGCGTTCCGTATTACCCTCCTTAACCCACCATATTCTGCTAACAGTCATTGGATCTCGACCAACGCGAGCAGCAGTGTCGCGATACGATAAGCCGCAATCTCGATAGGCTACAATCCAACCTTTATCAAAGTCGGAAACGTGATGCTACGCATTTCTCCTTCTTACACGAAGCATTACAACATTTCACCAGGCAACGCCGGTCAACTGATGTTTGTGTATGAGAAATCGGTTGGAAACTTCCTCATGTCAGCACGTTGTAGGTGTCACCACCGGCACCAACCTTGTGTGAATGCTCTGAAAACCTAATCATTTGCATATCACAGCATCTTCCTCCTGTCGGTTAAATTTCGCGCCTGTAGCACGTCATCTTCAGGGTGTAGAAATTTTAATGGCCAGTAGTGTAGATTTTGATGAATGAGTTTGCGAGTATAAAACATGTGACGTACATTGAGGTGGCAAAAGTCATGAGATACCTCCTAATATCGTGTCGGACCTCCTTCAGCCCGGCACAGTGTAGCTGCGCGACATTGCATGGATTCAACAAATCGTTGGATACCCCCTGCAGACATATTGAGCCGCGCTTACTTATAAGCCTTGTCGTTGCAGAATTCTGTGCACAGACTAACCTCTCGGTTATGTCCCATAAATGTTCCACAGGATTCATGTTTGGCGATCGGGGTGGCCAAATCATTCGTTCGAATTGTCTAGAATTTTCTTCTAACCAGTCACAAACAGTTTTGGCCCAGTGACTTGGCACATTGTCATTCAAAAAATTTCCATCGTTCTTTCAGAACATTAGGTCAATAAATGGCTGAAAATGGTCAATGATCGTTTCAGTTGGACAAGAAGACCCAGTCCTTTCCAAATAAACACAGCCCACACCATTGTGGAGCGACCACCAGCTTGCACAGTGCCTTGTTGAAAACTTGGGACCCTCGCTTCGTGGGATTTGCGACATACTTGAACCCTACCATCAGCTCTTACCAACTTAAATCGGGGTTCATCCAACCAAGCTACAGTTATCCAGTCGTCCAGGAGGCAACCGATGTGGTCACAAGCCCAGGACAGGCGCTGCAATGATGTCATACTGTTAGCAAAAGTACTTGCGTCGGTCTAATGCTGAGATAGCCCATTAACGGCAAATTTTGCATCATTGTCCTACCGCATACGTTCGTCGTTCGTCCCACACTGGACTCTGTAGTTCTTTCACGCAGTGTTGCGTGTCTGTTAGCACTGACAACCCTACACAAACGACACTGCTTTGGGCCTTAAGCGAGGGCCGTCGGCCACTGCGTTGTCCATGGGGAGAGGTAATGCCTGAAATTTGCAACTCTCGGCACATTCTTGATACTGTGGGTCTCGGAATGGTGAATTCACTTATGATTTCCGAACTGGTATGTCCCATGCGTTTAGCTTCAACTACCATTCCGCGTTCAAAATCTGTTAATTCCCGTCGCGCGACCATAGTCGCGTCGGAGACCTTTCCAAGTGAGTCATCTGAGTAGAAACTACAGCTCCGCCATTGCACTGCGGTTTTATAATTTGTGTATGCGATACTACCGCCATCTGTATGTTTCCTTATCGCTATCCCATGACCATCGTCTCCTCACTGTATGGCCGTGTCTCTTGATTGCGTTGACTTAGAAGCTTAAATGTTTCACACTGGACTTTAGTATATGGCATAAATGTCAGCTTGATACCTGTACTAAAAAAAAGAGCTCTTGATAGATGAACAGACAGACAGACAGACGTACAACAGTTGGTTTTACAAAGGTTAAGTTTTTACCGATTGAGGTACGGAACCCTAAGAAAACACTAATAAATGTCTCACGAAAGAAGTGAAATTCGTTGGTTGGTTGGTTGGTTGGTTTTGGGGAAGGAGACCAGACAGCGAGGTCATCGGTCTCATCGGATTAGGGAAGGAAGGCGGCCGTGCCCTTTCAAAGGAACCATCCCGGCATTTGCCTGGAGCGATTTAGGGAAATCACGGAAAACCTAAATCAGGATGGCCGAACGCGGGATTGAACCGTCGTCCTCCCGAATGCGAGTCCAGTGTCTAACCACTGCGCCACCTCGCTCGGTGTGAAATTCGTCTGTTTCCGTTAAATCTCGCGCAATCCGGTCCTCTCAGTGAACCTTACTTCCTGCTTGCTAATGGCTCCACACACTGTTATGGGCTGCCTCTTCCTATCGAGCAGTTGCACGCTTCCTAAAACTCGATAGTCGCCTAGAAAACTAGGTCGACATCCATACACAGGAAAGCACTTCATATTCTTATGATCTTTCCGTATTTGAAATGTAATTTTTTCATCACTAACGATCACTAACTCCCGACTCCAATTCAACGTTTTACAGCACCAACTCCATTACACAGTGTACATTTCGCATCATATTAAGCAACTAAAACTAACACCAACATCCTTCACCGAAATTCATAGAATTCTAAAATTCTAAATAAGTAACGCTCACATGGGGCTGATGGAATTTCAAACAGAGTCTGAAAAGTTGTTCCAACTTAGTAAGTAATTAACAATCTTCCAGAATGCTGCAGTAGCTTGGTTCAGCAACTTCCGTTAATCGGAAATTTCGGCACAAAACTAACCATCGAATGAATAAAAAGTAAAAATTTGCAATTTGGAGTGGTTTTTCGTTCTACTTAATAAGCAATGTCCTCAGTGATATAGGCAACGCGTCACTGGCATAGCGAATTTTTCCAGGCGGGTTAAAATATACAATTGTTAAACCTCTTTATGAAAACTATGACAAGACAGACTTAAACAATTATCGCCCAGTTTCCTTACTGCCATATTTTTCTAAAATATTTGAAAAGTAATGTATTCTGAAGTAGTCTCATACTTCAGAGAAAATCATTTACTTAGCATATTACAGTTTGGATTCCAGAATGATTTCTCAACTAAGAATGCTATTTATTAATTCACTCATGAAAGAGTACAGCCCTTAAATAATAAAATATCGCCATTTGGTACTTATTGTGCTCCTTCCAAGGTGTTTCATCGTGGAAACCATGTTACTCTCATAGAACAGCTCAACTTTTATGCAACTGATCGATTTACGCTCCTGTGGTTTGAATCATACTTAACAAACGGAATACTACAGGTCGGAATGAATAATTCAAGCAATGTCTAGACTGCAGAAAATTTTAGTGACTGGGGAGAAATCACAAAGGGAGTCCCACAGGGTATTATTTCTGGTCCACTCCTGCACCTTATTTATGTGAATGACCTTCCCATTAACATTCAACAAACAAAATTGTTCCTTTTTCAGACGATACTAGTCTTATATCCAGTGTCACTAGAGAGAAAGCAACAGAAGAGATGGTATGTCATATTTTCAAAATAAAGTAGTTCTCAGAAGACGGACACTCAGTAATCTGAAAAAAAATACTGTATTCAGTTGTGTACAACAATCATACAAAACACTTGATGCAGCAAATTAGCACAAGTCAGTAAGTAGATTAGGATGCTCCAAATTTCAATTTTTGGGTGAATGTACTGATTAAAGCTTGAACTCCAAGAACTCTGTTATTGAGATTTTCAAACAGTTCCAAGTTTTGCTACTTTTGTCTTTGTACAATTGCTGATCTTGGAAAAATAACGAATCAACCTGCATATTTTGCATATTTGTACTCAATAACGTCCTATGGAGGAATTTTCTGTGGTAACTTATTACTTAGAAAAAAGTACTGATTGCAAAAAAGCGACCTGTAAGAATAATGTGCGGTGTTCACGCACGGACGATATGTAGGTACCTCTTCAAGGAGCTGGACATTGTAACTGCACCGCCACAATATGTATATTCGCTAATGAAATTTATCGTAAAAATCCACACAGTCTGAATGACAGTGATGTCCATACCTGCAACACTAGAGGGAAAAATGATCTTAGTACCTATTACTAAAGCTGTCAGTGGCTCAGAAAAGAATTAGATATGCAGCAATAAAAACTTTTTATCGTTTTAAATCTAACTTAAATTGTTCCTCCTTGACTACTCCTTCATTTCCACTGGCGGATAGTTTTCATTAATGTTAACATTAATCGTGCATACATGTCCTGTAAACTGACTCATTACACATCATTTTGATAATAGAATCGTTCAGATGATCTACGAACTGACTGACTGACTGACTTGTCACCTCAAACCCACGAGAGCTGGCGGCCGACTCTACGACTTGACGTTCTCCAAACCTCTCGACGAAAATTGCTTCAACATTTAGCCCCTTCAGCCAAGGAGATTCAGCGGCGGAGTGTAGGCATTCTCATTGGCCGTTTCCTGTTTCCGTGAATATCACTTCTGTAAGATGCTACTTCCTCTCAAGCCTTTCAAAAGTTTGTTTCCAACAGGTGACGGAAAACTCCGGCTATCGTGGAAAATCACAAGCCCACAAGACTGCCTAATTAGCTACGAGCAGCAGTCATCTAGGGGAATTATATAACGAACAGTAAATGTTCTCCAGGCCGAAAAAAAATCCCCCTTCCCCATAGGTATTAGAAAATGACCCTGAATTCTACGATAGCAAACGGGAAGAAAACACAGGCGCTGCTGGAAATGCTTTACTTCACGAATAGCCGGCTGCCACTGCGCACACAAGACACTTATCTTTCAACTAATCTATAATGGTGTGGTTGTTTAAAATTTCATCAAATACTCAATTTTACCGCATTAACCATCATTTAGAGCTCACATCTTTTACTTCCCATTTAGTTGTTGTAACTTCTTTCTATCGTCCATCAGGGCAACGTTAGCCTGGTATAACTGCTGCTCTTCAGCTGGAAGCATTGACAAACGTGTACGGGTACTTTTAAAATGTTAAAATGACGAAATACTTACACTTTTTTCTTAAATTATTAATAAGGACAGATCTGCATTGAAGGTATTTAAATCTGAAAGTTGTTTTTTCAAAAATACAACAAACGTCAGTGGCCGTTTTATAACAAGAATGATCCACTTCATTTTACTGCACTAAGTCACAAGACATGTACTAGGAAACTATTATGTGGGTGTAGGACAATCAAGTGGTGCTGTGATGAGCGAGACAGTTATGGACGCTGTGGGTTCCTACATCAGGAGGTGACATGCAGGGACGAGCGTATCCACTAAACGCATTTTTTTAAAAGTTAACATAAAACTTATTTCAGGCATATACATAAATGAAAATAATGTTTTACAACGCAGGCGCCTGTAATTTTGTCCCAAATAATAGTTAATATCTGAAAATTACACCTACAGTGAAAATATTCATTTAAAAAGTACACTTAAACATGGAATTGCATGAACCATTTGGACATGTTCAGCTTTGAATGATTTTCAGAAGCAAATACCTTATTTTTTAACACAACTTATATCTAATTCTCTAGTGTTTGATATATTCTATCGTCGTATGTATATGTAACAACTCAATATGCGATATCTTGAGGAAAAAATTCTAAATTGGCAATTGTAACACTGATATTCATATTCAGTGTTTTACCGAAAGCTCTAATTTAATTGTTTCTTCAGAATTATTTAAAATATTTCAGATCACCGTGAATGAATACAATGATGTGACGGTGACACCTGTTACTCTTAGACATATAAACCAAAATCATTTTCTAAACAGTACACAGTACTTTAGTCCTCTTCATTTCGCCAGTCTTCTCCAAAAATAGTTTGTAGTAAACCATCAACATGTTTCTTGTTGTCATCTGAGATTGGATGGCTAGAAATACTTCAGCTTGTTTAAGAAAAGAGTTTCGTAATGGTCCATCCGCATTTTAGAAGAGACTTTCACTCTTTTGCATCTTGCTGTTATCTGTAGAATGCAGTTGCCTTCGTATCAGTATGATTGTTTCCCATAGCTTGGTAGTATGTCTGAAAATTAGTTTCATTTCACTTCGTAGGCCTTTAGATAGGGATTCGGGTCTATCACTCTGAAGCCTTCGACAATGTTTCTTACTTCCTTCGCTGACTAGTAGGCGTCATCGTATTCCTCTGCAACAACGTCGGTGGCCGCCACGTCGATCCCCTGTTTCCTTTCGGACTGTTACCTAGTAACTGTGCTGCGTCACGCCTCATTCAGTACCTCAAGCAGAAGTGGACGAGTTAAACATCTGAAACGAAACTGTCATAGAATGGAAACGGTAAGTTACCGGACATGAATTCCTATTCAAAATTTTACATACTCACTCCCCTCTGCAAGTCCTAGAAGTTTGTAACGGTGCAACGACCAAATATTTATTCGTTCAGTTCCGATGCACACCTACCTTGATCTCTTGCGGGAATCTGAAATGGCGAGTGAGAAGTTCATGGGTAGGTGACGCTATGTGTGTAACACGCTGCGAATTTGGGCCTGATAGGAAGCATACTCGGATGGCCGAGGACGTTAAGGCAACCGCTCCCGTCAAGTAGTAGATCCGGATTCGTGTCCCGGTCTGGCAGATGTTTTCACCTGTTACAATCGATTCACTTCGAAGCCGCAAATGCGGCTAATGTCGTTAAAAAAACTCTGAATAGCCTGTGATGCTATTGGAAGAATACGTAATTTGGTATTCGGGCTACAATCGTTTCCTATACAAAATGAACTAAGATGAAAGTAGCATTATTTTATTTTCAATCAGTCTATGATGTTAGCAGTTTTTTTTAATTACTGCGTAAAGCTGAGACAATTATTTACTCCTTGTTTTGCAGTCTACAACTCTATTTGTAGTGGTAGGTTACTTAAATATTTTTATTTTAGGTGAAATGTAGCGATGGTTCATCCGAGACAGACTGTAAAAACTTGATCTTTTATTGAACTTTAGTGTTAGGGATTCAACCCTCCATTTTAGAAATTGAGCAGCCACACACTTATAACAGTGGTTACCACTGTAGTTATCTTACCCTTCTCACTTATTGGAACTAAATCTTAGAATACCCTACTCATTTGGTCAGTTTTAGGGTATGCAGGGCCCAGAAACTCTGTCGCAGTTTTATTGTGCTGAGCCCTTTTTTTGTAAAATATGACCTTGTACTTAAGTCAGTGAAATAAAATTTTCTTACTCGTTACCTTCACATTTTATATGAAAGTAAATAATATGATGGAAAAGTACATATTCCTGAACAAGGGACTCGTGCGACTTTAAGTCGTCCCTTCCGTTGCTATCTACATTCCTGGTGAGTAATCTCTGTGCTGCCTCAGCTGACTAGTCAGGAATCGTGTCGGTATCTGACGTCAGTGTCTGTAAGAAGAGGCCTTGCCATAAGAGCGGCCATGCTAGGGAGATACTCGATTACAACTCAATCTCATTGATATGGTTCTTAAACTCCATCTTGTTCAAATCAATGTTTTTATGTTTTTTTATTTACCATAACATGTTTCGGCCCCTATCTGTCATATTCTATGGGTCTCGGAAACTACATTAACTGTGAAACTGGATTTTTACAGGCCTTTTAAGCGTCTGAAATTTTGTTATGTTTTCCATCTTGTAGTGCATCTTTGCTGTTTTTTTGTTGTAATTACATGCACTGTTTTTCACATCACTTACACTTTATTCTCACCGTCTATCACATAGTTCCGAACACAAAACCACAAGGTGAGAGTGAAGTGCAAAAGGGGTGAAAAACAGTGCAAGTGATTACAACAACAAAAGTAGGACATAAAATATAATGCGCTGCCAAACCATTAAAAGGCCTTTACAAACCCACTTTCAGAATCAATATACAGTAGTTACAGAAATAAATCGAAACTCTCAGAACATGACACGTATGTATCGAAGCATATTGGATAAATAGAAGAAAAAAGGTACATTGTGTTTTGCGAAAGACGCGGTCTATAAATTCAACTTAAATGGCTACCATGTAGAAAACGAAAACAGGAGTTTCAATCCCCAGCAAGACGACTGTAACGGCACAGTGCCTTTTACAGTTGAGTAAAAAAGGCATTGTTGTGTTTCAGTTGAAGCACATAGAGAAAAGCCGTTATTATACACTGAAAAATCACAATTTCTAGAATAATAATTTGCACTTAGGATTATGTCGCAGAGTGGAGGTTAAAACTGCCAGGTTCGAGACCCTGTCAGGCACACAACTTTATTCTGTTAGGAAGCTTCAGAATTTTGTCATCCAATAACTTTCCGCGCACCACACACCGCATGACAGCTTCACCAAAGACCGTGCCCTGTGCCTGGCAGCCAACAATCAAGCCAAGCTATGCCGGCACACTCGTACACAGACTGTAGTGCAGCACAGGAAAAGTGCGGGAACCTCTGCAAGTTCGCAATGACAGTTTCGTAGCTGGTATCGCGCAGATTTCCATGCATAGCTATGGCTGAACTCATGAACTTCAGAGTTAGATTCTGACGAGGAAATGGACATGGGTAGAGCCGCTTTGACGTCCGAGTTTTCTGATAAACAGTTCACTAGATACTTCCTTTTGGATCAGACTCAATTCCACTAAGTTTACGAGCTTGCGCGTTAAGTCTGCATTTTCTGAGTGTTGTAATGTCCAAACACTAACTGAAAGCGAAGAAAACTGTCCGCATCTTTGAGGTAAGATTTATTTAAATTTCTTTTAAACGTAGCCTGTTCTCTTGCCTCAGTAGCAAGGGAGAAAACTGTAATTACGTTTGTGGCTTTATATAGTTAATTAAGAAGTTTCTAACTTGTCTATGAGTTGAGCGTTAGGTCCAACTATTCCATGTTAATTAAGAAAAGTCAAGGGTAAACCGGCGCCGTCTGTAGAGTAACAATGGACTGCAGTGTTGCAAGAGCGAGGAATTTCGGAATCTTGAGCTGGAGGAGTCTGAATGCCCAGCAGAGGTGCTTCAGTATATGAAATCGCGCGGCAAGCGCACAGCAAATGGTGCCTCGAATGCGCGGTTCTCACTAAGGCCATGCTTATTAGTGCCACACTGGTGTTCCCACTGGGATGATGCAGTATGCTCTGCGATAAGCGATGCGACTCGTGATACGTCAAGCAACAAGAAAGTACATATCGCGTTTCTGATTATATTTCAGTTGCAAACAAGAGCTCTTCTGAAGAGGACGATGGTATGGTTTTCGTTATTTAAAAAAAACTGAAAAAGATAAGTAAGTGCCGAATGCACCCGAACACTGATGAAAATAACAACATAATTACGCTCTTCTTTCTCATGACGTCTCTCAGCACGAACACAAATTTCACGAATAGTACAGAGTGAGTCCAGTCACTTTAGATTTTTTGGAGCAACTAGTATCAGCTACTCTGACAAAGTAGAACACCAATTTTTAACTTGCTGTTTCTGTTTCTGATAAGTTACCCATGACAATAGTGTAAGTTGCTGAAGGAGTGTATTTGACGTTAAAATGCCACCACGAGAAGTTCACTTCACGTAAGACCAGCCGGTATGGCACTTTATTCAATGTTGTACAATATATAATTAATTATTAGAAATTAATAAAGAAAGGAATATCTACTATTTTCAGTTTCGTACAATAAGTCCGTAGCTCATAGTTTCGCTGTAGCGTTCTCGCTTCCCGAGCACGGGATCCCGGGTTCGATTCCCAGCGGGGTCAAGGATTTTCAGCTTCCTCGAGATTACTGGGCGTTGTTGTGTCGTCTTCATCATTGTCATTCAACCCCATTACGGGCGGAGGAAGGCAATGGCAAACCACCTCCACTAAGACCTTGCCTAGTATGGCGGTGCGGGTCTCCCGCATCGTTCCCCTACGCTCTGTAAAGGGGTATGGAACTTCATCAGCATCATCACAGTAGTATATGATTCATCTTGAGGAATAAACAGAAGAAACGCTAGATCTGAAGTAAGATCTCTCACCATCGAAGGTGTAGCAGTGGGTGGTGAACTCCGCATAGGGATAGACAGTGTGCTTGGGGAAATGGAAGCAGCTCATGATGATAAAGAAAGTCCCGACGCATCCTTCTCGGCTTCGTCCAGGTTTTCATTCAGAAGCAGCAGGAATTTGGTTTCAGAACTATTTTAGGCCTCACATAAAGTTTCCTGAAATCAGGGAACATATGCTGAAAAACAGATAGTGAGGATCGTCAGCTGAAGACTTCGTGTCTTCTCACTTCTCATTTCAGTACATTTTTTTTCATTTCTCTCTTCGGCATGTATCGGAAGAATACGGAAAAAGAGAAACACGAGACAGCTCCGAAATTCTGCATGCTCGTCGCCAACAGCGTCTAGTATACCTCATGTATTTTCTCCAGAATGGGAAGCTGTACCACTCTCCTCCCACCGTTAAAACAATTTCGGTATGTTAGCTGTATTTTGTATGCAGCAGCGTATGGCGTGAAACCCACCAAACACAAAGTGGCCAGCGACTACAATCTTCACTGAAAAACTTTTCAAAATATGGCCGGTAATTAACTTATTCATGAAGTATCACAATAACTATGGGCAATAGCGAAAAGAAAATCCGGTATTTATCAAGGTGTGATGTGGGGCTACAAAACGTGCGAAAATATTTTTTTTATGAATAATGGAACCGAATGAGATATCCTGCGTAGCAGAGAACAGATGCGAATCTATAAACCGTAGTTATTAATTTCTTACGCAAAAAGTAAAAGCTGTACTGCGAAACTAAGTACAGAGACGAATGTAGCATTGCTTCATTTACATGAAAAATTTTTTTTGTGGAGGTATTTCTGATGACTCAAAGTTTGTATCGTACGATACGAGTTGCATGGAGCAACCAGCACTCCCTGTTGCTCCAGGCGATACAATAAAGACACGTGTTGTATCGCTGACGTCACCGTGTTAAGTATTTAGTCGTTTCAGCTGAAAGTCCGATTAAAATTACCTGACATTTGAGGTCTGTCACTGGCCGCTACAGTGCAGTCACGTCAGCTACCGGCTGGTGCTCGGTCATAGGCGACAGACAGACACGGCGGGTCACTTCGCAAACGCTGTTAATGTGTCACACGGAGCGATGTTGGAAGCGGCCTCAACGATGTATGACGGTGTAAGAAGCGTGTGTAAATGTAAGCTATGGGTAAGGTGCGTGAAGCGCATTTTGAATAAGAAAATGCTATCTGACATTGAATGTAATTATTAACATGATCGCGGCATTGTTCACGTGAATCAAATTTTAAAATAAAGCAAAGAGTGCTTGGACACTTTGCATAAGAGCAGCTTGCAGCAACATTCCTGAAGACAAGATCTATTCTAACGCATTTGGCTAGAATAAAAAGGGAACACTAATTATTGGACCTGTGCACATGGAAACGCCATGGGTGGGCTAACAAGGGAAACTACAAGATAAATGGCGTAGGTAACGGAGACGTAACATCGGTACACTGGATGAGATTGGAGGTAAAATTATGTATTCCTTAAAACATTGATGTAAGTCATCTACATAACTGCTCTTGCCTGGTAACTAAGTACAAGCGTTTTTTACACCCTATACGATTCACAACAGACCGGTGTGCCCACTTGGTTCGCGGAGACACAATTTCTACGTACCTTGGCCAAATTTTAGTAACATTAAACACCGCAGCCGCGAAAAATTAGTATTTTACTGAGGACACATTTGAATAGACAACGGGTAATGTCAGAGGGCCAACAAACTCTAACATTGACCCATGTTGATGGTTTCCACCGGACATAAAGTAATGAGACAAAAAAAAATTCAAGAAGAAGCAAAAATTACCAAGATTCGGAAAAGATTAGAATGCATACACACGCAATTGCAGGCACACAAACATTCACACTGAACCGAGGGCTCTTCAACATATACAACGCCACTGTGCTACGTTCTTCTTACAGATCAAAGTCAAATCTGCGTTAGGAATCAAACTGAAAGTCTGCAGAAGCCTTGCATTCCTGGCTGCGACCCAGCAAATCAATCTTTATAAGATGTAACGCTTGACCAAAAACTTAAAGCTCCTCTCTTGCTAAGAGACAACGCACCACGCGGTTAAGTCAACTCACTCTTCTTCGAGGAGACTTCGGCTGCAGACCGTCGGTGAACTGGAAGCAGACTGGCCCTCTCACACACTCAAACGTCTCCCACGCGACCCCGTGGTCGGGTAAACCCAGAGATGAGGCTTCCGCCGCCAACCTAACACCGGTAACTTTCGCACAAGGGGTGGAAACCTCTTTGCCTACCTGAAAACTACAAGGGTTGGCCATTCTGTACGACTACCGCTGATTCCTAGCAGCAGACTAAAACACCGTATAACAAAATGAAACACAGCCACATTCATTCACTCACACATGCCAGAGAGTTCTGTATCACTGGAAAGCAAATGAAATGATAATGAAAGGGGACTGCAGGACTCTTTCAACGGAAGTGCGAGATGCTCTCTCGACAGTTGATTTTTAGTGACCAACGAGTAAACTGCAGCAGACGAAGCTTTTGTGGCCCTAAATTTAAACTCATGTCCAAACCTAACTATAAACTCGTGTCGTGCAACGTTTCCGAGAAAACGTTGGTCAAGAATCTATGGCACAACTAAAATCATAAACGCTTTGTTTACGGCGATTAATGCTATCCTCTATGACCAAACTCATGACAGAAAAATTTCAGTTTCAGCGCTAAAGGCAAAGTGTAATTTCTCGCTATCACTGCTTACCGGAAACTGTTCTCATACTGGCTACACGAGCTGCTGCGTTACCAACCGACGAGCAATACTGATTGGCACTTGGCTGGTTATACAAGTAAATTGTTAACGAAAAAAGAGAGATACGGAGAGAAGTAACAGAAAATAAAAAAAAGTCAATACCACGATGAAAATGATGCGGCAATGACTTAGAAATAAAAAAATCTATACATTTAAACCGATTTACAGAACAAAAATAGCAAAGTCTTTTGATTACATTTAAAAAAAGATATTCGTTGGATTTCGCGATATTTGAACCTACGACAGTGTAGACAGCAGGTTTGTACGCTAACCACTTCCTTTCGTTGAAATGTTCTGACTCTGGTTACCTTCTGAGAATGATGAATTGCAGCCTTCAAAAAACTGACTTCACGCAATGTCGTACCAAGCTTATCTTAATGCAAGACGATCTCTGCGATAACGCTTGAAACGTCCCCTTAGAACAATTATACATGACTGTGCTTAAACTGACACACAATATTTTTTAGCGCAACGCAATCTGACTTTGAGAAATCCCTACAAAGGAATGGCCCTGACTAACATTAACCTGTACCTTTCATAAATCACTTACCCCACAAAAATCTTCGTTACTCAAGCTACTGCAATACAGCGAGCACCACTACTGCCAGCTAAATAAAAGATTCAAACTACAGAAGGCACTAGCTACTGATAGGCATAGTTAGCAATTGAAAGATGTTAATAGAGAACAAACAATGTATTTACTTTAACAGTCATAATATATATAGTAGTTCATGACATCCAGTGTTACAAATTTCAAAACTCCGCCATCTCTCTTCCCACATCCACCACTGCTGGCGGCTCACCTCCAACTGCCCAACGCTACGCGCTGTTAACATCCAGCTGCCCAACACTACAATGGCAGACAACAATGCTAACTAGCCACAGACTGCACACAGCACAGCCAGTGATTTTCATACAGAGCGCTACGTAACGTTGCCAATAAGAAAATATAAACAGCCTACTTACATAGCCCCCATGCTCCCCACAAAAAATTTTACAAATTGTTTTGGGCAGTGGCCAGTAATGATTTGATAAAATTTTTCATAATTACAATAACAAAGATATCCAATGCACACACTTCTTAATACAATGTTGGTCAAAAGCTAAAATTTTCTCACAGTCCATAAAGACAGTCCTGATCATTCATCACAGTAAAACTGCCGTACCTTTTCTCAAAGTCTGAGCAGTAAAAGACAATGCACACAGAAGTAGTGGATTTCCATGCAGTCTTGAAGAAGTAGTGTTGTCCTTCCAACGGAAAGACAGTGCTGACTCTTGACATGCTGACAGGTAATGGGCCACAACAGAGCAAAGCCACCGCAGAGTCAGTTGAAGTTTTGAAGAATATTGGTAGGTAGGTCATCACAGAACAGACCACTGTAGTCTTGTTAGAGATTACGGTATTGGTGGGTCACCAGAGGTGCAGACCCACTGCAGTCCTTGTATAAATAATGGTATTGGTGAGTCATCAAAGGTGTAGACCCACTATAGTCCTTGAAGAGATGGCTAGCAGCCATCCGTTGCGTCTGTGCAGGTGCACAATCATCATCGAAGAGTCTTGTGGACAATATAGCAAGTCCATGAACCACCACTTGTGCACTCACAAAAAAATTATTTTTAAAATGTCCTTAGAACCAGCAATGCTGTTATCCAGTCCCATGCTGAATTATTAACACACGTGCAAACACTATCAGTCCCTACTTCTCACATATTGTCCATATACTATGACCAACAGAAATGTGTGTAGTGAAATGTAACTTACAAGTTAATAATATGATGAACTGGTGTCATTTACAATTTTATAACATAAGAATACAATTACAAAGGTACAAAATACATCATTAAAGAACATAACAATACAGATAACATTTGTGGTACAGGCTTTACAAAAGAATCGAAATAACAAATACATCAGTGTTACAGGAATTATGACATAAGTTCATACATAAAAGATCAGAATAACTTTTGAAACATCAACTTCACACGTGAGCATTAAAACAAAACAGAATAAATAATGTCTAAGCATATTTACAAGGTAAATAACATATTATTAATGCCAATTATATTTGAGGATAACAGTATTCCTCATCATAGTGAATGTAGCTTAGTATCAGAAGAAGAAAAAATTCTATGAAACCACTCAGAGACAGGAAGAAAACAAATACACAAGGGTACACAAACACATAGCAGAATAACACAAGAGGAAAGAGCAGGGTTTGTTTTCAGTGTAACCTTTGGTACTGCAGTCCAACCCAAAACTTCATTCCATAGATCTTTCGTCTTATTTCGATATTTGCTCCAGACAAAAATATCCTATCCAAGCATGCTTTCTGTATTTTTCTCGTATAACCTCTCAGTGCATTTCTTCAAATTCATCGCAACTCATTCTCTTATATGCTACCCCCTCTTAAGCTAACTTAAATCTACTGAGCTCAGATGCATAAACTAAGGGACAAGGCAATGCAGCAGCACAGAACAATTAACACAAACATCAATGACAAAAAAATTTAAATAGGCAAAGCAATTGCAATATTACAACTAATATAAGGCACTGTGCAGCAAACAAGAAAAATAAATCAGTAGTAAAACTAGCTTAGCAGAGTAAGACAAAGTGAAATTCAGTAACATTATGCCTGGCAAACAGCCACAGCCAATGCAATAACTTATATCTAAACATGAGAAAGCTCAAGCAGAAAAAATATTACAGTAAAAATGGCCATGTTTAATACCTATGTCACATCTTAATACTAGAGTGATGCATCACAATTTATTCTACAAAAGAAATTACCAAGTACTTGAAAAGAAAATTCTGTATGCAATTCCTGTGAAGGGAAATGTGTTTTTGTGCTCCTTCGTTTTTTTTTAAGTACATCAAAGTTATTCTTTACTGGGTCTGTAGGCATAAAATATTCATATTAGTACATCTATAAAATTGTATTTTAACCATTGCTGCAGTGCAGCTTGAAACTAGATATTAAACAAAATGAGTAAATAAATACATAAAGCAAGCCAGATGGCATTTCTCTCAACTAGCAAGACAATAGCTGTGAAATGTTTCTCATCATTTCATTAGGCATTCTAGTACATCATAAATTAAGAGCTCCATAGTGTAATCATATGTTTTCAAGTTTGAGCATGTCGTATTTGGGATGCTTTCTACAAAGGAATGTCAATAGCGAGGATAAGGGCCTCCCTTTTTTTTCTACCTGTGCCTCTGAAAATGCACAAACTAATGGCTTTTTCTCCAGGCATCTGACGCAGCTGGGTGCCCATGACGCATTACGTGCAGGTGGTCACTTAACTTTCTTACAGAAATATTTACGACAGCACTTTCGGCTACAGTGACAGTCTCATATAAAAATATTTCACAGGTCAAGAATTTGCGTTACAAATGTGTAGAAACAAAATCTTATAAATATAACAGTGTCCAAAATATTTTCGCTGGCATTGTGATACATTCACCCATGTACATACATTTCATAACTCTTAAAGTACGATTCTCGGTTTTCAACAACCTTTTTCACAAGTCAGAGTCCCTAACCACTATTCATTACTCCTTACCTTATTACACATATATATATTCGTCGACACGTCAATCTTGTGACGACACTTCAATATTTCATCATAATAAATACATAGCATAATCAAATTCCTCATATAGCATCAGCTTATTGATCATAAACATACCGCAACAGCATAATACACATCGTCATCATAATAATATCATAACATCTCAGTCAAATCTCAAAAACGTCGTAGCTTTCTGCAATAATTTCAAAACGTAAAGAAAATTCTCTGCTCATTTCCATAGTGTCATCTACCTCAAACATACTTTAAAAATCATGATCTCATACCAAATACATCATTCAAAGCCCTCATAGTATCACAATGGTTCTGAAAAAATATGAAGAGTTCACAAAGTACAGACAAAATACAGTTTCATAAGTGTGAAGTTATCCAACTGTGTAATTGCATAAACATGTCACTGATGTAGTAAAAAAAATGTTTGTCTCTCTCAGTTAAATGATCAGATAGCTGTGTAATTCTGTGTTAGAGAAACATGGTACTGATGTGTAAAGTTGTTTAAGCAAATACCATATTAGCTAGGGCTTCTTGTGCTTGCCAAACACATGGTACACAAAGTAGGCGTGTACCCCCCTGAGGATTAATGTAATTATACCCTCAGGTGTTACAGATTACAAGAATGGAATGAAATGTATTACGGAAAACCTTTGTATCATTGTACTTCAAATATCTTTAAAAATAAATGATTTAAGTACAAATTTAATCACTCAAATACGTGTCCTGTAATGCTAAATGTGCGTCTTGTTGTAAGATAATCTCTGTGGAAGTGTCGTAGTTATCGTCCTCCGAAAGCTAAGTTCTGCAGAAGTCAATGTACTTACCTCATGATAAACAAAAGTGAAGTGCTTTGCGTATAGATATCTTAGTTATTACGCTTATTGTTGTGATGAAAAAAGTACTGTGCTGTAACGTATTGTTGTGCTACGAAAGAGGCTGTCTCATTGTAGCTATACCACAAAAGTTACTACTAAAACATGTCTCACTTTACAGAAGAATTGAGAAAAACTGTGCAGATATAAAATAGATACACAGCAAAAGCAACATTGTAAATTGTCACTCATTAGTAGTGGCGTGATAAAATCGTGTAGCTGTCACATAAACTAACCACTGTGTCATCTGGTATCTCACAGAAAGTACTTTAAATCCAGAATGTATTTCAAAGTAAACTAAAAAGTTGCATTAAAATCTCATTAGCAGTAATTGTATATGTTCTAAGTATATGAGCCTTATAGTCGTTATGTGATCGTACAACTAACAAGCAAAAATGTACAAATAACAACACTGTGTCGTCTGTTCACTATCACAATGCTTTCGTAATTTCTGTTTAAATAAGTTCTCTTGGTTCTTGACTGGATATTTAACTTCAAACATTGTTGCATGTTAACAGATTCTAAGTCTGACAAAGCATACTAGCAATGTAAAGTGAAAAGGTACATGGCAAAGACAAAGTTAAAAAGCAGATTATCTTTCAATAAACGGTTTTACATGTGAAATATGGTGCAAGCCTTTACTCTTCCTAGTACGCAGAATTTCAACTTCAAAGTAATTATCATGTTATATACGTCGGTAAAGAATACTGGAATTTTTCTCAAGGTTAGCCTCTATGTTATTTTTCTCTCAGCCAGCCAGCGCACGCGGCTGCCTGTGGTGCGAGTCATTCTCTGTTTCTTTGTTGGCGCGCGTCGTTACTGGGATTAGGAGACCTAACTTCTACAAATTCGCCTTGCTGAGAAGGCCCTGCCCTGTTTGAAGCTCGCCAGTTCTGACGAAATTCAGGCCTGTCGTTATGATTATATCGTCTGTCGTTTTGTCGGTAGTTCCTGTAGATTCTTTCTTGTCGGTTAAGTGGTGGAGAATTTCTCCCTGAATTATCACTGCACAGTGGACCGTTGCGTCTGAAGTTATATTGTCTCCCGCGATCATAATAGTTCTGGTTGCCAAATTGTCTGTTTCTATGATTGTCTCTGTCATATTTATTAGGTTTGTTCACGATTTGCGTTGTAAGAATAGCCTTGTCGTGTCCAGTTATTATTTCTTTCATCGCGGAATTTCTACATTTCTACATTTCTACATTTATACTCCGCAAGCCACCCAACGGTGTGTGGCGGAGGGCACTTTACGTGCCACTGTCATTATCTCCCTTTCCTGTTCCAGTCGCGTATGGTTCGCGGGAAGAACGACTGTCTGAAAGCCTCTGTGCGCGCTCTAATCTCTCTAATTTTACATTCGTGATCTCCTCGGGAGGTATAAGTAGGGGGAAGCAATATATTCGATACCTCATCCAGAAACGCACCCTCTCGAAACCTGGCGAGCAAGCTACACCGCGATGCAGAGCGCCTCTCTTGCAGAGTCTGCCACTTGAGTTTGTTAAACATCTCCGTAACGCTATCACGCTTACCAAATAACCCTGTGACGAAACGCGCCGCTCTTCTTTGGATCTTCTCTATCTCCTCCGTCAACCCGATCTGGTACGGATCCCACACTGATGAGCAATACTCAAGTATAGGTCGAACGAGTGTTTTGTAAGCCACCTCCTTTGTTGATGGACTACATTTTCTAAGGACTCTCCCAATGAATCTCAACCTGGTACCCGCCTTACCAACAATTAATTTTATATGATCATTCCACTTCAAATCGTTCCGCACGCATACTCCCAGATATTTTACAGAAGTAACTGCTACCAGTGTTTGTTCCGCTATCATATAATCATACAATAAAGGATCCTTCTTTCTATGTATTCGCAATACATTACATTTGTCTATGTTAAGGGTCAGTTGCCACTCCCTGCACCAAGTGCCTATCCGCTGCAGATCTTCCTGCATTTCGCTACAATTTTCTAATGCTGCAACTTCTCTGTATACTACAGCATCATCCGCGAAAAGCCGCATGGAACTTCCGACACTATCTATTGCGACGGATGTGACCGGTAATTGTTGTGTTCCTGTTTTCGCGTTCCGCGATTGTCAGTGTCAATTTCTAATTATTGTAAGAGCCCCTGAAAAGCTTCAGTGTCGTCTTTGCAACGTCCTGACAAAATAATATGTCGTAAATGTTCAGGTAATTTGATTAAGCAAATGCGGATGAGTTCTGAGGGGCTGTATGGGTTTGACAGGTACTGATTCTTGTGCAACATGTCTTCAAAATATTTGACAATACTGGAAAATTCAGATTATTCAAAGTGTTTCATCATCATGATGCTATGTTTTACTCGGTCTTGTGTAGCTTGAGACCAATACGCTGAGAGGAAGGCATGATAAAATGCTCCTTCACTGTGACAATCGTGAATGACCGATCGCATTCTTACAGCTGGTTCATTCTCCAAGTAGCCACACATAAATTCTAACCTGTGCTCCAATGACCAGTTGGGAGGAAAACAATGAGAAAATTGATGAAGCCATGCTTGTGGATGAATGTCGTTGTCAGAATTCTTAAATGTTTTGAAGTTACGTGTAGTAATGAAGAGCTTATAGTCAAAATCATCGTGTCGGCGGATCGCACATCAGTCACTGTTACTTCGTTTTGGCGGTTCCATCTCAAAATCCAATGCTCCTTGCCAATTTCTTTCATAATTTCCGAAGTGCCCTGTGTTATTATTTTGTGGTTGTTCTGTATTTCTATGTCCCTCTTCCCGTACTGGAGCGTGAGTGTCCTCTGAAATATGTAGTTCTTGTATTACCTGCGTCAACTGATATTGTACTTCCCGGATTTCTCTTTTGAACTGTGTATTGATTTGATTTTGATTTTGTTTGAATTTTCTAATTTGTTCATACTCTTCTGTGTCAGTGAAGGCTACGGGTCTTGTGTCATTCAGATCATCATCTACCTTTGTAGATAAGTTAGTGACCTGATCCGAAAGTTTGGCTACTTTCTCCGATAATGAACACATTTCCTCAGTGTGTTTTTCTGAACGAAGTTTCAGAGTGTCCATTTGTGTTGAAATCGAATCTACTGTGTCCTTTAAGTTTTCCTGAGTTTTTGGAAGTTGCGTAACCGAATCGGTAGATGCAACTGAGTCAATTTTAGCCCACAAGGCCTCATGATTTTCATGAACAATGGTTTGCAGTTCTTTTATGGCTGCTTTGTGATTCTGTAATGCATTTTCATGCCGCAAAAAAATAGGTTGAAAATGCTCACAAATTTGTGTTTTTACGTCATTACAGACTTTTTGACATTTCGATTCAATGTTATGTAACTCAGTAGTTAAATCTTCACGTGTTTGTTCAAGTGTGGTGTCTAACTTCAGAAGATTTTGTTCCATTGTGTCTAACTGTTGCTGTGTTTGTCTCTGGTGTTGTTCCATTGTGTCTAACTTTTGAAGATTTTGTTCCATTGTGTCTAACTTTTGAAGATTTTGTTCCATTGTGTCTAACTTTTGAAGCCTTTGTCCCATTTGTCTCTGATTTTGTTCCATTTGTTGCATTAATTGCAATAATAATGTATTAATGTCTGGAATCTGTTTCTCTATGCTTTTTGGCAGTGCATTTTCACCGGCAACATTCACGTTTTGACAAGCAGAAAATGTGTCTTGACTCATTTGAGAAAACGGTGAGGACCCAAAACCTAAGTCTACAGTATTTGCAATATTGTCTTCTGTCATTTCGAATTCCTGAGGCGAGCTGTTGCCGACAGATCGATCGATAATGCTTCCTTGTTCACTACCTGTTTCACTCTCTACACCATTATTTGCCGCCCGCTCCATTTCCCTAGGCACAATTACCAAATTACTACTTCGAATGTCTGTTAATTCACTACACAGTGGTGCTGATAAGCTACGCTCGTCGTCACTATTATTTCTCAGTTTACTGTGAAGCCTAGTGTTACGTTTTTCACACGCCATTATTGTCACAATATTTCACACGATAACATAGAAAAGCACAATTTGAAGAGCAAAAATAAGAGAACACATTAACATAGCACTGAAAATAATATGTAGTTAATTGCAAGCGCAGCTGCGAAATACTTGGTGCAAATCTACATGCATGCCACAACTGTTTTACTGTACAACAATGAAAGACTGCAGCTACAAAGGAGATTCTCTCTACAATTACGCACTAGCAATGAACAATAGCTACACTAATTACACAAACTACAAGAAAAAATCAGATGATTCCAGTGAGGTATCCTCGGCTAAGGGTCGACATATGAAACGGCCCCTTACAACAATTATACATGGCTGTGCTTAAACTGACACACAATATTTTTTTAGGGCAATGCAATCTGACTTTGAGAAATCCCTACAAAGGAATGGCCCTGACTAACATTAACCTGTACCTTTCACAAATCACTTACCTCACAAAAATCTTCGTTACTCAAGCTACTGCAATACAGCGAGCGCCACTACTGCCAGCTAAATAAAAGATTCAAACTACAGAAGGCACTAACTAGTGATAGGCATAGTTAGCAATTGAAAGATGTTAATAGAGAACAAACAATGTATTTACCTTAACAGTCATAATATATATAGTAGTTCATGACATCCAGTGTTACAAATTTCAAAACTCCGCCATCTCTCTCCACACATCCACCACTGCTGGCGGCTCACCTCCAACTGCCCAACGCTACGCGCTGTTAACATCCAGCTGCCCAACACTACAATGGCAGACAACAATGCTAACTAGCCACAGACTACACACAGCACAGCCAGTGATTTTCATACAGAGCGCTACGTTACGTTGCCAATAAGAAAATATAAACAGCCTACTTACACGCTAACTATACATGTGACTCTGAATCCTGCCTTGTGAGGAAGGACCCAGTAGTTTTTGCTTACAAGGGAACCTCCACATCGCACCTCCCTCAGATTTAGTTATAAGTTGGCACAATGGATAGGCCTTGAAAAACTGAACACACATCAATCGAAAAAACAGGAAGAAGTTGTGTGCAACTATGAAAAAAATAAGCAAAATATACAAACTGAGTAGTCCATGCGAAACATAAGCAAATCAAGGAGAGAGTGAACTCAAGAGTGCCGTGGTCTCGTGGTTAGCGTGAGCAGCCGCGGAACGTGAGGTCCTTGGTTCAAGTTTTCCGTTGAGTGAAAAGTTTAATTTTTTATTTTCATACAATTATTATCTGTCCGTCGGTCCGTCTGATGCGATTACTTTTTTGGGAGTGATTATCACATCCACACGAAAACCTAAAGCGGGCAAGGTAGAAGAATCTTTTTACCGATTCGCCAAGTGTACAAGTTAGGTGGGTCGACAACATATTCCTGTCATGTGACGCACATGCCGTCACCAGTGTCGTATAGAATATATCAAACGTGTTTTCCGGTGGAGGAATCGGTTGACCTATGACCTTGCGATCAAATGTTTTCGGTTCCTATTGGAGAGCACGTCTTTTCGTCTACTAATCGCACGGTTTTGCGGTGCGGTCGCAAAACACAGGCACTAAACTTATTACAGTGAACAGAGACGTCAATGAACGAACGGACAGATCATACCTTTGCGAAAATAAAAAATTAAACTTTTTACTCGGTGGAAGACTTGAACCAAGGACCTCTCATTCGGCAGCTGCTCACGCTAACCACGGGACCACGGCGCTCCTGACCTGAGACTCTCCTTGATTTGCCTATGTTGCGCATGGACTACTTACTCAGTTTGTATATTTTGCTTATTTTTTTCATAGTTCCACACAACTTCTTCCTGTCTTCTCGATTGATCTGTGTTCAGTTTTCCAAGGCCTATCCACTGTGCCAACTTATAACTAAATGTGAGGGGGGTGCGATGGGGAGGTTCCCTTGTTTGTACTGAGTATGAAAGATGTGTATTTCGTTAGCATCGTTACGTGTGTGTGTGTGTGTGTGTGTGTGATGAAATATGAAATAAAAGGGCCAGGCTCAGGATTCGGGATCCAAACACATCAAGAGCGAGAGCTGGTCAAGGAACTGGAAGTGAAATGACCAGTTGTTGGAGCAGTTTGGCAACGGCGAACGGTCCGGGCGTGTCGTTGCGCGTTCCGATTGGAGGAAACCAGTTCCAGAGTATGAAATGTCAACTATTAATTATGTAAATTGAAGGTGGAGGGCCGGCCGCTTTGACCGAGCGGTTCTAGGTGCTTCAGTCCGGAATCGAGCCGCTGCTACGGTCGCAGGTTCGAATCCTGCCTCGGGCATGGATGTGTGTGATGTCCTTAGGTTAGTTAGGTTTAAGTAGTTCTAAGTTCTAGGGGACTGATGACCATAGATGTTAAGTCCCATAGTGCTCAGAGCCATTTGAACCATTTTTATAAGTTTTTCTAATGCTGCACAAAAAAGAGATATCAAATGGATGTAAACAAATAGAGCCCGCCTCCACGTGGCGGGACACGGACAACGGTGTGAGTGGGGACGGGAGCCGGTGCGGTGTTACTTTCAGTCACTCCAGACCCCGGACCCAGTCACAGCGGCTAAGTGGCAAGAAATTAGACGGTGGGTAATAAAATATAGGCAGCTAGTGAAAAAAAAGTGCTTAGAGCCATTTGAACCATTTTTGAAGGTGGAGGGAGGAGAAAGGAAAGGAAAGGGAGGGGCTATTGTCAACTACATCGAGAATCAGCGGCGACGAGTGAAAGTGTGTGATTCGAACATGGGATGTCCTGCTTGCAAGGCAGTTCCCTTAGTCACTACGCCTCCTGGACAGAGCGTTTATCGCAACTGCGTCGACATCCGTAATCGTTGTGCATGTTGTCCATGCTCGCCGCTTTGAGACTGCAGCAGGAGGTCGGACGTAAATGTGCACCCGCATTGAATGTGGATGGATTCATTAGCCATCGAGAATCAATTATATGAATGGGTGGTGTCTGATCTTTCTGACATGAGACTATCAATTAATTTTAATCGGGCTATATTTTTTATGTGCTCCGCCAGTGAGGGTTACTTCTGAGACGTACCACGAGTCGCATCGCTTATCGCCTGTGCGAGAACCCCATCGAAATCTGTGTGACGCAGGCGGAGAGAGGTGCTCTGCTGTGGTGTTTTGCCATGCGACTCAACTGGCACTGTTGTGTAGAGAGAAACCTGCAACGATCACGACAAAGGCGCTACGCTGCTCTGCGGAACCGTGCCCGCCCTGCCTTATTTACCGCTCGCCAGCGCCGGCCACGGAAGCGGGGGGCTCGTGACGTATCGGCCGGGCAGCTGACCATTCCGTTGCGTCGCGGCCGGCAGCGCGGCGTGGGCGGTGGGAATACAAACGCAGCCGAGATCAAAGACCCCGACAGGTGGCGGCCGGGGTCAGCGCAGCCTGGCCGCCGGGCCACTCGCTAACCTTGAAACTGCTGTCCTCTAGCATGGCAGTGTGAGCACCATCAGCCAAATAGCCATTTGCATAGGGTGGCCGACCCAGCCAATATTCTACAAAACACCCTCTCTCTCTTTCTCACACACAAACACTCACACACAAACACATACACACGCAAGCACGCACGCAAGCGCGCGCGCGCAACTACGTGGCGTAAAATTCATTTCAAACTGATGAGGCAAAACAATACGACAACTTCCTATCGGGAGATCGAATGCCGATTGGAGCTGTAGCGGACATGTGACGCGGTAATCAAGGTGCAGTATGCAGCGGAATACTGGCCCAATACACTACTGTTTTAAAAGACTGTCTGAGAAGTAGGATATCAGTTACCTTATTTCAGCTTTCTCAGCATCCTTAAAAATTTCCCCAAGAACTTTGACATACGAGCGCATTACCGCTCTTTTTAACACGCAACTCACAGCTGATTCCCATGGAAATGAAATGAGCGTTTGGCGTCATTGGCCGGGATGCCCCTTGGGGGGTAGGTTCAGCCGCCTTGGTGCAGGTCTTATGACATTCGACGCCTCATTGGGCGACCTGCGCGCCGGATGGGAATGAAATGATGATGAAGAAAACACAACACCTAGTCGCTGAGCGGAGAAAATCTCCAACCCAGCCGGGAATCGAACCCGGGCCTCTGGCCGCGGTGGTCTAGTGGTTCTAGGCGCTCAGTCCGGAACCGCGGGACTGCTACGGTCGCAGGTTCGAATCCTGCCTCGGGCATGGATGTGTGTGATGTCCTTAGGTTAGTTAGGTTTAAGTAGTTCTAAGTTCTAGGGGACTGATGATCACAGATTTTAAGTCCCATAGTGCTCAGAGCCATTTGAACCATTTTTGAACCACTCTTTCTATACCACCACCAGTGTCTACTGTCTTCCAGTGTTTGTTACTTTTCCGTCTTTTTCCCACTGCCGTTGCCTCCTTTCTCAGCATAAAGAAGTGCGGATACGTTCACATGCCGAAATTATCAGGAAAATTTTTAAAAGTAGTGAAATAGAATGAGGCAGTTGGTACCGCACTTTTCAGTCAGAGCCTTTTTAAAAACAGGAACATATTCCTCTTTTTTGAGCTCCGACAGGAGCTACAGCAGGGCAGCTCACTCATACGGAAAGAACTTTGTGGGTAAATAAAATTTTGATAGTTCACTTATGTGAAATTGACATACTTAAATTCCCGTTTTTATGCACGTCGTTTTGGAATACGTTAGGAGAGGAATTTGCAATCATTCTAGTGACAATGCAAGCCAAAATGGGGAAATGCACCCATATAAGCGACTTTTATGAAGGTTAGATACTCGCATTCCTGATATGAGGGTGGCGATTTACGTCTTTGTTGCTTTTACGCTGGGACTCGTTGCGTTTAAAGTCCGTTCTACTCAGCATTTTTCATGCACCATTTATGGACACAGGGCTATCTCCTGAATACCTGTGGGTGTTCTTGCACAGGAACTACACTACATAGTATCTTTCTCTCCAACTTTTGTCCCTCCACCTGTGAACTACAGAGACTGCTCAGGAACGCTTACCTGCCTTAAACATCCGTCTCCACACTGCATTTACTCAACCCGACGTGCCATTCTGGAGAGTGAAAGCCGGTGTATGAATACTGTAAGACCTCCGCGGCCTCGGTTATTATAAAGCTGTCGTAATTAACAGGCACCGAACTTTTAATTTTGAGGACAGCAATGGAGGACAGACTTAAGGCCAAGCGCAAGGTACACGTATCACAAATGTGAAAGTCCGTGCGCGTAGTGACATAGATCCTGCCGAAACTCCTACTGTTTTTGGACGTCATACCCCACCAAAAGAATAAAATGATGCAAAGGGTCTCTCCAGACTGAACAAAGTTTAAATTAACAATGAATTTGTGGTGTCACCGCCAGACACCACACTTGCAAGGTGGTAGCCTTTAAATCGGCCGCGGTCCGTTAGTATACGTCTGACCCGCGTGTCGCCACTATCAGTGATTGGAGACCAAGCGCCGCCACACGGCAGGTCTGGAGAGACGTCCTAGCACTCGCCCCAGTTGTACAGCCGACTTTGCTAGTGATGGTTCACTGACAAAATACGCTCTCATTTGCCGAGACGACAGTTAGCATAGCCTTCAGCTACGTCATTTGCTACGACCTAGCAAGGCGTCATTACCAGTTACTATTGATATTTTGAATCATGTACCGTCAAGAGCGACGCTCATCACTAATGAATTAAAGTTAAGTATTCCACCAGCTACGTCCGTTTTTTTCTAAAGTCTAATTTCCTTGTCCCGTTCCAGACCTCACGCCAGCCTGCGTGAGCTAAAACGCGTGCGTTTCGGCTTCCTCTAGTAAACCGGTGTTGGCTCTCCTGCCAACCCACAACAGAATTTAACGTTCCAAAAATATCTCTTCGTTGTCTAATCACCATTCACACCGCGCTTACAATAACACGTATTTCATAAACATTTTGTTTTATTCATTGTTCTTCGGTTCGATCTTCAAAACGTCTCTACGCCCGATTTCTTACATCGCGCTCTCTCGCAACCCACTCGGTACGCCGACCCAGTGTGGACTAAGAGTGACGTGATCAGCCCCAGTTAGTAGAGGAATGATATGAATTCACAAACAGGGAGGTTTGTACCGCGCACACAGACGGCCTCCCCTGCTGGCTTGATCAGGTCGCCCTGACTCGTTCACGCGCGCCATGATAGGCGGGTGCCAAAAAATGGTTCAAATGCCTCGGAACACTATGGGACTTAACATCTGAGGTCATCAGTCCCCTAGAACTTATAACTAATTAAACTTAACTAACCTAAGGACATCACACACACACATGCCCGAGGCAGGATTCGAACCTGCTACCGTAGCGGTCGCGCGGTTCCAGACTGAAGCGCCTAGAACCGCTCGGTCACAGCGGCCGGCACGTGGTTTGTGCTGCTACTGCTTAGCAAAGGTAAGCAAGGGTAGATTCGATACATTAAGTACAACATCGACGTCTGAACACTACCATTACTCTCGCATTTAACTGTCTTGGCTTTTATTAGTTTCCCGAGCACGGGGTCCCGGGTTCGATTCCCGGCGGGGTCAGGGATTTTCTCTGCCTCGTGATGACTGGGTGTTGTGTGCTGTCCTTAGGTTAGTTAGGTTTAAGTAGTTCTAAGTTCTAGGGGACTGATGACCATAGATGTTAAGTCCCATAGTGCTCAGAGCCATTTGAACCATTTATTTATTAGTTTCTCCATGTCTGGATGGCGCTGACTCTGCAACTGTTGTTCAGGTAATGAAAAGCCGCTCCAGTTGCTTTATTCTCGAACTTTATTAAGTTGGCACGACCGGTTTTGACCTTTATATTTGCTATCATCAAGTATATCTGAGACTGCCAAATGTCATACATAATATGATGCGCATATAGATATTTTTTGTTTTCTTCTTTTCATATACAATAGAAGATGAGAGACAATGCAGTACAAATGCAGAAATAAAATACGACTTATTTTATGTTGTAGAGAAGCAAAGGTAAATGACAAAAACAGTAGAAGTCAAGTGCTTTTAAACTTCTGCGCCCAATATAATGGGCGTGTCGTAATTATTACACTTGCTGCTCACCTTACGCAAGATATTCACAAGGTACACAGTATCGAAAACAACACTGTACTCCTTCACACAATAAAGAAAGGCTACTTTATGCACTTTTTTTAAGAGAAAGAAATTTACGCTCGTATGAAAGAAGCCAAGAAGAAGACGCTTAAAGAGCAATACACATTATGGAGCATGTATAACTGCTTTCCTGAAACCTATATTGTAAGTAAAAATTTGTTTGAAAATTTTCTGACCTATGAGTCGATGTTTATGTTTCTGATTATCTGTGTAATAAAAGAAGAAGGAGGCTTCAAATTTTTTTGAGAGCAGCAAGGAGATGAACCGTACATGTAAACATCGTGGACTGTAGTTGCAGTGATTTCACGATGTGCTAACTTATTTTAAGTTACTTATGTGCTGTTTTATTGCCGGCCGGAGTGGCCGAGCGGTTCTAGGCGCTACAATCTGGAAACGCGCGACCGCTACATGCCTCCGGCATGGATGTGTGTAATGTCCTTAGGTTAGTTAGGTTTAAGTATTTCAAAGTCTAGGGGAATGTTGACCTCAGAAGTTAAGTCCCATAGTGCTCAGAGCCATTTGAACCATTTTTTTTGCTGTTTTATTATCAGTCAACCAATCCACATGTTTATTCCATTATTGACAATATTATGAGTTTTACTTTTCAGCATTTCTAGTAGGGAGGACGCAACACTGATGTGGCGCCGATCCTTCATTTGCGTGATTTCAGTACTAATTTACAACGCCCCTTCTTATTCATTGCTTGTGTGGAACCTGCCATCATTCAGAAAAGAATCTGAGTTTGTTTTAAAAAATCAACCAGACGGCATTAGCGATAAATAAATCGCGATGTGATACTCTGGGTTGTTCAGTCCTCAACACCAATATGGTATAACAGTCCCCATTCTGGTAACGAATCCTAAAATCTTTCAGTTGGCGGAAGTGGAAGCCAACTTACAAGCACCAGTTTCTCGGATATCTGCCACCGACTTATTTACAATTTCGCTTAAAGATTTTCCGTCAGTCCGCAGCCGTAGCCTAAGTTGTTTGATAAACATCTATCTACGTCTACATCTATATGGATGTCTGCAAATCACATTTAAGTGGCTGGAAGAGGGTTCATCGAACCACCTGCACAATTCTCTATTATTCCAATCTCGTACAGAGGACGGAAAAAACGAACACCTATATCTTTCCGAGCGAAATCTGATTTCTCTTTTTTCATTATGTTGATCGTTTCTCCCTTTGTAGGTTTGCGTCAACAAAATATTTTCGCATTCGTAGTAGGACGTTGGCGATTGCAATTTCGTCAGAAGGTTCCGCCGCATTGAAAAACATTTTTGTTTCAATGATATCCATGCCAAATACTGCATCATTTCAGTGACACTCTCTCCCCTGTTTCGCAATAATACGAAAAGTGCTGTCTTTGGACTTTCTCAATGTACTCTGTCAGTCCTATCTGGTAAGGATGCCAGATCGCGCAGCGGTATTCTAAAAGAGGCCCGAGCGGTATTAGCCGAGCGGTCTAAGACGCTGCAGTCGTGGACTGTGCGCCTGGTCCCGGTGGAGGTTCGAGTCCTCCATCGGGCATGGGTGTGTGTGTTTGTCCCTAGGATAATTTAGGTTAAGTAGTGTGTAAGCTTAGGGACTGATGTCCTTAGCAGTTAAGTCCCATAAGATTTCACACATTGAACATTTTTTTCTAAAAGAGGACGCACAAGCATAATGTAGACAGTCTCTTTAGTAGATCTGTTACGTTTTCTAAGTATCCTACCACTAAAACGCAGTCTTTGGTTAGCATTGCCCACAAAATTTTCTGTTTGTTCCTTCCAGTTTAGGTTGTTTGTAATTGGTTGGTTCAAATGGCTCTGAGCACTATGGGACTTAACATCTGAGGTCATCAGTCCCCTAGAACTTAGAACTACTTAAACCTAACTAACCTAAGGACGTCACACACATCCATGCCCGAGGCAGGATTCGAACCTGCTACCGTAGCAGTCGCGCGGTTCCGGACTGAAGCGCCTAGAACCGCTCGGCCACCGCGGACG
Organism: Schistocerca cancellata; assembly: GCF_023864275.1. Taxonomy (NCBI): domain Eukaryota; kingdom Metazoa; phylum Arthropoda; class Insecta; order Orthoptera; family Acrididae; genus Schistocerca; species Schistocerca cancellata. Next base: position 216,179,932 of record NC_064633.1, on the reverse strand, counting down.
GCGTAATTGTAATTCCTAGGTATTTCGTTGAATTTACGGCCGTTAGATTTGACAGATTTATCGTGTAACCGAAGTTTAACGGATTCCTTTTAGCACTCATGTGGATGACCTCACACTTTTCGTTGTTTAGGACCAGTAGCCAATTTCGCACTATACAGATATCTTTTCTAATTCGTTTTACGATTTGTTTTGATCTTCTAATGACTTTACTTGTCAACAAACATACTTCTGTAAACAATCGACGATGCGTCACAGCTATGCTAGAGCCCTCAATATTTCTCGGTGGTTCAAATTTTACTCGTTAGAGGTCGTACCTTTATTCTCGACTGGGACACCTAGTTCATTGGAACTATTTTACACTTTTATTAATTCCAAATAATTATTTTCAGCTTTTATTTGAAAACCATGCAATTTCAGTTCTGGAAAACGTCAGAATATAACCTTTAAGCATGTTACCAGTTTTTATGATTTCACATTTTTACAGTTACTACACGCCCCTTTTTCTCTTGACGTCATTGAGAGCGAACTATTTTAAATCCACTTGACATTTACTGTTTTCATCATTCGACATTCGGCTCTACAGTATAACGTAAGTTATATATTGTTTCTGTATTTGTACTGTACATACAGTGAGATTCTTATTGGCATTTAAAAGCTCCGAAGCGACGTATATGATATTGTCACTAGTAATTTAATACAAGCCAAATGGGATCGAAAATGTCGGTAAATATGAACTGAATAAACAAGACCGCTGCGACGGTTAGAATTATTTAGCAGAGAACACGACCAGTTTCGCAAATTAAATTTTGTATGCAGTGAAGAACTTGAAGATGCAAATTTAATTTGCGAAACCGGTCGTGTTCTCCATTATAGAATTCTAACAGTCGCAGCGGTCTTGTTTATTCAGATCATGGAATTTTTCGGCTGTGGTTGCCCTACAAGAAGTGATGTGTCGGTAAATACCTTAAAACTGGATGACAAACATGTAATGTCACCAGATGACGCACATCGCAACACGTGCACAAGTCGAGTTTATCGGTCTGTCACACTTTATCATCCCAACCAATGTATACACGTCTGTGTGGTCCCGTGCCTACGTGCGCGATTTTGGCGGGGGGGGGGGGGGGGGGGGGGGGGGGGGGCTCTGGGTTCGAGTCATATAACCAGCAGGCAATATTTTTTTCCGTTGCCCTAGGACATTTATGTGTTTTTTATTGACTGAGAAAATTATGTTCTTATATTGAGGCATTAATTTATTAACTGATTTACCGGTCTCACGGCCTCCGCTGGCTTATTGTGGAGTACAGTATAACAGTGACTTCCCGTACTGCTTGACAAGTAAATGAGAATAAGGTTCCGAAGTGCTAATTACCAGTAAATGACCTATGTTTTCTTTACCACGTAGCCGGCCGGTGTGGACGAGCGATTCTAGGCGCTTCAGTCTGGAACCGCGCGACCGCTGCGGTCGCAAGTTCGAATCCTGCCTTGGGTTCAAATGGCTCTGAGCACTATGGGACTTAACATCTGAGGTCATCAGTCCCCTAGAACTTAGAACTACGTAAACCTAACTAACCTAAGGACATCACACACATCCATGCCCGAGGCAGGATTCGAGCCTGCGACCGTAGCGGTCTCGCGGTTCCAAACTGACGCGCCTAGAACCGCTTGGCCACACCGGCCGGCCCTGCCTTGGGCATGGATATGTGTGATGTCCTTAGGTTAGTTAGGTTTAAGTAGTTCTAGGTTATAGGGGACTGATGACCTCAGAAGTTAAGTCCCATAGTGCTCAGGGCCATCTGAACCTTTTTTTTTTACCACGTAATGCCTGTAAACAGAAAAAGAAGAGGTAACAGGACAGAAACACTAAGCAGGAACAAATTTTGTTTGGATACAGCGAGGACAATATTGGTGTAGCTTCTTCACTTACAACAGATCACATTTACGTGAGGTGTTCTAAAATTACACCGTTTGCTTGAACGCAAGTACGACATCGCTCAGTATTCTCTTCAAGCATCGCTCGAAAGTACCCTTCGTACTTCGGATGTGACGTCAAATTTTCAACATTTGTCACCCACGTTTGGGGTATTTCCCGACATTCGTGGCCCCGTTTGCTTACATCAAATTGCTTGTCATAGCGTCGTCTATGTAGCTAATTTTTTCTTTCTTCTTTTCTTTCTTTTTGTAATAAGAACCATGCTTTACATGCTGCGGTCGCAGGTTCGAATCCTGCCTCGGGCATGGATGTGTGTGATGTCCTTAGGTTAGTTAGGTTTAAGTAGTTCTAAGTTCTAGGGGACTTATGACCTCAGAAGTTAAGTCCCATAGTGCTCAGAACCATTTGAACCATGCTTTACGTAAGCATAGTCTCTCAGCTCATATTATAAAAAAATATCTACACTGAAGATCCAAAGAAACTGGTACACCTGCCTAAAATTGCGTAGGGCCCCCGCGAGCACGTAGAAGTGCCCCAAAACGACATGGCATTGACTCGACTAAGGTATGAAGTAGTGCTGGAGGGAACTGACACCATGAATCCTGCAAAATGTCCATTGATCCGTAAGAGTACGAGGGTGTGGTAACCTCTTCTGAACAGCATGTTGCAAGGCATCCCAGATATACGCAATAATGTTCATGTCTGGGGAGTTCTGTGACCAGTGGAAGTGTTTAAATTCAGAAAAGTGTTCCTGGAGCCACTCTGTAACAATTTTGGACGTGTGGGTGCCGCACTGTCCTGCTGGAATTGCCCGAGTCCGTCGGAATGCACAATCGATCTGAGTGGATGCAAGTGATCAGACAGGATGTTTACGTACGTGTCACCTGTCAGAGTCGTATCTAGGCATATCAGGGATCCCATATCACTCCAACTACACATGCCCCACACTATTGCAGAGCCTCCTCCAGCTTTACAAGTCCCCTGATGACATGCAGGATCCGTGTATTCATGAGGTTGTTTCCATACCCGTAGACGTCCATCTGCTCGATACAATTTGAAACGAGACTCTTCTGGCCATGCAACATGTTTCCAGTCGTCAACAGTCCGATGTTCGTGTTGACGGGCCCACACAAGGCGTAAAGCTTTGTGTCGTGCAGTCATCAAGGATACACGAGTGGGCCTTCGGCTCAAAAAGCCCATATCGATGTTGTTTCGTTGAATGCTTAGAACGCTGCTACTTGTTGATGGCCCAGCATTGAAATCTGCAGCAATTTGCGGAAGGGTTGCACTTCTGTCACGTTGAACGATTATCTTCAGTCAGCGTTGGTTCCGTTATTGCAGGACCTTTTCCCGACCGCAGCGATGTCGGAGAGTTGATGTTTTACCGTATTCCTCATATTCCTGATGATCCCAATTAATATTTACAATGTACCACGTAAGTTACTAATAATCGGCTTAGAAGTGAAGCAATGTCATGTTTCACTCAATATATGGCTGTTAGCTTGTGGAGTAATTACCGCATTGCGCATTAATAGGTGAAGAAAGACATTACTGTTCTGTTACTATTAATGGTGGTGAATCACTGCAAAGTGTTAGAGCCGACAAAAAACCTAGGTGTAATCTTCCAGAGCGACCTAAAGTAGAAGGACTACTTAAAAGTAGTTGTAGGGAAATGAAATGTCAGAAAGAGCTTTCTGAAAAATTCTAAAGGAAACGTAATTCATCTACAAAAGAACCGGCTTACAAAAGCACTCATTCGACCGATTCTTAAGTATTGTTAATCAGTCATAGAATCATACCAGGTTGGGTTAATATAAGAGGTACATAAGATACAACCAATAACGGCGCGTTTTATCACGGAATCGTTAGTAAGCACAATAATGTAATGGAAATACTCAAAAAACTCCAGTGGCAGACTCTGCAAGAGAGGCGTGAGCATTATAGAGAGTATTACTACAGAAGAGACGAACAACATATCACTTTTCCCACGTAAGTCTTGCGAAATGCCGACAACAAAATAAAAGAACTAAACTTTCCACCACGGCCGTTAGAGGATAGAAAATGAAAGGGGCGAGGAAATGAAATGGTAGCAAAAGTAACCTTCGCCAAACACCGTAAAGTGGATTACGGAGTATGTGAGTATATGTAATGAAACAAATACACTACTGGCCATTAAAATTGCTACACCACGAAGATGACGTGCTACAGACGCGAAATTTAACCGACAGGAAGAAGATGCTGTGATATGCTTTTCAGAGTATTCACACAAGGTTGGCGCCGGTGGCGACACCTACAACGTGCTGACATGGGGAAAGTTTCCAACCGATTTCTCATACACAAACAGCAGTTGACCGGCGTTGCCTGGTGAAACGTTGTTGTGATGCCTCGTGTAAGGAGGAGAAATGCGTACCATCACGTTTTCGACTTCGATAAAGGTCGGATTGTAGCCTATCGCGATTGCAGGTTATCGTATCGCGACATTGCTGCTCCCGTTGCTCGAGATCCAATGACTGTTAGCAGAATATGGAATCGGTGGGTTCAGGAGGGTAATACGGAATGCCGTGCTGGATCCCAACGGCCTCGTATCACTAGCAGTCGAGATGACAGGCATTTTATCCGCGTGGCTGTAACGGATCGTGCAGCCACGTCTCAATCCCTGAGTCAACACATGAGGACGTTTGCAAGACAACAACCATCTGCACGAACAGTTCGACGTTTGCAGCAGCATGGACTACCAGCTCGGAGACCATGGCTGCGGTTACCCTTGACGCTTGTAACCTCCCCACAAAAATTTAAAAATTGAAATTAAAAATAATTATTATAGATAGCGATTCTCATTTTTGTGTGACCTCAGAACAAAACTGGTTCCCAGTTAATGTACCCACAAAATTCTTTTCTCATTTAATGTAAGCACGAAACAGAAAAATTCCTAAGCCTCATAATAAAAAAATAAATTCAGTAACCTGGTAAAATTTGGACGACAGCAGTGCTGCGTCGTGGTCCTGTAAGATCATTCTGAATAAAAAGCAAAAATTCTTACCTCAATAAAAACGGCGAATATATCTGCTCTTACTTAACATTTTTCCGGCACAGCTCCGTGCAATGCTGCCCTATACATTTGTGATAGGAAGCAACTGATTTTTTTTTAAATGAATGGTTTTTTAAATTACTTTATATTACCAAAATTATTATTAGGACATTTTAAAAACATTTGGATGCCAGTTCAGATACATTACTAGATATGCGCGACGCTGCTTCTTTACCTTATACAATAATACTCCATCTCCAGATTCCCGACCAGAGCAGACTGCAGACAAGCGCAGACAACCTCAGACTAGCGACTAGCAACAACTAACTGCTACAGTTACACAGTGCGTACTGCAGTCAACACTGCTCTCTGGTCAGCGATTCTCACATCGCAGACAGCGCATACACTCCTGGAAATGGAAAAAAGAACACATTGACACCGGTGTGTCAGACCCGCCATACTTGCTCCGGACACTGCGAGAGGGCTGTACAAGCAATGATCACACGCACGGCACAGCGGACACACCAGGAACCGCGGTGTTGGCCGTCGAATGGCGCTAGCTGCGCAGCATTTGTGCACCGCCGCCGTCAGTGTCAGCCAGTTTGCCGTGGCATACGGAGCTCCATCGCAGTCTTTAACACTGGTAGCATGCCGCGACAGCGTGGACGTGAACCGTATGTGCAGTTGACGGACTTTGAGCGAGGGCGTATAGTGGGCATGCGGGAGGCCGGGTGGGGGGGGGGGGGGCAAATATTTGGCAGCGATGGTGAGTCAATTGGACTTACCATGAGCAACAAATTTTTCTTAATTTACTAAGTTTACAATCACAGAATATATACATATATATATATAAGTACAGAACGTGAAATAAAATATAGTGCACATGCACTGAGTACAGAACATGTCAGGAAATCACAAAATGTATACGCAATGAGTACAAATCATATTAACAAATGACATAAAGTGCACATGCACTGTAGTACAGAACATATCAGGTAATGACAAAATGTATACGCAATGAGTACAAATCATATTAACAAATGACATAAAGTGCACACGCACTGTAGTACAGAACATATCAGGAAATCACAAAATGTATACGCAACGAGTACAAATCATATTAACAAATGACATAAAGTGCACACACACTGTAGTATTTTTTTTTTACCAATTTACAAGAACTAGGATAGGAAAGGGAAGGATTGCATCGTGGTTGTAGCAGATTAGGTTGCACGTAGCTGCACTGAAAGTCCATATCTTTCTACAAAAGCACAACACCAAGTGAGACAATCTGAAGTTCTCTTCCCTGAGGAATTAATCAGTGTAGCCAAGACACAGAAATGTCTTATTAATATTCAATGTTATCATTTTGGTAGTACATTAGGTACACCAAACAGTGGGACCATAATAACATCTCCATCGCTCAAGGTGGTGGACAGCATGTCGTGTCAACACCACGTTCTTGTAAGGTACACCAACGTAGAATTAGTGCAAAAACCAAATATAGTGCTCCATGATCATGAGGATAGACAGGACAAACGGATATTGCAGTAATTCCTGGTAATTAGGTCAGAAGGTGAAGGACATTAAGCCTTATGCCAGTCATCATTGAGAATTACACTAGTCTATCAATTGATTTGAGTAATTGGTGGCACTCATCGCCTAGTTACTGAACATTTCTGTACTATGTATGAAGTATTACAGAACAATGTTCATAAGTCATCTGATTATAGTGAACATTGGCACTCATTGCCCAGTTACAAACCATTTTATGCATTATTCAAAAGTGCTCATTCAACAAGAGTTAATTAATGGCATAGTTATAGTAATCATTGGCACTCATTGGCCAGTTACAAACCGTCAGAAGTCATCCTTCAAAACAGGAGCTAATGAGTGTAGCATCAAGCTACTAGTATTAATATATATAGCATGTAAGTGAGATAATACAAATATAAGAAGCAGTGGCATTCATTGGCCAGTTACTAAACATATAGCAAGTATTGAATATTACAAAACATTTTTCATCATTCAAGTGACATACGACATATTTAAAATAATTATTGGCACTCATTGGGCAGTTACAAAACATCAGAAGTCATCCTTCAAAACAGGAGTTAAAGAGTGTAGAGCATGCATGCATTATTACAAAATATCATTCACTATTACTCGGAACTCATCATTCAAGTGACATATGGCATATTTAAAATGTAATACACTGTAACTATTATTCAAGATCTGTGATTAGAAAAACATCATTGAGTATTACTCAGAACTCTCTTAAACTGGTAGCATTATATGGGACTGTTAATACATTTTTTTATATACTAGCAATGCATTGCCTTGCGATCGATAATTAATTGCTGAGGCATAACAATATTTACTCTTGACTTATTGCTGCAAATGAGGATAGGTAACGTCATTCGTCATGAGTCAGCTGTAGCAAGGTTATGAAACAAATAAAGTATATGTGATCACATTCATGAATGACACACACAAATGGGTAAAAAAAAGCAAGTACTAGAACAGGTTTAATGACCAACTGCTTATAGCACATTAATTTAATGAATAGCTTCTCCTGGAAAAAAAATACAAAATGGACTATTAAGCTGAAAGAAGAAACGCATATTATGCTGAAAAGTAGTGAACTTCGAATTAACAGGTAATGAAATGTGTATTAAATATATATGTTCTCTAGCTGTCCTTTCCAAAACTTTCAGTCATCATACCATGCGACATAAGACATACTGTCAAAACGAACTGCAACAAATACTTGAATAACTACATAGCATAAATACATAAACTTCATCATTATCCTCATCTGCAAAGAAAAACTTAAAAGTGGTGCGTTTAGTGGCCATATAAAGTTTATCACTATCAACACCTGTAAACAAAAACTTCATTATTCATATCACCATAACTCCATTATTATCATCACCTGTAAATAAAAACTTCATTATTCATATTACTATATTCTTCAACACTATTCATCACCATTCATTATCATCTGCAAAAAGACCCTTCATCATACAAATATTCATAGTATAGAGTTCCTTATTTCTAGCATATTTCATCACTAGAACTAAGATGTGTAGTTCTGTCTGACAGACTGCATCAATCGCCCCGTATTCTGAAAGAAAAAATTAGTTAAGACCGCTATCATACGATGTGTATAGTATATTCTTGTTAATTCTTGTTAATTCTGATCCATTTACTCTTCGTGACGAGGAAATGCATCTTCTTTCGTTCATTCCGAAGGTGAAATTCCCACTTCATAGCAGTCCACTGTGGTTTGTTTAATTTATTTCTTTTACACGTTATTGCTTTCTGAAAATGATGAATGAGGATTAATATCTTGCATTTAAATCATATACCCATTAAATAAAAAACTGGTTTCTAGTGATATAATTAAGCATACAGCATAGCATGACAGAAAACGTATTATGTCAAAAACATAGACAGTGTGCAGGTGCAAAAATGTACAGAGTATCACAATGTAGCAGCAAAAACAAAAAAAAAAAAAGTAAAATAGTCACGATGTTGAGATATCACAAGGCAAAATGTCAAAGTCAACTGGTGTTTGTTATATCTTGAATATTTCATAGTGCATACAAACAAAACAGGAAAACAATCATACATACATGAAGAATGGAAAATGTGCACGGTCTGATGTGTAACGACAAGAAAAGTGACCTGCTAACCTTACCTTTCCGGGCACTTGCCAAGAAAAAATACGATAATCATCAGTAAGTGTTCATATAAATATAATTACATAAGTAGTCATAAAATATGTAAGTTTATCTGAAAAATGTGCACGGTCTGATGTGTAACGGCAAGAAAAGCGACCTGCTAACCTTACCTTGCCGGGCACTTGACAAGAAAAAAATAGAAGCTCAAATTTACTACACCTATTCTTTCCTCTGTTGGATAAATAATGTGTGCGTACTAATATCTTCTGTCCAATGTGAAAGTCACGGCGTGTACAAACCTGTTTTTGCTGTCTTCTCCGGCACTCTGCGGCACGTTTGATGTTGTTCAGCGCAATGTCAATTATTTCATGGTGTCGTAGTCGACGAGATGTAGGAAAGGTTACTAATTCTTTAATGTTGTTAGGTGTTCAACATTTTTCAGTATACCAGTCGGAGATAGCATAGTAGATTCATTTGGTATGAAATTAATTACATCTTGGAATGAGAGTATGTGTGTGTCCCGATCAATATGTTTTTTATGGCAGTATATTCTACACAGTTTAACAATTTCTTTCATTAATCGTCACAAGGGTTCGAAGAAGCATGGTACCTGGATATATAGATCGGAGAAATGTTTCTAGCTCGAACATACGTGTCCATATAGCAGATCGCAACTGTGATCCATTGTTGGAAATTACTTTCAATACATGCCCTACATGGAATAGAAAATGTTTTACAAATGCTTTCGAAACAGTTTTAGCAGTAGCTTTGCGCAACGGAGTGAAGGTAACAAATTTTGAAGTGAGTTCAACAGCGACAAAGATGTAGCAAAAACCTCTATTAGTTCTGGGAATCGGACCAAAAATATCTGCAGCAGCCATGTGTCTCAATTTAACAGGTACAATGGGATGTAACGGAGGAATATGTGAAGTCGTATCTGACTTAGCTTTCTGGCAGATTTTACATGACGCTAAAACTCGTCGAATACGTTTCTCCATGTTGGTAAAATAACAGTTCTGTCTCAGTATAAGAAAACATTTTCTGGCTCCATAATGTGCGTAACTTAAATGAGTATACCAAATTAATTTGTTAACAAGCTCGTCAGGAATACATTGTTGCTGTCAGGGTGAGAGCGGCGAAACAGAATATTATTCCGTACAGCGTAATGGTTTCTAATGGTAACATTATTCCTATCTTGCCAAAGGTGTTTAATTTCTTTCCATACGTTGTCTTTACTCTGCTCTTGTGCTATGTCTTGTAATGACGACTAAATGAAATTTTCAAATGCAACTTGCTGAATGTACATAACGCTGAAATTTGCTTTGCAGAAGTAGGTTGCGATGTCTTCCTGATTGTTGCTGAGAGAACGGGATAGTGCGTCTGCTACAATATTTTGTGTGCCGGGAATGTGAACAATTGTAAAATTAAATTCCTGTAAATAAAGTTTCCATCTGCTTAATCTGTCGAGTGTAAATTTAGCGGAAAGTAAAAACTGTATAGCTCTATGATCTGTGTAAACGGTAGTGTGTCTTCCATAAAGAAAATGGCGAAATCTCGTAAATGCCCAAGCAACACATAATGTTCCAAGTTCTGTAACAGAATAATTGCGTTCAGCAGGTGACAGAATGCGACTTGCAAAGGCGATGTTTTTAATTACTGTATTGCCATTTTCTTCTATTTCCTGAAAAATGTGTACGCCTAAAGCGGTGTTAGAACTGTCGGTGGCAATGGAATAATTTCTAGTAAGATCTGGATGTGATAAAAGAGATGCATTCAACAAAGCTTGTTTCAGGTTCATAAATTCAGAATGTGCTTGCCTATCCCACGACCAAATAGTGTTTTTACCCGTCAATTGACATAATCTAGGGGATTCTACAGCAGAGTAGTGAATAAATTTACCAAAAAAGTTAATTAAACCCAAAAAGCTGCGTAGTTGTTTCTTCGTCGTAGGAACAGTAATGTCACGTTAAGCTTGAAGTTTTTCCGGGTCAGGCGTAATGCCTTCTGCTGAGATTACATGTACAAGAAATTTTATAGAAGTTTTGCCAAAGTGCGATTTACTGAGATTAACTGTGAGTCCTTGTGCACGTAAAGTTCGTAACAGTTGTTCAAGAATCAGATTGTGTTCAGACCAGTTAGCTTCTGCAATAAGAATGTCGTCTACATACGTTGTGATTCTGTCCTTTAATTCAAAAGCGTGTATCGGATGTCGTCAAAACTAATAACATTTTCGTGAACTAGATTCTGAGTGTCAAAAGTATTGCTTGCGTTGCTGGAAGATGCAACATATACTGTACCTAGTCAAATTCTTTCTGACGTGCTATTATTTGCGGGAGGATGCTGTGGCATTTCCACTATTTGTACTGTTCTGTTATTTCTTCCTGACGTATTACGTTCGGGATGATATCTACTATCTGGTTCATTCATGATAATATGTTGTTGCGGATGATTTTGCAGCTGATAAGACCGACTGTTATTAAACGTACGCTGAAAATTGTGACCATTATTTTTACGTCTGTCAAGATAGTCATTGCTATACGGCGCGTTGCGATAGGAATTGAAATGATGTGTTTTCTGTACGTACTGGTTTTCTTGTTGCGGTGCGTTACTATTTGGTGGAGCCGATGCTATACATGTAGGCGGCGAAACATTAAAGCTTGGTTGACCTTGTACATTACATTGTTGGTTAGGTATGCTAACCGGCTGGTTTTGTTGCTGTTGTTGAGGAAAACCTGTATTGTTACCAAAATGTGTTTGCGACTGCTGAAAATTTTGTACATACTGATGATTAAAATTTTGCCTGTTATTAAAATTACGCTGTTATTTCTTTTCATTCCGGGAGTGTCTAATGAAAATTGTCATTTTCGGTAAAATTTGTCATGTCAGTTTTTCTTTACTCATTCCTAATTCTAGATAGATCGATAGTTGAAGAGCTGTTTTGATAGATATAAAGGATAGTAGAAGAGAAGGCAGCAGTGCAGAAAACTAAAGATGAAATAGCACTACTACGGCTCGGGGCCCTGTGCACGCTACGGCACATATTCATTGAAGTGTGATGAATCCCCTGAGGTCAATTACGCGCTGCAAATAAATTTTAGTTTTTGCGTTACAGGCAATGCCGGTGAAAATTCAAAAAAAATTGTTGTATCCATGCCAATGCTAGTTTCTGCATTACAGGCCAAACTGATGAAAATACAAAAGCAAATTGTCATATCCACTCCAATGCGTGACTCTGTGTTCTGTCATTTTTAAATACCTTAGATTTTTTTACGGAGAAAAATTGCTTATAATCAACGTTATCGTCTCTGTATGTCTGAACAGGCTCAGGATTGTATGAGAATCTATTTGTCTGTGACTGTTCGGAATCTAACTCACGTACTCTTTGTAAATTACCTAAATTATACTGGCTGTGTGAGTCTGACAAATATTCGGAAAGTGGCGTATGCTGTGCCGTGTTAGAGGCTGAAACATTTTTCATTTGTCACTTCTTGCTGTAAAATTGACAATTTTATACGCAATGTATTATTGGACGAACCTATCTCACTGATTGTCTGCTGTAAATTTTGGAATTCGGGTGTTTGATTAAGCGAAACTGGTGACGTATCGTCTGATTTGGTGTCATTATTACTTTCGATAACATCAACACGACTGGCCAATTCATCATATTTTTCAGTCAGTGCTTTTACCTGATCATCGTTTTTATTATCACAAACATTAATTTGTTTTTGTATTTTACGTATGGTTTCGTTCAATTTTTTAACGTCTGCTTTGATGGCATCGGGATCCTGTATTAGTTCTGATTGTTCAAGTCTGTCGGTCATTTTCTGAAAGTCTATTGTGTGTGTGTCTGTTTTTGCTTTAAGATCGGAGATTTCATCATGCAATTCGGTGTTCAACTGTTTGATAGTATTAATTTCGTCTGATACTGTAGCAATATTGTTGTCTACGTATGTTTTTGCTTCGTAAACAATTTACGTTTATCTTCCTGTCTCTGTGCAGTAATTGTTTCCATGACTTGACGCTTTACTTTATTCTGTTCCTGTATAAATTAACGGTAACGCGTTTCACTGTTTTGTAGGTGGTGATTAAAGCGTTCGTCAATTTGGCTGTTCTGTTGGTCAAATTTCGCGTCTACTTTTGCATCCAGTGTGCGCGAAAGTTCTGCTGACATTAATTTAATCTCGTCGCGTAACCGTGTTGCGTTTTCAGAGCATTGTTTAGCGACTGCACTAATTTCGTCTCTAAGTATTTTAGTTGTGGCTGCATGTGTATTACTTAGTTCTTGAGCCACAGATCTAATTTCTTCACTATTGTTCCTAGCACAAGCCGTAATTTCCTCACGTAATTGTTCTTTAGTATCACGACATTGCGCGGCAACGGCTGTAATCTGCTCGCTAAGCTGTTTGGAATTGTTGTCTAGTTTTTCATTAATTTCATTAATTTGTTGTTTGAGATTTTCACTAAGTTGTTTGTGATTGTTGTCTTGCTCATCATTCGACTGTTTAAGACTTTCATTAATTTGTTTGACATTTTCATTATTTTGTAGTAATAATGCCATAACTTAATCCAAGCCAAAATTAGCGACTCTATTTTCTATGCTGCGTAATGGTGTATGTGCATTTGTCACGTTTTCTGTAACAATTTGGTCATTCTGTAATTCACAAAAAGGTTTGCCAATCGGATGTGCACTGTTGGTCACTATCTCGGAATCAAATAAATCTGACGTTTTTTGACTACATTGTTCATCTTCGTGAAAAAAATTTATCTGTTCACTATTCAAATATTGCAAACCGGGTGTGCCAAACTGCGCAGCGTTCATTGTATCGGAACATGCCGCGTCATCAATTGTTACATTTATGGTGGACATAGTTGAATTTGTTTGCTCATCATTAGCATTAAAATCATTACTAGTGATCGGTACGCACTGATTGTCTGTAAACGGAGGATTATCATTATTACACTGAGTGTCGCAAGTATTATCGGTCAAATTATTCGAGTCGGCTATATCACTCATTACACATCGCGATGTACTGTTTACAGTTTTTCGCGGCATTTTCCACAAACCAAAATTAAGCACAAAAATGAAACAAAGACCAAGCAAAAATGGAACAAACACAATTACAACAAAGAGCAATAAATTGCCGATGATCTGTGAAAGAAAAAGTGACAAATTAGTAAATGCGTTGCGCCAGATGCAAACTACATTTAAGTAAATAAGAGCAGATATATGACTACTTCTCAGAGATTCACAAAGAAATACGATCCTGGCAGGGTCGCCAAGTGTAACCTCCCCACAAAAATTTAAAAATTGAAATTAAAAATAATTGTTATGGATAGCGATTTTCATTTTTGTGTGACCTCAGAACAAAACTGGTTTCCATTTAATGTACCCACAAAATTCTTTTCTCATTTAATGTAAGCACAAAACAAAAAATTCCTAAGCCTCATAATAAAAAAATAAATTCAGTAACCTGGCAAAATTTGGACGACAGCAGTGCTGCGTCGTGGTCCTGTAAGATCATTCTGAATAAAAAGCAAAAATTCTTACCTCAATAAAAATGGCGAATATATCTGCTCTTACTTAACATTTTTCCGGCACAGCTCCGTGCAATGCTGCCCTATACATTTGTGATACGAAGCAACTGATTCTTTTTTAAATGAATGGTTTTTTTAAATTACTTTATATTACCAAAATTATTATTAGGACATTTTAAAAACATTTGGATGCCAGTTCAGATACATTACTAGATATGCGCGACGCTGCTTCTTTACCTTATACAATAATACTCCATCTCCAGATTCCCGACCAGAGCAGACTGCAGACAAGCGCAGACAACCTCAGACTAGCGACTAGCAACAACTAACTGCTACAGTTACACAGTGCGTACTGCAGTCAACACTGCTCTCTGGTCAGCGATTCTCATATCGCAGACAGCTCATACACTCCTGGAAATGGAAAAAAGAACACATTGACACCGGTGTGTCAGACCCGCCATACTTGCTCCGGACACTGCGAGAGGGCTGTACAAGCAATGATCACACGCACGGCACAGCGGACACACCAGGAACCGCGGTGTTGGCCGTCGAATGGCGCTAGCTGCGCAGCATTTGTGCACCGCCGCCGTCAGTGTCAGCCAGTTTGCCGTGGCATACGGAGCTCCATCGCAGTCTTTAACACTGGTAGCATGCTGCGACAGCGTGGACCTGAACCGTATGTGCAGTTGACGGACTTTGAGCGAGGGCGTATAGTGGGCATGCGGGAGGCCGGGTGGACGTACCGCCGAATTGCTCAACACGTGGGGCGTGAGGTCTCCACAGTACATCGATGTTGTCGCCAGTGGTCGGCGGAAGGTGCACGTGCCCGTCGACCTGGGACCGGACCGCAGCGACGCACGGATGCACGCCAAGACCGTAGGATCCTACGCAGTGCCGTAGGGGACCGCACCGCCACTTCCCAGCAAATTAGGGACACTGTTGCTCCTGGGGTATCGGCGAGGACCACTCGCAACCGTCTCCATGAAGCTGGGCTACGGTCCCGCACACCGTTAGGCCGTCTTCCGCTCACGCCCCAACATCGTGCACCCCGCCTCCAGTGGTGTCGCGACAGGCGTGAATGGAGGGACGAATGGAGACGTGTCGTCTTCAGCGATGAGAGTCGTTTCTGCCTTGGTGCCAATGATGGTCGTATGCGTGTTTGGCGCCGTGCAGGTGAGCGCCACAATCAGGACTGCATACGACCGAGGCACACAGGGCCAACACCCGGCATCATGGTGTGGGGAGCGATCTCCTACACTGGCCGTACACCACTGGTGATCGTCGAGGGGACACTGAATAGTGCACGGTACATCCAAACCGTCATCGAACCCATCGTTCTACCATTCCTAGACCGGCAAGGGAACTTGCTGTTCCAACAGGACAATGCACGTCCGCATGTATCCCGTGCCACCCAACGTGCTCTAGAAGGTGTAAGTCAACTACCCTGGCCAGCAAGATCTCCGGATCTGTCCCCCATTGAGCATGTTTGGGACTGGATGAAGCGTCGTCTCACGCGGTCTGCACGTCCAGCACGAACGCTGATCCAACTGTGGCGCCAGGTGGAAATGGCATGGCAAGCCGTTCCACAGGACTACATCCAGCATCTCTACGATCGTCTCCATGGGAGAATAGCAGCCTGCATTGCTGCGAAAGGTGGATATACACTGTACTAGTGCCGACATTGTGCATGCTCTGTTGCCTGTGTCTATGTGCCTGTGGTTCTGTCAGTGTGATCATGTGATGTATCTGACCCCAGGAATGTGTCAATAAAGTTTCCCCTTCCTGGGACAAAGAATTCACGGTGTTCTTATTTCAGTTTCCAGGAGTGTACCTTTTACACGCTGCATCACAGACAGGAGTGCCTGCGATGGTGTACTCAATGACGAACTTGGGTGCACGAATGGCCAAACGTCATTTTTTCGGATGAATCCAGGTTCTGTTTACAGCATCATGATGGTCGCATACGTGTTTGGCGACATAGCTGTGGGCGCACTTTGGAAGTGTGAATTCGTCATCGCCGTACTGGCGTATTACCCGTCGTGATGGTATGGGGTGCAATTGGTTACACGTGTCAGTCACCTCTTCTTCGCACTGACGGCACTTTGAACAGTGGACGTTACATTTTAGATGTGTTACGACCCGTGGCTCTGCCCTTCATTCGATCCCTGCGAAATCCTTCATTTCAGCTGGTTAATGCAGGACCGCATGTTGCAGGTCCTGTACGGGCCTTTCTGGATACAGAAAATGTTCGACTGCTGCCCTGGCCAGCACATTCTCCAGATCTCTCACCAATTGAAAACGTCTGGTCAATGGTGGCAGAGGAACTGGCTCGTCACAATTGTTTGACTCAGTGCCCAGGAGTATCAAGGCCGTTATTACGGCCAGAGGTGGTTGTTCTGGGTACTGATTTCTCAGGAACTATGCATCCAAATTGCGTGAAAATGTAATTACATGTCAGTTCTTGTATATTTGTCTAATGAATATCCGTTTATCATCTGTATTTCTTTTTGGTGTAGTAATTTTAATGACCAGTAGTGTACATCTAGGTTAGATCCATTCGTAAGAAAATTCTTGCGCAAACAGATATTTATTTTTGCGTCGTCTACTGAATAGAGAGTGTAGCTGTAGCGTAGGTTCGCCTTTTACAGCAATCCGGTGATGCTGTTTGATAGCCTTGACTGTGAATGATAATTAAGGTTTTCGAGCGACTGAAGCGGTCGTCAAATGTACTGACTAGAAAGTGCCGCTGATGATCCTCTGGTGTGCAGCAGATTCTCGTGCAACAAATACGAGGTGCATTCAAGTTCTAAGCCTAAGGCCTCCGATTTTTTTTCTCCGGACTGGAAAGAGATAGAAACATGCGCATTGTTTTAAAATGAGGCCGCTTTCGTTGTCAATACGTCCCAGAGATGGCAGCACCATACAGAAGATGAAATTTTACCGCCAGCGGCGAGAATGAGAACTGTTTTAAATACTTAAAATGGCGACGTTTCCCTTTCTTGAACAGCGTGCAATCATTCGTTTTCTGAATTTGCGTGGTGTGAAACCAATTGAAATTCATCGACAGTTGAAGGAGACATGTGCTGATGGAGTTATGGATGTGTCGAAAGTGCGTTCATGGGTGCAACAGTTTAATGAAGGTAGAACATCGTGTGACAACAATCCGAAACAACCTCGGGCTCACACAAGCCGGTCTGACGAGAAGATCGAAAAAGTGGAGAGAATTGTTTTGGGGGATCGCCGAATGACTGTTGAACAGATCGCCTCCAGAGTTGGCATTTCTGTGGGTTCTGTGCACACAATCCTGCATGACGACCTGAAAATGCGAAAAGTGTCATCCAGGTGGGTACCACGAATGCTGACGGATGACCACACGGCTGCCCGTGTGGCATGTTGCCAAGCAATGTTGACACGCAACGACAGCATGAATGGGACTTTGTTTTCGTCGGTTGTGACAATGGATGAGACGTGGATGCCATTTTTCAATCCATAAACAAAGCGCCAGTCAGCACAATGGAAGCACACAGATTCACCGCCACCAAAAAAATTTCGGGTAACCGCCAGTGCTGAAAAAATTATGGTGTCCATGTTCTGGGACAACGAGGGCGCAATCCTTATCCATTGCGTTCCAAAGGGCACTACGGTAACAGGTGCATCCTACGAAAATGTTTTGAAGAACAAATTCCTTCGTGCACTGCAACAAAAACGTCCAGGAAGGGCTGCGCGTGTGCTGTTTCACCAAGACAACGCACCCGCACATCGAGCAAACCTTACGCAACAGTTTCTTCGTGATAACAACTTTGAAGTGATTCCTCATGCTCCCTACTCACCTGACCTGGCTCCTAGTGACTTTTGGCTTTTTCCAACAATGAAAGACACTCTCCGTGGCCGCACATTCACCAGCCGTGCTGCTATTGCCTCAGCGATTTTCCAGTGGTCAAAACAGACTCCTAAAGAAGCCTTCGCCGCTGCCATGGAATCATGGCGTCAGCGTTGTGAAAAATGTGTACGTCTGCAGGGCGATTACGTCGAGAAGTAACGCCAGTTTCATCGATTTCGAGTGAGTAGTTAACTAGAAAAAAAATCGGAGGCCTTAGAACTTGAATGCACCTCGTATTTATTTCTGAGACTCACCATCATCCGAAGGACCGTTTCCGATTGAGCGGGTGGCCTCTCGTTGGGCGGGCGATGACCGCTAGAAAATCCCGATGTACTCATCAGACTTATCGTCGACCATCATTCAGTGGTGCTGCACTGTTCCAGCTTGAAAAGAAGTATGGGTCGACGACTGTTTCTGATCCGCAGAACGAACAAAGTCCAAGGCTACTCTTTACTATGCAATTCTAAAATGTGTAATTTCACACTTCCTGGTGATCGCCTCATAGACAACTTTAGAACGTCTGCACTGCTTCTAAGCGTTGTGGCCGTCACTGATGTTAGAATACATTGGAAACAATCAGATGCTGGCTTCAATGAGAAGTTATTCGTTGATTGTGTGGATGTGTGTATCTATGGAGGGCACGAAAACTGATTAAAAGAAGAGACAAATGCTTTTTTCTACAATAAATGTAAATGTAAATGCCGTGTGGCTAGGGCCTCATGTCGGGTAGACCGTTCGTCTGGTGCGAGTCTTTCGAGTTGACGCCACTTTGGCGACTTGCGTGTTGATGGAGATGAAAAGATGATGACAAGGACACTTATTTTTTCACTAGCTGCTTATATTTTGTGACCCACCGTCTAATTTCTTATTGTGGGTCGTATGTTGCCACTTAGCCGTTGTGACTGGGTCCGGGGTACGGAGTGACAAAGTAACACCACCCCGGCTCCCGTCCCCACTCACACCGTTGCCCGTGTCCCGCCACGTGGAGGTGGGCTCTATTTGTTTAGATCCATTTGATATCAACACGGACAACAAGGACAACACGGCACCCAATCCCTGAGTGGAGAAAATCTCAGACCCAGCCGGGAATCGAACCCGGGCCGTTAGGTATGACATTCCGTTGCGCTGACCAGTCAGCTACTAGGGGCGGACTTTCCTACAATCCACTGAGATGGCAAAAGTCGACGGAAGACGATATGTACATACCTAGATGGCGGATGTATCGTGTACACAAGAGGACAGTGCTTTGGCGGAGCTGTCATTTGTACTCAGGTGAGTCATGTGAAAAGTTTTCCGACGTTATTGTAGCCGCGACGGCGGAAATTAACAGAGTTTGAGCCCGGAATGGTAGCTGGAGCTAGAGGCATAGTACGCCGATTCGGAAATCATTAGGGAATTCATTATTCCGAAACCCACAGTGTCAAGAATGTTTAGAGGATACAGAATATCGCTCACCACGAACAACAATCGAGAGCAGCGGCGTTTGTGTAGAGGTGTCAGTGCTAACAGACAAGCAACTCTACGTAAAATAACAGCAGAAATCAATGTGGTATGTACGACGAACGTGTCCGTTAAAACAGTGCGGCAAAATTTGATGTTAATGGGCTATGGGAGCAGACGACAGACGCAAGTGCCTTTGCTAACTGCATGACACTTGGAATGGACTGAGTCCTCTGGTCGGCCTGAACCGATAATTGACTGGAAAAGATTTCGTTCCCAAACAACGATGTTATGTCGCCGAATCACTGTTGTCCATGATTGGTTTGAAGAACATTCTGGACAGTTTGAGCGAATGATATGGCTACCAAGATCGTCCGACAAGAACCGCATCAAACAGTTATGGTCAAAGGTTCGTGCACAACATGCTGCACCGTCAACACTTTCGCATTTTCGGACTGCTATGAAGGCAGGACGGCTCAGTATTTCTGCAGGTGACTTCAAACGACTTGTTCAGTCCCTGCCACGCCGAACTGCTGCACTACTCCTGGGAGAAGAAAGTCCTACACGATATGAGGAGGTATCCAATGAATTTTGTCACCTTCACGTAAAACTTAAGTGTGGCAGACTATGACCTATCGGTGGAGACAGCCTACTATTTATTTCCGTAAACATTAAATCGTTGTCCATCAGCTGCCCCAAATATCTCATCAAAAGTTTCTATGAATTCATTGATGATTTGTACGATGGGACATCAAAAAGTAAGTTACACATGTCGACCCACACTAAAACCGCTGTGCAGCAAAAATGGCGCATTTTCAGAAGACTGTAAGTGTTCTGGGCTTCCTTCAGAAACACACTTGCTGCGGTACGGATGGCAGGTGCATTCCAGTATGGCAGTGAAATGGTGCGGAAACTGGAAGCTTACTCCAGATGTGAAGTGCGTTGTAGACTACGATTCTTATGGTCAGAATGTCTAAACTACAAGCAGATTCACCGTCGAGTGACGGCTGTGCGCCTACCAAAGCAGTGTCTCGTACAGCCATACAGAAATGGTGCCAACAACTTGACTAAGTCCGCGCATAAATGGGTGACACTGTTCCGGTACGAAGACGAACAACGACGACCACAAACGACAATGTCGACGCAGTCGAGAAACTGATCCGAAGCAACTGCAGAATTTCTGACGATGAGGACGTTCAAACAGTGGCCGTCGAATCGCTCCCTGACAAAGGAAAGAGATTTTTATCGTTGAAGAACTGCAGAATTGTTAGGACGTTCTGACCATTGTTTACAGGGACTCAGCCACTGTATTGAAAGATAGATCGTCTATCTGTGTCGATTTGAAGCATAGTGCAGCAGCCAATAAAATTTACTTGTTCTGTTAAAATAATGCGTAATTTTTAAGTCGCCTCGTACTATTGTTTCTCGATCTGTTAATTTGCACTATTTTTTCATGATGTGTTGACTGTACATCATAGTCGTCATATTACTAATGTGTTTCAAGCCTGCCTTCAAAATTGTTCTATTAAGCACACTGGTTCATTGTTGGAGAGTTTCTACGCTTTCTACAACACAGAACACAGTCATCAGAAAACAAAGCAGGTTCAGATATGCTCCAATAACACGTGTTACTATTTCGTTTCCCCAGTTTACTGATTTGAAAACTACTTCAGAACTGCTGAAAGTAGTTCTGGCAGTGTGAAACATATTTATCAGACTGACTCCTCTTTCAGTTCTAAATTCCTCACTGTACTGATAGTTTAATGGAAAATTTTGCATTAAATTCTATACTCTTCAGTATACTAGCATTGGGTGCATCAACGTCTCGGTTGTCAGGATAGGCAGTACAGATTTAGTTCATATTGGATGAAGAACTTTCTCAAATCCCAGAGCGAGCGTTGGTCCATATGCGTTGCTGTTGGGCTCTGTAAATGCATTGTCGACTTACAGATGGCTAATAAGCTCTCCTGCGAACCTTGCAGAACTAGCGCTCCTGAAAGCAAGGATATTGCGGAGACATGGCTTAGTAACACCCTTGGGGATGTTTCCAGAATCTAATTCTGGAGAGCTTCTGTAAGTTTGGAAGGTAGGAGACGAGGTACTGGCAGAAGTAAAGCTGTGAGGACGGGGTGTGGGTCGTGCTTGGGTAGCTCAGTTGGTAGAGCACTTGCCCGCGAAAGGCAAAGGTCCCGAGTCCGAGTCTCGGTCCGGCACACAGTTTTAATCTGTCAGGAAGTTTCATATCAACACACACTCCGCTGCAGGGTGATTATCTCATTCTAGTACATTTTCAGGTACACTATTAAAAGAAATGCATGATGTTTTTCCCTGTAAATCCGTTGGAGAGAGCGAATAAGGAGTAAAGGACGTGATGATTCCAGATTAAATCGTACATCAGTATTTTGAAAACAAGCGATACTTCAACTTTTACAAACATTATCGTATACAGTAGTGATTAACTCTCGAGAAAATGGTGATATCTTTCTCATTAAATAACGAGGCGTTGCAACTTTATAAACCGATATGGACTGACTACTCATTAGCGATAGCCTACAAGTACGTCTCACTCGATGACGCCATCAGGACACACCAGTCATGTTCTGATGCAGCCACCCGCCCAGAAGAATTTATAGGATATTGGTGATGACTGGTCACTCATAACCGGTTCAACCTGTAACGAATTCACGTGAGCATTTGTCTGAAACATACTTTATTGTTGAATGTCAGAGGATTCACAGGAGCTCGTTGAGTGGCAACCAACCGGTAAGCTAATTTATCTGGTAAGCTTTGTGTCTGCTGACAGAGCGCTCACTGAGGCGGCATACGCAGCTGAGGGCGTGTGTCGGCGCGTCACGTGTCAATTGACACAGAGCTCATAATGGAGTCTGTTAGCGAGCTCGTCCGCTTGCTGCACGGTTCGCGTCTTGTTTGACAACAGCGTTACTTGCTGTCGGTAGCGGTGCCTTGCTGCCTGTCTGTATCTATAGACATTACACGTAAAACTTGTAACTTAGCTAAGTGTCCTGTGGCAGTTCGTCGATCACATGAACGGTGTCTATCCAAACATTACCATCGAGGTAGAGAAGGATGGCATGGTACAGTTCTTGGATGTTTTAGTCGTGCGGTAGCAAGGAGGCCGGCTTGGTCATTCGGTGTACAGGAAGACAACGCACACTGGTCGATACTTGAATGACGATAGCTTCGCCATCCCGTACACAACAAAGCGGTCCTGAACACGTTAGTACACGGAGAGCAAAAATTATTTCTCACGATGACCACCTACAGTTTGAATTGCAGCACTTGAGACAGGTTTCAGAAGAATGGTTACAGCAAGAGAGACATTGCTAACGCTTTCAAGTGCCACAGGAGAAAGAAGCCTCAGCATATCTCGTTTTGGGGCGGGCCGGAACAGTGGTCTCAGTTCATGCCTCTGCAGCGCACGTCAGAACTTGCTTCTCCTTGCTCCACAGTATGGCAGAAAATCAGCCAGCTTGCCCTCTTTAGGCGTGAAGAAGGCTGAAATGGCTCTGAGCAATATGGGACTTAACTTCTGAGGCCATCAGTCCCCTAGAACTTAGAACTACTTAAACCTAACTAACCTACGGACATCACACACATCCATGCCCGAGGCAGGATTCGAACCTGCGACCGTAGCGGTGGCGCGGTTCCAGACTGTAGCGCCTAGAACAGCTCGGCCACTTCGGCCGGCAGGGATGAAGAGGCCAGTTATACAATAGACAACAGTTTATATGATACTTTATGAAAAGTATCCGGACTCCTATCAGCTGACATTAATACGAGGTGTGCCCACCATTCGCCTTCATGACGTCCCGAAGCCTGCTGGAAACATTTTCAATGAGGCGTCTCATTGTCTGTGTGGGAAAGGTAACCCATTTTTCCTCAAAAGCGAAACTTCCCATCGAGCTCCCCCCCCCCCCCCCCCCTCCTCCCAGAGCATAGCCCGTCAAAATCTTAACACGCATCAAGTATGAGAACAGTGAGAAGGTGTACTGAACTGTGAAAAAATAAGCAAAATAGAAACAGTGAACGGCCTAAGTGTATGACGAGCAACATCGAGCGACTTCGAAGAGCCACGGCGTCGTGGTTATGTGGTCGGTGTTAGGCTGCAAAGAAGCAGATCTGTGTTCATATCTCCCTAGTGCCCGATTTCCTTTTTTTTCAATAAATTGTGTACTGTCCGTCCGTTCATTGAGATTTCTGTTCGCTGTACTCAAATTTGTGTTTGTGGCGTTATGTCCGTTTGGAACAGCGAGATGTAAGGAAGGTACCTATAATGAAAAGTCGATTCCGCACACCTACTCTATTAGCAGTCGAAAGGAAATGGCTCTCGAGAGGGAGCCTTGAGCATCTGATGACAGGGTGACAAGTCAACCGAATCCTCCACCGGAAACCACGTCTATGTGCCACAAAAGATATTGTTGAGGGTAAGTTGATCGTATGGCCGAATGCTGGCACGGTAGCTCAGCGTGTTCAGTCAGAGGGTTTAGCTACCCTCTGTAATAAATAACTGAGTCAACGGATCAAGGAACAATCTGAACGAGTGTCATCGGACGTCCGCCACGAACAAATTCAACGAACAATACAGAACAAAATGAAAAAAAGCGGTTCTACGCGCTACAATCAGAAACCGAGCAACCCCTACGGTCGCAGTTTCGAATTCTACCTCGGGCATGGATGTGTGTGATGTCCTTAGGTTAGTTAGGTTTAAGTAGTTCTAAGTTCTAGGGGACTGATGATCTCAGCAGTTAAGTCCCATAGTGCTAAGAGCCATTTTTTTGTTGATCATATGACAGGAATCTCATATCGACGCACCTAACTTGTACGCCTCGTGAGTGAATGAGATGTGCCTTCTTGTCCGATTTGGGTGTTCGTTTGAAAGTGAATGTGATCGCTCCCAAAGAAATGATGAAAACATAACAGATTGTCACATAATCAGCAACAAATGAATGCTACAGTTCCACAGTAACTCAGTTTTCCCTGCGTTCTATAAAACATATATTTTTAACATTTTTGAAGTTTTCTTCATGCACACCATTATATTCTGCATATGTCCACGCAAATTTGAACATGTCCTGGAGTTTTGGAGAGCGAAAGTGATTATATGTGAGAGTTTTGACACATACGTAAACTGTACTACTCTTTGTACTCGAGCAGCTTTGTAAAATCGTAGAGCCTCTTCACAGGGTATTTGACTTCTCTAAAGCAAAACACATTTAACAGCTGCACAAGAGGTGTACAACCTGAAGAAATGGTAACCACGTCTACTGCCACATTAAAATTGTACAATACCTTATCATTATTTCCTCTACAGCTGTCAAGTATTAAAGCAAAATCTTTATTCGTGCAAGAAGAGAACAGACACGTCTGTGATCGTATGGACAGTTCATAATTTTGTAGAAAAAAGAGTACATCGGGCACGAGGGAGATTTGAACACGGATCTCCCACATTGTAGTCCCACACCGTGACCATGGAACCACGACGCCGTGGCCTTTCCAGATGACTCGATGTTGTTCATCGTAAGCTTAGATAGTTCACTGCTTCTATTTTGTTTGTTTTTCCTCAGTTCAGTACACCTTCATATTGATGTGTGTTCAGTTTCTGATGGGCTATCAACTGGACCATCTTAAGACTAAACCTGAGGGAGTGCGACAGTGAGTTTCCCTCATAGTTATTCGAAACCAGACAAGGTAATTCAAATGGTTCAAACCGCTCTGAGCACTATGGGACTTAACATCTATGGTCATCAGTCCACTAGAACTTAGAACTACTTAAAGACAAGGTAGTGATGTGGACACTGCAGTCTGGATCGAAGTCGACGTTGTATCTCATCCTAAAAATATTCGATTGGATTGAGGTCGGGGCTCTGGGCGTTCCCTTACTTCCTCTAAATTACATACCTCCGCGAATTATTTGTGGGTTGCCAGGAAAACCCAGACGATTTATGTCGGTGGTGAGAGGGATGTCTGGTGTTCTTGACATGTCTTGGGAGGATTCTCTGAAATGGAAAAATCTAATTCCATGCTTATACAGCCTCATTCTGCCAACGGCCTTGTCAAAGAGGGCGGAGGAGCAGATAGAGGTTCAGGGCACTCTCTGGTCCTAGGGGTGGGAAATTGCCCCTAAAGGCGGAAGAATCAGCAATGATCAACGACATGAGGATGCAGACGGCAATGGAAACCACTGCATTAAAGACACGTAACGTGTATCAACAGGACATATGGCCTGTAATTGAAGAAGTGTCATGATGATCTCTCCATTGGCGAAAGATTCCGGAATAGTCCCCCATTCGGACTGCCAAGGGGTAGGTTACCATGAGAAAAAGATTGAATAATCTACGAAAGGATAACGTTCTACGAGTCGGGGCGTGGAATGTCAGAAGCTTGAACGTGGTAGGGAAACTAGAAAATCTCAAAAGGGATATGCAAAGGCTCAATCTAGATATAGTAGGGGTCAGTGAAGTGAAGTGGAAGAAGACAAGGATTTCTGGTCAGATGAGTATCGGCTAATATCAACAGCAGCAGAAAATGGTATAACAGGTGTAGGATTCGTTATGAATAGGAAGGTAGGGCAGAGGGTGTGTTACTGTGAACAGTTCAGTGACCGGGTTGTTCTAATCAGAATCGACAGCAGGCCAACACCGACAACGATAGTTCAGGTACACATGCCGACGTCGCAAGCTGAAGATGAACAGATAGAGAAAGTGTATGAGGATATTGAAAGGGTGACGTCGTTATCAGGAGAAAGAAAACTGGCGTTCTACGGATCGGAGCGTGGAATGTCAGATCCCTTAATCGGGCAGGTAGATAAGAAAATTTAAAAAGGGAAATAGATAGGTTAAAGTTAGATATAGTGCGAATTAGCGAAGTTCGGTGGCAGGAGGAACAATGAACATCAACAAAAGCAAAACGAGGATAATGGAATGTAGTCGAATTAAGTCGGGCGATGCTGAGGGAATTAGATTAGGAAATGAGACACTTAAAGTAGTAAATGAGTTTTGCTATTTGGGGAGCAAAGTAACTGATGATGGTCGAAGTAGAGAGGATATAAAATGTAGACTGGCAATGACAAGGAAAGCGTTTCAGAAGAAGAGAAATTTGTTAACATCGAGTATAGATTTAAATGTCAGGAAGTCGTTTCTGAAAGTATTTGTATGGAGTGTAGCCATGTATGGAAGTGAAACAGGGACGATAAATAGTTCGGACAAGAAGAGAATAGAAGCCTTTGAAATGAGGTGCTACAGAAGAATGCTGAAGATTAGATGGGTAGACCACGTAACTAATGAGGAAGTATTGAATAGGATTGGGGAGAAGAGGAGTTTGTGGCACAACTTGACAAGAAGAAGAGATCGGTTGGTAGGACACGTTCTGAGGCATCAAGGGATCACCAATTTAGTATTGGAGGGAAGCGTGGAGGGTAAAAATCGTAGAGGAAGACCAAGAGATGAATACACTAAACAGATTCAGAAGGATGTAGGCTGCAGTGCGTATTGGGAGATGAAGAAGCTTGCACAGGATAGAGTAGCATGGAGAGCTGCATCAAACCAGTCTCAGGACTGAAGACCACAACAAAAACAACAATGCGGTATGTAAAGGGGGACGAAAATCTAATAGTCATGGGCGACTGGAATGCAGTTGTAGGGGAAGGAGTAGAAGAAAAGGTTACAGGAGAATATGGGCTTGGGACAAGGAATGAAAGAGGAGAAAGACTAATTGAGTTCTGTAACAAGTTTCAGCTACTAATAGCGAATACCCTGTTCAAGAATCACAAGAGGAGGAGGTATACTTGGAAAAGGCCGGGAGATACGGGAAGATTTCAATTACATTACATCATGGTCAGACAGAGATTCCGAAATCAGGTACTGGATTGTAAGGCGTACCCAGGAGCAGATATAGACTCAGATCACAATATGGTAGTGATGAAGAGTAGGCTGAAGTTCAAGATATTAGTCAGGAAGAATCAATACGCAAAGAAGTGGGATACGGAAGTACTAAGGAATGACGAGATACGTTTGAAGTTCTCTAACGCTATAGATACAGCAATAGGGAATAGAACAGTAGGCAGTACAGTTGAAGAGGAATGGACATCTCTAAAAAGGGCCATCACAGAAGATGGGAAGGAAAACATAGGTACAAAGAAGGTAGCTGCGAAGAAACCATGGGTAACAGAAGAAATACTTCAGTTGATTGATGAAAGGAGGAAGTACAAACATGTTCCGGGAAAATCAGGAATACAGAAATACAAGTCGCTGAGGAATGAAATAAATAGGAAGTGCAGGGAAGCTAAGACGAAATGGCTGCAGGAAAAATGTGAAGACATCGAAAAAGATATGATTGTCAGAAGGACAGACTCAGCATACAGGAAAGTCAAAACAACCTTTGGTGACATTAAAAGCAACGGTGGTAACATTAAGAGTGCAACGGGAATTCCACTGTTAAATGCAGAGGAGAGAGCAGATAGGTGGAAAGAATACATTGAAAGCCTCTATGAGGGCGAAGATTTGTCTGATGTGATAGAAGAATAAACAGGAGTCGATTTAGAAGAGATAGGGGATCCAGTATTAGAATCGGAATTTAAAAGAGCTTTGGAGGACTTACGGTCAAATAAGGCAGAAGGGATAGATAACATTCTATCATAATTTCTAAAATCATTGGGGAAGTGGCAAAAAACGACTATTCACATTGGTGTGTAGAATATATGAGTCTGGCGATATATCATCTGACTTTCGGAAAAGCATCATCCACACAATTCCGAAGACGGCAAGAGCTGACAAGTGCGAGAATTATCGCACAATCAGCTTAACAGCTCATGCATCGAAGCTGCTTACAAGAATAATATACAGAAGAATGGAAAAGAAAATTGAGAATGCGCTAGGTGACGATCAGTTTGGCTTTAGGAAAAGTAAAGGGACGAGAGAGGCAAATCTGACGTTACGGCTAATAATGGAAGCAAGGCTAAAGAAAAATCAAGACACTTTCATAGGATTTGTCTATCTGGAAAAAGCGTTCGACAATATAAAATGGTGCAAGCTGTTCGAGATTCTGAAAAAATAGAGGTAAGCTATAGGGAGAGACGGGTCATATACAATATGTACAACAACCAAGAGGGAATAATAAGAGTGGACGATCAAGAACGAAGTGCTCGTATTAAGAAGGGTGTAAGACAAGGCTGTAGCCTTTCGCCCCTACTCTTCAATCTGTACATCGAGGAAGCAATGATGGAAATAAAAGAAAGGTTCAGGAGTGGAATTAAAATACAAGGTGAAAGGATATCAATGATACGATTCGCTGATGACATTGCTATCCTGAGTGAAAGTGAAGAAGAATTAAATGATCTGCTGAACGGAATGAACAGTCTAATGAGTACACAGTATGGTTTGAGAGTAAATCGGGGAAAGACGAAGGTAATGAGAAGTAGTAGAAATGAGAACAGCGAGAAACTTAACATCAGGATTGATGGTCACGAAGTCAATGAAGTTAAGGAATTCTGCTACCTAGGCAGTAAAATAACCAATGACGGACGGAGCAAGGAGGACATCAAAAGCAGACTCGCTATGTCAAAAAAGGCATTTCTGGTCAAGAGAAGTATACTAATATCAAATACCGGCCTTAATTTGAGGAAGAAATTTCTGAGGATGTACGTCTGGAGTACAGCATTGTATGGTAGTGAAACATAGACTGTGGGAAAACCGGAACAGAAGAGAATCGAAGCATTTGAGATGTGGTGCTATAGACGAATGTTGAAAATTAGGTGGACTGATAAGGTAAGGAATGAGGAGGTTCTACGCAGAATCGGAGAGGAAAGGAATATGTGAAAAACACTGATAAGGAGAAGGGACAGGATGATAGGACATCTGCTAAGACATGAGGGAATGACTTCCATGGTACTAGAGGGAGCTGTAGAGGGCAAAAACTGTAGAGGAAGACAGAGATTGGAATACATCAAGCAAATAATTGAGGACGTAGGTTGCAAGTGCTACTCTGAGATGAAGAGGTTAGCACAGGAAAGGAATTCGTGGCGAGCCACATCAAACCAGTCAGTAGACTGATGACAAAAAAAAAAAAAAAAAAAAAGCGTAGAAAATGGTTTGACTTTTTTTCGAAAATATGGAGTATTACCGGACGAGGAAAGTAGGGACTTCGTAGACAGTGGTGATGCGAAGTGTGTAAAACTTCGTAAGAAGAGTGTCGATGCTGAAATTCCGCTACAGTTTCATTGTGGACATTACGGAAAACGAAGGCGTATCAGGAAGAATAAATGGTTCGACTCTTCCAAATTGTCCACTCAGACCAGCGTAATTCTTCTGTTTTGCTACACCTTGGAAGCAACAGCATCAGAAACTGACTTATCTGCTAACACCGTGTGCGACTATTTCGGGTTTTGCAGAGAAGTGTGGTATGTCGTAGGGACGAACGACAGTGAGCCGATTGGTGGATCGAGTGAAATCGTAAAAGTGGACGAATCTCAAATAGCAAGAAGGAAGAAGCAGAGAGGACGACCTTCAAAGAGTGAAATCGATCACATTTGGGTATTCGGTGGAATAGAACGAGAATCCCGCAAGTGTTTCGTTGTCAGAGTATTGTCCAGAGACAAAGTCACTTTGGTGATTCTGATAAAGCGCTTCATACTACCTGGTAGCAAAGTCATTAAAGACGGGTTTCAGTCCTGCAAGACACTCAGAGCAGAAGGATTTGAGAACGAGTTTGTTAACCACTCTGTAGAGATCGTGCCTTCGGATGACCCCAGTGTGCACACGCAGAACATCGAGCGGCTGTGGAAATCTGTGAAATCTTCCATTAAAAGAGAAGGGAGTCCAGTACTGAGAGACGAACTATACTTGTTTAAGTACCTCTATGTCCACAACTTGCGTTTTCAGGGGAAAGTTAACGTATGTGACACTACCCGTATTCCTGCGGGATACTGACAGAGTTTATCTATGCTATGTAAAAAAGGGAATTGTTCCCGCAGCGTACGTATCACATGGACTTTCACATGACGGCAACACCGACAACGAGTAAGGTGAATCGCCTCCTTTGTAATAACAAGTATTTTTGTAGCGCGTTTCTTTTGCCGTTGCTGTAGTGACCACTGCAAACATACTCATAACGCCCGCCAACAGAGTCGCATAATCGATTTACAATCACATCTTCGATATGTATCGTTTGGACTACACGACTTCGATAGGCAATCATTGTTGGATATTACCGCGTGGTTTGTCGTGTTGATGTAGTATCTTCTCCGAACTGGTTCAAATGGCTCTGAGCACTATGCGACTTAACTTCTGAGGTCATCAGTCGCCTAGAACTTAAAACTATTTAAACCTAACTAACCTAAGGACCTCACACACATCCATGCCCGAGGCAGGATTCGAACCTGCGACCGTAGCGGTCGCTCGGCTCCAGACTGCAGCGCCTAGAACCACACGGCCACTCCGGCCGGCTCTTCTCCGAACTGTCCCTCTATTGTAAGCAGTACACAATGCCGTAAAATGTGTATGTACCCTTCCGCATTTAGCGTTCTCTTAAGCGCAATAAGGCGACCACATCCTAACCATGAAACACCTCCATACCGTAACACTGCATCATAGGTACTTCTCTGTTCGGCCACACACATGACGGTAGGTAACGTTATGCAGGCATTTGCCATGAAATACGATTGAAATTATGTAATTGATAGTAGACTGAAACACAACAGTTAGAATGGGAATGGCATGCGAACTTGTACTTTGCACTGGCGTAAGCTGTCACCAGCACACCGTTCAGCAAAAGATGAAGTGAAGATCGATTAGTAGGCGCTGGGTCAAGCGCATCTATCACGAGAGAGGCCAGAGACATGATGACAAGCAACACGCCTCCAACGCCCTCTCGTTAGCATGTATTTAGGCCGCCGCTGCTGACTAGAGGGCCTCACTCCCTCGCCCAGTTTGGCGTCTGTCAGTTTACTTGCAGAGAGGGTTTAGTTCATCAACGGCTACAACAGTCCATAGCGACCAGATTAGTGTCTATAGTGGGACTAAAAAACTAAAAAAACAAAACTAAACTCCTCCCGAACAGGCCATGAAGGCCCAACGGTACCGACCGGCCGCCGTGTCATCCTCAGCCCATAGGCGTTGTAAGTACTCTGTTTAGGTTTTCTTATTGGCAACGTTACGTAGCGCCCTGTATGAAAATCACTGGCAGTGCTGTGTGCAGTCTGTGGCTAGTTTGCATTGTTGTCTGCCATTGTAGTATTGGGCAGCTGGATGTGAACAGCGCGTAGCGTTGCGCAGTTGGTGAGCCGCCAGCAGTGGTTGATGTGGGGAGAGAGATGGCGGAGTTTTGAAATTTGTAATACTGGATACCATGAACTGCTATATACATTATGACTTTTGAACACTATTGAGGTAAATACATTGTTTGTTCTCTATAAAAATATTTCATTTGCTAACTATGCCTATCAGTAGTTAGTGCCTTCAGTAATTTGAATGTTTCATTTAGCTGGCAGAAGTGGCTCTCGCTGTATTGCAGTAGTTCGAGTAACGAAGATTTTTGTGAGGTAAGTGATTTGTGAAAGGTCTAGGTTAATGTTAGTCAGGGCCATTCTTTTGTAGGGATTATTGAAAGTCAGATTGCGTTGCGCTAAAAAAATATTGTGTGTCAGTTTAAGCACAGTCATGTATAATTTTTCTAAGGGGACGTTTCATATGTGGAACCTTAGCCGAGGATACCTCACTGGAATCTTCTGATTTTTTCTTGTAGTTTGTGTAATTTGTGTAGCTTTTGTTTATTGCTAGCGCGTAATTGTACAGAGAATCTCCTTTGTAGTTGCAGTCTTTCATTGTTGTACAGTAAAACAGTTGTGGCATGTATTTAGATTTGCACCAAGTATTTCGCAGCTGCGCTTGCAATTAACTAGATATTATTTTCAGCGCTATGTTAATGTGTTCTCTTATTTTTGCTCTTCAAATTGTGCTTTTCTGTGTTATCGTGTGAAATATTGTGACAATAATGGCGTGTGAAAAACGTAACAATAGGCTCCAAAGTAAACTGAGAAATAATAGTGACGACGAGCGTAGCTTACCAGCACCACTGAGTAATGAACTAACAGACATTCAAAGTAGTAATTTGGTAACTGTGCATAGGGAAATGGAGCGGGCGTCAAATAATGGTGTAGACAGTGAAACAGGTAGTGAACAGGGAAGCATTATCGATCGATCGGCCGGCAACAGCTCGCCTCAGGAATCGGGAATGACAGAACACAATACTGCAAATACTGTAGACTCAGGTTTTGGGTTCTCACCGTTTTCTCAAATGAGTCAAGACACATTTTCCGCTTGTCAAAATGTGAATGTTGCCGGTGCAAGTTCACTGCCGAAAATCATAGAGGAACAGCTTCCAGACACAAATGCATTATTATTGCAATTAATGCAACAAATGAAACAAAATCAGAGACAAACACGGCAAAAGTTAGACACAGTGGAACAAAATCTTAAAAAGTTAGACACAATGGAACAAAATCTTCAAAAGTTAGACACGATGGAAGAAAATATTCGAAAGTTAGATACCACACTTGAACAAACACGTGAAGGTTTAACTGCTGAGTTACTTAAAATCGAATCGAAATGTCAAAAAGTCTGTAATGACGTAAAAACACAAATTTGTGAGCATTTCCAACCTATTTTTTCGCGTCATGAAAATGCATTACAGAATCACGAAGCAGCCATAAAAGAACTGCAAACTATTGCTCATGAAAGTCACGACACCTTGCAAGCTAAAATTGACTCACTTGCATCTACCGATTCGGTTACGCAACTTGCAAAAACTCAGGAAAACTTAAAGGACACAGTAGATACGATTTCAACACAAATGGACACTCTGAAACTTGGTTCAGAAAAACACACAGAGGAAATAATTTCACTATCAGATAAAGTAGCCGAACTTTCAGATCAGTTCACTAACTTATCTACAAAGGTAGATGATGATCTGAATGACACAAGACCTGTAGTCTTTAATGACACAGAAGAGTGCGAACAAATTAGGAAATTCAAACAAAATCAGAATCAAATTAATACGCAGCACCAAAGAGAAATCCGGGAAGTACAAGTTCAGCTGACGCAGGTAATACAAGAATTACGTATTTCAGAGGACACTCGCGCCCCAATACGGTAAGAGGGACATAGAAATACGGAACAACCACAAAATAATAACACAGGGCATTTGGGAAATTATGAAAGAAATTGGCAAGGTGCACCGAATTTTGAAATGGAACCGCCGAAACGACGTCACAATGAGCGATATGCGACTCGCCGACATGATGATTTTGACTATAAGCTGTTCATTACTACACGTAAATTTAAAACATTTATGAATTCTGGCAACGACATTCATCCACAAGCGTGGCTCCATCAATTCTCTCATTGTTTTCCTCCCAACTGGTCATTAGAGCACAGATTAGAATTTATGTGTGGCTATTTAGAGAATGAACCAGCTGTAAGAATGCGATCGGTCACTCATGATTGTAACAGCGAAGGAGAATTTTACCATGCCTTCCTCTCAGCATATTGGTCTCAAGCTACACAAGACCGAGTAAAACATAGCATCATGATGATGAAACACTTTGAACAATCTGAATTTTCCAGTCTTGTCAAATATTTTGAAGACATGTTGCATAAGAATCAATATCGTTCAAACCCATACAGCCCCTCAGAACTCATCCGCATTTGCTTAATCAAATTACCTGAACATTTACGACATATTATTTTGGCAGGACGTTGCAAAGACGACATCGAAGCTTTTCAGGGACTCTTACAAGAATTAGAAATTGACACTGACAATTGCGGAACGCGAAAACAGGAACACAACAATTACAGGTCACATCCGTTGAAATTACCCGATGAAAGAAATAATAACTAGACACGGCAAGGCTATTCTCACAACACAAATCGTGACCAAAACAGACGCCACCCGTATGACAACCATTGGCAGAGTAGTAATAATTACAGGGAAAGATCACCTCTCCGCGGTAGTGACTATCACAGAGACAATCAGAGAAACAGACAATATGGGAACCAAAATAATTATTATCAAGGGAGACAGAATAACTTTAGACGCAATGGTCCAGCACGCAGTTATGATTCAGGGAGGCATTCTAGACCATGTGACCAACAAGAAGGAAATTACGGAATCTACCGTTATGACTTCAGACGATATAATCGTAACAACAGACCAGAATTTAATCAGAACTGGTGGGTTTCAAACAGGGCAGGGCCCTCTCGACAAGGTGAATTCGTAGAAGTTAGACCTCCAAATCCCAGTAACGACGCGCGGCAACAAAGAGACAGACAATGACAATCGCAGGCAACATGTGCGCCGGCTGGCTCCGAGAAAAATAATGTAGACGCTAACCTTGAGAAAAATTTTAGCGTTCCTTATCAATGTATACCACATGATAACTGCGTTGAAGTTGAAACTCTGCGTACTAGGAAGAGTAAGGGCTTACACCACATTTCACATGTAAAACCGTTTATTGAGAGATAATCTGCTTTTTAACTTAGCTTTCGCCATAAAATTTTTCACTTCACGCTACTAGTACAATTTGTCACACTGAGAAACTGTAAACATGCAACAATGTTTTGAAGTTAACTATCCAGTCTAGAACCCAGGGAACATATTTAGACAGTATTTACGAGTGCATTGTTATAGTGAACAGACGACACAGTGTTATTGTGTGTGTACATTCTTGCTTGTTAGTTGCACGATTACGTAACGACTATAAGGTTGACATGCTTAGAACATGTACCGGTACTGCTAATGAGATTTTAATGCAACATTTTGGTTTACTTGAAAATACATTCAGGATTTAAAGTACTTTCTGTGAGATACCAGATGACACAATGGTTAGTTTATGTGACAGCTACACGATTTTATCATGACACTACTAATGAGTGACAATTTACAGTGTTGCTTTTGCAGTGTTTCTGTTTCATATCTGCAATGTTTTTCTGAATTATTCGGGAAAGTGAAACATGTTTTAGTAGTAACTTTGTGGTATAGCTACAATGAGACTGCCTTTTCCATAGCAAAACAATACATTACAGCACAGTACTTTCTTCATCGCGGCAATAAGCGTAATAACTAAGATATCTATACGCAAAGCATTTCACTTTTGTTTATCATGAGGTAAGTACATTGGCTTCTGCAGAACTTAGCTTTCAGAGGACGATAACTACAACACTTCCACAGAGATTATCTTACAACTAGACGAACAGTTTAGCGCTACAGTACACGTATTTGAGTGATTAATTTTGTACTTAAAACATTTATTTTTACAGATTTTTGAATTACAATGATACAAAGGTTTTCTGTGATACATTTCATTCCATTGCTGTAATCTGTAACACCTGAGGGTATAATTACATTAATCCTCAGGAGGTACACGCCTACTTTGTGTACCATGTGTTTGGCAAGCACAAGGAGCCCTAGCTAATATGGTATTTGCTTATACAACTTTGCACATCGGTACCATATTTCTCTAACACACAAATTACACAGCTATCTGATCATTTAACTGAGAGATAAACATTTTTTTTACTACATCAGTGACACATGTTTACGCAATTACACAGTTGGGTAACTTCACACTTATGAAATTGTATTTTGTCTGTACTTTGTGAACTTTTCATATTTTTTCGGAACCATTGTGATACGATGAGAGCTTTGAATGATGTATTCGGTAAGGGAGCATAATTTTAAAGTACGTTTGAGGTAGATGACACTCTTGAAATGAGCAGATAATTTTTTTTAGGTATTGACATTATTGCAGAAAGCTACGACGTTTTTGAGATTTGACTGAGGTATTATGATGTTATTTTTACGACGACGATGTGTATTATGCTGCTGAGGTATGTTTATGATTAATAAGCTGATGCTCTATGAGTTATTTGATTATGCTACATATCTGTTATGATGAAATATTGAAGAAGTGTCGACGAATATGTATATGTGTAATAAGGTAAGGAATAATGAGTAGTGGTTAGGGACTCTGGTTTGTGAAAAAGGTTGTTGGAAACCAAGAATCGTACTTTAAGATTTATGAAATGTATGTAAATGCTTGAATGTATTACAATGCCGACAAAAATTTTTTGGACACTGTTATATCAATAGGATTTTGTTTCTATACATTTGCAATGCAAATTCTCAACCTGTGAAATTTTTTTATATGAGACTGCCACTGTAGCAGAAACTGCTGTCGTAAATATTTCAGTAAGAAAGGTAAGTGACCTTGACATAATGGGTTTTCGGCGCCCAGCTGAGAAGTAGCCTTCTGACAAAAGAAAGCCATTAGCTGGAGAAAAAAAGAGGCCATTATCCTCGCCATTGACATTCCTTTAGAGAAAGCATCGCAAATACGACACGCTCATTACTTGGTAAGATACTTACATCTGCACACCTGATTATGACAAGCGTCTTTCTACGAGAGTTGAGATAATTTCTACTAACTTATGAAATGTCACATGACTATTGAATGATATTTTTATGCTTTGCCTTTTCTAGTTGCTTATTTCATTAGATATCTAGTTTCCAGCTGTGTTGCAGCATTGGTTTTATAAAATAAACTTAAATGCATTTGCTAATGTGAACACTTTCTGTCAACAGATCTATTAAATAATTATTTTATGATCCACATTCTTCGAAAAAGGAGCTCTTGGAATGGAAAGAACAATAAGAAGGGACTAATAACAATAACTGCATATATAACTTTCTTTTCAAGTACATGGTAATTCTTTTTTTTACAATAAGTTGTTGTGGTGCACCACTTTAATTACATAGACAATAAGATGTAAATATACATTTCCCTTGTCTGCATTATTGTCTTTACTGTAATATTTTTTCTGCTTGAGATTTGTCATGTTTGCTTCTGCTCTTTGTCAGGCATAATGTTACTGAATTTGACTTTGTGTTACTCTGCTAAGCCAGTTTACCACTGATTTATTTTTCTTGTTGCTGCACGTTGGCTCATATTAGTTGTAATGTTGCATTGCTTGGTAATTTAGATTTATTGTAGCTTGCTTTGCAATTTTCCAGCTGTGTTGTAGCATTGGTTTTATAAAATAAAATGCATTTGCTAATGTGAACACTTTCTGTCAACAGATCTATTAAATAATAATTTTGTGATCCACATTCTTAAAAAAAGGAGCACTTGGAAAGGAAAGAACAATAAGAAGGGACTAGTAACAGTAACTGCATACATAATTTTCTTTTCAAGTACATGGTAATATTTTTTTTACAATAAGTTGTTGTGGTGCACCACTTTAATTACATAGACACTAAGATGTGACATAGGTATTAGACATGGACATCTTTACTGTAATATTTTGTCTGCTTGAGCTTTGTCATGTTGTAAGACATATGTGTTGCCGGCGATGGGCGAGGCATGGCAGAGTCTCTGACCAGAGGGCAGTAGTCTTCAGTCCGTGCTAGTAAGCAGTAGTCGTCAGTCCGTGCTAGTCGTCAGTAGTCGACAGGAATCGGCGTGTGCCTGCATGTGTCGGCAGTCTGCTCTGGTCGGGACTCTGCAGGATGAGTATTATTGTAGAAGGTAAAGAAGCAGCCTTGTGCATATCTAGTAATGTATGTTAACTGTAATTAATTTCTTTTAAAAAAAATGCCCCCAATAATAATTTTTATAATGTAAAGTAATTTTTTTTAAAGAAAAGAATTCATTTCAATTGAAAGAAAATTTCCATTGCATGATCATTCATTCCAAGTATCAGAAAAAATGTACGCCAGCATTGCACGAAGCTGTGCCAAAAAAAAGTTCTACATAAGAGCAGATATACACTCCTGGAAATGGAAAAAAGAACACATTGACACCGGTGTGTCAGACCCACCATACTTGCTCCGGACACTGCGAGAGGGCTGTACAAGCAATGATCACACGCACGGCACAGCGGACACACCAGGAACCGCGGTGTTGGCCGTCGAATGGCGCTAGCTGCGCAGCATTTGTGCACCGCCGCCGTCAGTGTCAGCCAGTTTGCCGTGGCATACGGAGCTCCATCGCAGTCTTTAACACTGGTAGCATGCCGCGACAGCGTGGACGTGAACCGTATGTGCAGTTGACGGACTTTGAGCGAGGGCGTATAGTGGGCATGCGGGAGGCCGGGTGGACGTACCGCCGAATTGCTCAACACGTGGGGCGTGAGGTCTCCACAGTACATCGATGTTGTCGCCAGTGGTCGGCGGAAGGTGCACGTGCCCGTCGACCTGCGACCGGACCGCAGCGACGCACGGATGCACGCCAAGACTGTAGGATCCTACGCAGTGCCGTAGGGGACCGCACCGCCACTTCCCAGCAAATTAGGGACACTGTTGCTCCTGGGGTATCGGCGAGGACCATTCGCAACCGTCTCCACGAAGCTGGGCTACGGTCCCGCACACCGTTAGGCCGTCTTCCGCTCACGCCCCAACATCGTGCAGCCCGCCTCCAGTGGTGTCGCGACAGGCGTGAATGGAGCGACGAATGGAGACGTGTCGTCTTCAGCGATGAGAGTCGCTTCTGCCTTGGTGCCAATGATGGTCGTATGCGTGTTTGGCGCCGTGCAGGTGAGCGCCACAATCAGGACTGCATACGACCGAGGCACACAGGGCCAACACCCGGCATCATGGTGTGGGGAGCGATCTCCTACACTGGCCGTACACCACTGGTGATCGTCGAGGGGACACTGAATAGTGCACGGTACATCCAAACCGTCATCGAACCCATCGTTCTACCATTCCTAGACCGGCAAGGGAACTTGCTGTTCCAACAGGACAATGCACGTCCGCATGTATCCCGTGCCACCCAACGTGCTCTAGAAGGTGTAAGTCAACTACCCTGGCCAGCAAGATCTCCGGATCTGTCCCCCATTGAGCATGTTTGGGACTGGATGAAGCGTCGTCTCACGCGGTCTGCACGTCCAGCACGAACGCTGGTCCAACTGAGGCGCCAGGTGGAAATGGCATGGCAAGCCGTTCCACAGGACTACATCCAGCATCTCTACGATCGTCTCCATGGGAGAATAGCAGCCTGCATTGCTGCGAAAGGTGGATATACACTGTACTAGTGCCGACATTGTGCATGCTCTGTTGCCTGTGTCTATGTGCCTGTGGTTCTGTCAGTGTGATCATGTGATGTATCTGACCCCAGGAATGTGTCAATAAAGTTTCCCCTTCCTGGGACAATGAATTCACGGTGTTCTTATTTCAATTTCCAGGAGTGTATATTTGCAGTTTTTATTGAGGTAAGAATTTTTCCTTTTTTTTATTCATAATACAGGGCCAAGGCGCAGCACTGCCGTCGTCATAAAATTTACCAGGTTACTGAATTTTGTTATTATTTCGGTGTTTAGCTATTCAATTTTGTGGTTACATTATATTATAAAAATTATTTTTGGGGGCATTTTTTTAAAAGAAATTAATTACAGTAGATATACATTACTAGATATGCGCAAGGCTGCTTCTTTACCTTCTACAATAATACTTATCCTACAGAGTCCCGACCAGAGCAGACTGCCGACACGCGCAGGCACGCGCCGATACCTGTCGACTACTGAAGACTAGCACAGACTGAAGACTACTGCCTACTGCCCTCTGGTCAGAGACTCTGCCATGCCTCGCCCATCGCCGGCAACACATACGTCTTACAATGTTTAGATATAAGTTATTGCATTCGCTGCTGCTGTTTGCCAGGAATAATGTTACTGAATTTGACTTTGTATTACTCTGTTAAGCCAATTTTACTACTGATTTATTTTTATTGTTTGCTGCACATTGCCTTATATTAGTTGTAATATTGCAATTGCTTTGCTAATTTCTATAATGCTGCTTGCTTCGCCAATTTCCATTTTTTTGTCGTTGCTGTTAGTATTAATTGTTTTGTGCTGCTGCATTGCCTTGTCCCCTAGTGTATGCATCTGAGCTCAGTAGATTTAAGTTAGCTTAAGAGGGGGTAGACTATATATGAAACTGACTATGGACAATAGGGAAAGAATGCATTGAGAAGTTATATGAAAAAGATTTGGGCGAAAATGAGTATTGTACACTGAGAAATAATTATTTTGAAAGAAATATGAATAGAATACAGAAAGCAGGTATAGGTAGGACTTTTTGGGAATAATGATGAATGAAGGGAGATCTCCAAGAAGTAAAGAAAGTTTTGTTTGCAAAATACTGCAGTGAAACAAACCCTGTCCTTTCCTTTTGTATTATTCCGCTATATGTTTGTGTACCCTTGTGTATTTGTGTTCATCCTGTCTTTATGTGTTTATCTGATACGATTTATGTTGTAGAATTTTTCTAATACTCAGCTACATTCACTATGATGAGGAATACTGTTATCCTTAAATATAATTTGCATTTATAATACGTTATTTACTTTGTAAAGGTGTTTGGACATTAATTATTCTGTTCTGTTTTAATGCTCATGTGTGAAGTTGATGTTTCGAAAGTTATTCTGATCTTTTATGTATGTACTCATGTCATAATTCCTGTAACACTGAATTATACGTTATTTCGATTCTTTTGTAACGCTTGTATTACTACAAATGTTATCTGTATTGTTATGTTCTTTAATGATGTATTTTGTACCTTTCTAATTGTATTCTTATGTTATAAAATTGTAATTGACACCAGTTCATCATATTATTAACTTGTAAGTTCCATATCAGTGCACACGTTTCTGTTGGTCATAGTATATGGACAATATGTGAGAAGTAGGGACTGTTAGTGTTTGCACGTGTGTTAATAATTCAGCAAGGGACTGTTTAACAGCATTGCTGGTTCTAAGGACACTCGAATAAGTTTTGTGATTGCACAAGTGGTGGTTCATGGACTTGCTATATTGTCCATAAGACTCTTCGATGGTGATTGTGCACCTGCACAGTCGCAACAGATGGCCGCTGGCCGCCTCTACAAGGACTACAGTGGATCTGCACCTTCGATGGCTCACCAATACCATTATTTCTACAAGGACTGCACTGGGTCTGCATCTCTGGTGGCCCACCAATACCGTAATCTCTACCAGGACTACAGTGGGTCTACTCTGTGATGACCTACCTACCAATATTCTTCAAAACTTCGACTGACTGTGCGGTGGGTTTGCTCTGTTGTGGCCCATTACCTGTCTGCATGTCAAGAGTCAGCACTGTCTTTCCGTTGGAAGGACAACACTACTTCTTCAAGACTGCATGGAAATCCACTACTTCCGTGTGCATTTTCTATTACTGCTCAGACTTTGAGAAAAACACTGCAATTTTACTGTGATGAATGATCAGGACTGTCTATATGGACTGTGAGAAAATTTTAGCTTTCGTCCATCATTGTATCAATAAGTGTGTGCATTTGATTTCTTTGTTATTGTAATTATAAAATTTTTTTCAAATCTGTATTGGCCAGTGCCCAAAACAGTTTGCAAAATTTTTTGTGGGGAGCATGGGGGCTATGTAAGTAGGCTGTTTAGGTTTCCTTATTGGCAATGTTACGTAGCGCTCTGTATGAAAATCACTGGCTGTGCTGTGTGCAGTCTGTGGCTAGTTTGCATTGTTGTCTGCCATTGTAGTATTGAGCAGATGGATGTGAACAGCGCGTAGCGTTGCGCAGTTGGAGGTGAGCCGTCAGCAGTGGTGAATGTGGGGAGAGAGATGGCGGAGTTTTGAAATTTGTAATACTGGATATCATGAACTGCTATATACATTATGACTTTTGAACACTATTGAGGTAAATACATTGTTTGTTCTCTATCAAAATATTTCATTTGCTAACTATGCCTATCAGTAATTAGTGCCTTCAGTAGTTTGAATGTTTCATTTAGCTGGAAGTAGTGGCTCTCGCTGTATTGCAGTAGTTCGAGTAACGAAGGTTTTTTGTGAGGTAAGTGACTTGTGAAAGGTCTAGGTTAATGTTAGTCAGGGCCATTCTTTTGTAGGGATTATTGAAAGTCAGATTGCGTTGCGCTAAAAAAAAATATTGTGTGTCAGTTTAAGCACAGTCATGTATAATTTTTCTAAGGGGACGTTTCATAGCGTCACTGGATGCGGATATGGAGAGGCATGTGGTCAGCATACCGCTCTCCCGGCCGTATGTCAGTTTCCGAGACCGGAGCCGCTACTTCTCAATCAAGTAGCTCCTCAGTTTGCCTCACAAGGGCTGAGTGCACCCCGCTGGCCAACAGCGCTCGGCAGGCCGGATGGTCACCCATCCAAGTGCTAGCCCAGCCCGACAGTGCTTAACTTCGGTGATCCAACGGGAACCGGTGTTACCACTGCGGCAATGCCGTTGGCTATAGTGGGACTAGTTTTTCTAAACCAGAACTGTAAGTCCTCCATACATGTCTCTATCTCAACCTTTTCAGACCCTCTGGTTGCAATTGTGTACATTAAGTTTTACTGTGTCTTAGCTGCAACAGAAGTATTTTCTCCTAATGTTAACCTGAGGTACACATTTGTGAGTGTTCAATCTTTTCGTTATGCGCCAGTGCTGCCAACTGTTGGGCATCACTACGAAAATATCAGCAAGTCAGTGTTGCAGTGCGCAACAGCTAGTGACTAGCAGAATACACGGATGTGGCTGGTTCGCTATATTCCAATGTATAATACTGTTATTGTTATTTTGCATGGTAACTGCTGAATGATCATTTTGCTATTTATTGCAATAGAGAATATTTGGTATTTAGTTATTTTAGTCTATAAAATGAAGCCAACTGTACAACGTATGTTTTGAAAATGGGTACATATTTTTGTATAAATCTCGTACCTAAATTCATTAAAAAATCACCTAAGAGCATTACCACATAAAGAAAAATTTCCCTTCCTGCAGAAAAAATTCAGGTCTGAAAGAGTTACTCTAACACATTACCCATATCACCTTGAATCAGCAATCGCTGTTGAGCAGCGACGCTACTACACAATCAATACCACGTTTGACCATCTCAGGTTCATTATAACATTTTCTTACAAAACTTGAATTAATTTACCCTGCGTATGTACCTTTCAGCCAATCGCAAACCCTTCTGTCGGACTGCCGCAAGTTATAGTGTGATTCCTCACTTCAAATCACTCGTTTTTACTCATGCACTGTCCAGTGGCGTCACTATTTATTCCACCTGAATCGCTTCTTAGCACTGACTACAGAAACGTGTGGTTTCTGAGGAGCTGCGCTACCTTTGTACCCCATTACTTTTAACTCCCTGCGCACAGTCATTGTGCTGGCTGGACTGCTGTTACCACTTTGGAAATGACGAGTGGTTCCTTCCGCTGATTTCATGAGATTTATTACAACCACTCTCCGCAATTCTCGCCGATGCCCGTCCGTCAGTACATAAAAGTCTGGCTGGTCTTGGTTAGTTGTTGTCATTCCTTCGCGTGTCCACTTCATAATCACATCACCAGAAGTCGACTTGGGCAGCTTTAGAAGTTTTGAAATGTACCTGATGGGGCTGCTACTCATGTGATTTACAATGATTTAGTACACGTTCGAAGTGACTGAGCTTTCCTGAACGACCCATTCTACTGCTAACAACACACTACTACCCACCTCTTTTTACACTGGCAGGTCCGCCTCTCGTGACAGCTAATGGTCAGTTCCGTATTACATGAGAGTG
The DNA here is from genome assembly GCF_023864275.1 of Schistocerca cancellata. Taxonomy (NCBI): domain Eukaryota; kingdom Metazoa; phylum Arthropoda; class Insecta; order Orthoptera; family Acrididae; genus Schistocerca; species Schistocerca cancellata. The sequence continues at coordinate 216,135,796 of NC_064633.1, read as the reverse complement.
TTCTGATAGGTTTAATGAGACTCTGTACTCGTAAGGTAATGTAATCCACGTCATTCTCTCAATTGTAGAACCATAACCATCGTCTCATGTTGCGAGTTTGTCTTCTGCTGCATGAATTAGCAGTCATGATTATACATGTTTGTGGTAAGAAAATAGGTGTTAAGCCTACATTTTTAAATAAATAAATAACTAGAAAAAGAAGTGTGCGCAAAAAAAAAAAGGTTCAAATGGCTCTGAGCACTATGGGACTCAACATCTTAGGCCATAAGTCCCCTAGAACTTAGAACTACTTAAACCTAACTAACCTAAGAACGTCACACACACCCATGCCCGAGGCAGGATTCGAACCTGCGACCGTAGCAGTCCCGCGGTTCCGGACTGCTGCGCCAGAACCGCACGGCCACCGCGGCCGGCAAGTGTGCGCAACTAATGAGTCATATTGAATAATAATCACCTTTTTCTAAACTCAGACCTGACCATAGTAATTAATAAGGGTTCCGAAAGCACCGACCATGTGAAACATTTCTTCCTTTTATGTATACGTGTGGTGTCTGTTCTCTCGGATATGTCCCAAAGAACATACACCATTCACGATCCTGCAGCCGAATATTCACGACGAAAGAGAAGTTCCGACATTAGCTGCAATCTGGCTTTGAAATAAATCCATTAGCGACAGGCGGAAGTTTATGCCGGACCAGGACTCGAACCCTGATTTCCCCCGAGGAATCTTAACCTTTTCGGCTACTCGAGCACGCTTCCCGTCCATGTCGCGCACTACATATGTAGTGTCCCCAGTTAATTATACTCATTGCCTCACCTGATTCTCACAAGGGATCGAACGAAATGTGCATCTGCACTGAGGGAACCGTTATTTGGCGTCAGGGCGCATATATTTATATGTAGTGTGCGGCATTTGGGAATTTGGGTTGGGCGGACATCTGGAGTGGTTAAGACGACCGCTCGCGATAAGCGGGAAATCCGGGTTCGAATCCCAGTCTGGCACAAATTTTTGCTTGTCGTCATTGGATTTATTTCAGTGTCCGATTGTGGCTGATGCTGGAATTTCTCTTTCGTTCATTTACGAGATGCAGAAGACTGCAAGTAGTAGAACGCAGATTCAGTCTGTGATTCTAGACTTCCCGAAAAGCTTCGACGCTGTTTCGCACCACAGCCAAGAAAACAAACTTACAGAACTTCTGAGTAACAATTCCGTTTTGACATAGCATAGGTAAACTCTGTCAGTATCCCGTAAGAATACGGGTATAGTGTCACATACGTTAACTTTCCCCTGAAAACGCAAGTCGTGGACATAGAGGTACTTAAACAAGTATAGTTCGTCTCTCTGTGCTGGACTCCCTTCTCTTTTAATGGAAGATTTCACAGATTTCCACAGCCGCTCGATGTTCTGCGTGTGCACACTGGGGTCATCCGAAGGCACGAACTCTACAGAGTGGTTAACAAACTCGTTTTCAAATCCTTCTGCTCTGAGTGTCTTATCAGACTCGCTAAAGCGACTTGTCTCTGGACAATACTCTGACAACGAAACACTTCCGGGACTCTCGTTCTATTCCACCGAATACCCAAATATGATCGATTTCACTCTTTGAAGGTCGTCCTTTCTGCTTCTTCCTTCTTGCTATCGGGGATTTCGTAATAGAGAACCCAGAACATTGTTGTCAATAGGGAGATAATGGCATGAGCGAAAGTATTGTGTGGTGTATTACACGCCCTTTCTGTGAAGAGAAAATGGGTTCAAATGGCTCTGAGCACTATGGGATTTAACATCTGAGGCCATCAGTCCCCTAGAACTTAGAACTACTTAAACCTAACTAACCTAAGGACATCTCACACATCCATGCCCGAGGCAGGATTCAAACCTGCGACTGTATCAGTCCCGCAGTTCCAGACTAAAGCGCCTAGAACCGCTCGGCCACACCGGCCGGCAGTGAAGAGAAACATCCAATTTATGTTGTGGGAGGGAAAATTCGCCACCACCAGTTGTATGGTAATGCGAAATCTGGTCTCCAAGGGGGCAATGGAGGGCGTAAATGCCCGTGGCGTCGACGCGTCGAAACCTCACCGAGCCAGACGCAACAGCTGGCGACGGAGCCTGCTTTACCTTACAGCCACAACTATGCTGCTAACGGCTAAATGCTAATGGACAAATCACAGGCTGGCACTTAAATCGTGGATGTTCAGTTTGTTAAAAAAGGGGCAGTTAACTTCATTGAAAATAGGCAACGAGTGTCTTTGTTCCAGTATGACATGGGGAGACTTTGTTTTCTTGTTGAATTGTCAGATGGTATAAAACTTTACAATACTGGCTTCAGGAAGGTGTGGGATGTGTCGACTCTCGAGTGGCTAACACAAGCACCGGCTGTGTGAGCTGTCGGGAGACGACGGTTCCAAAATACAGTTGTTGTTGGGAACTTGAGAGGAGCAGACATGCGTAGAGACAATGCCACTGTTGACTGATGCCCTTCATTGTTGAGGTTTTGCACATCCAGCACTTTGCTCGTCCGTATTTCGAAACCATTTTAATCAAAATGTGTGTGAATTCCTGAGGTTGTCGGTCCCTAGACTTACGCACTACTTAAACTAACTTATGCCAAGAACAAAACACACACCCATGCCCGAGGGAGAACTCAGTCCTCGGGCGGGGGGAGCCGAGCAATCCGTGGCGCCTGCAACCGTGCGGCCCCTCCTCGCGGCTTATTTTAATCCTTGACTGGATATGATTCCTGTCACCGCGTTATTATTTTCTTACTATAAAGGTACTCAGATGGATGTATTACGAGTACTTTATAGTCCATGTTCGACGACCACTTTGAGCCTGCATATCTAATGACACGAGAGGTGTTCAATAAGTAACGCTGTAAGTAGGCTGTTTAGGTTTTTATGTTGGTAACGTCACCTAACGCTCTGTATGAAAATCACTGGCTGTGCTGTGTGAAGTCTGTGGCTGGTTTGCATTGTTGGAATTTGCTATTGTAGCGTTGGGCAGTTGGCAGTTGCGCAGTTGGAGGTGAGCCGCCAGCAGTGGTGGATGTGGGGAGAGAGGTGGCGGAGTTTTGAGAGCGGATGATCTGGACGTGTGTCCATCAGAGAGAGTAAATTTGTAAGACTGGATGTCATGAACTGATATATATATATATATATATATATATATATGACTTTTGAACACTATTAAGGTAAATACCTTGTTGTTCTCTATCAAAATCTCTCATTTGCTAACTATGCCTATCAGTAGTTAGTGCCTTCAGTAGTTAGAATCTTTTATTTAGCTAGCAGTAGTGGCGCTCGCTGTATTGCAGTAGTTCGAGTAACGAAGATTTTTATGAGGTAAGTGATTCATGAAAGGTATAGGTTATTGTTAGTCAGGGCCATTCTTTTGTAGGGATTTTTCAAAGTCAGATTGCGTTGCGCTAAAAATATTGTGTGTCAGTTTAAGCAGTCATTTATAATTGTTCTAAGGGGACGTTTCAACGCAACGCACTTTCTTTCACCCATTTCGAATAAAAAAGTGCCGAATTTGCTGTGGGACATCGTGGAATATTCCAGCTTCAGAAACTATAGTTTTATAAAGTTTCGCTAGTTGGCGCCTCTATACATAGACTTGGAAATGGCGTCTGTAAAGGAAGTGCGTTCCAAGCAAACAACTGGCATTGCGTTCTTTTTGGCAGAAAACGACAGCATCGCAGAAATTCATAGGCGCTTGCAGAATGACTACGGTGTCCTGGTAGTGAACAAAAACACGGTGAGTCGTTGGACGAGGCTTCTGTTATCATCGCAACAAGGTCATGCAAACCTGTCCGATCTCCCGCGTGCCGGCTGGAGTGGCCGAGCGGTTCTAGGCGCTACAGTCTGGAACTGAGCGACCGCTACGGTCGCAGGTTCGAACCCTGTCTCGGGCATGGATGCGTGTGATGTCCTTAGGTTAGTTAGGTTTAAGTAGTTCTAAGTTCTAGGCGACTGATGATCTCAGAAGATAAGTCGCATAGTGCTCAGAGCCATTTGAACCATTTGTGCCGGCCAGCCGCACACAGCTGTGGACTTCTGCAGTGATGGGTCGCGCGGGCACTCTCATTCGAGGTAATGACGGTTCACAGCCAAACACCTGGACGTCTCTGTCGGCCGTGCTAGCGTACTTGTCCACCAGTTAGGGTACTCAAAGGTGCGTGACCGGATCTCGCACCTTCCGACTTTCATCTGTTTGCCTCAATAGACTATCCACACTGCGGGTAGCAGTGCGTGGATAATGGGGAGGTTATTGACGCAGCAAGACGTTGGGTCCCGACGTCGACCAGTAGAGTGGTGCAATGCGGGCATACAGGCCACCCAATAACGTGGCATAAGGCGTCGCATTGAACGGAGATCATGTTGATAAATAGGGTTTTGTAGCCAAAAGAGTGGGCAATAATATGGCGTATTGCAATCCTGAATGAAACACATTTGCTCTCAGAATAAAAATGTGTTGCATCACTTATACAACCCGCCACTTGCATGTTTTTCGTACAAATGAGTTGTTTATTTTTTACGTTGTATTGCACGATTATTGTATACAATACATAGAGCATTTCCTAACATTAATGTACTATATCATATTCGCGCCACACCGACGCGTTCTATGTCATCATTGTCCTGTAACGCTCTGCAGCCCAATGCAATGATCGTCGCGTGTTGAGAACTTTGCTTGTCTAGACGATGCTGTCTCTCAGCCACGTGGCCAGCGCAGATGTGGCGTCTGCTGCGATCAATCGACGCTAGCTGCGTTCGCTGAATTAATCACCGACGTCTTTCCAGTCACACCATCTGAGGAAGCACTTTACCTAAATACTCGCAGTTGGCTGCATGATACCACACATGTGGCTACACTATTCAATTATTTAATAATTCTAAAACAATTTTAATAACTCTTGACATTGGCTATCAAGGGAGACGTAAGGCCAGAAATCTATCGACGCATCAAGCTTGGCTGGCAAGCATTTGGGAAGAATTCAACAGCATTCATATAAAAAATGCCAGTAAATCTGAAGAAAGCAGTATTTGATCAATGCATTCTTCATGTGATGACGTATGGCTGCGAGACATGGACACTGAAATCATTCACAAAAGGGGAAACAGGACAGCACAGAGAGCCATGGAGAGATCAATGCTGGTCTATACAAGAAAGGACAGGAAAAGGGCAGATGACATCCGGTCTGTGACGGAGGTTAATGACATCTTAGAGACAGTAGGTTCCTTGAAATGGCAGTGGGCTGCCCACGTTGCAAGAAGAAAAGACGACGGATGGACGAAGCTAATACCGAAGCGGAGTCCGAGAGAGCACCGGAGGCCTAGAGGAAGACCACCAGACAGATGGGACAAAGACATCAAGAAGATCGCTGGTAACACCTGGCAGAGCTGCCAAGACCGTCCCACTTGGAGGAGACTGCTGAAACCCTATCTGAATCCACGACTCGAAGAGGCCACATCATTTAATGATTGAATTGGCTGATGATGATGATGATGACATTTTTTAATGGCGGAAGCAGTGTCATGCGTCATTTTATGTCTTAATGAAATTTTCTCGGGCTTGCAGCGGCGTCAGGTGGCTAAAATTAAATCCCACAAGTTTTCGACCGAGCTCTCCTCGGCCATTGTCAAGAGGTAAATGACCGCCTTGTTGCCGTGGCCTCGCCGTTATAGAGCCGCACTGTTGGCTGTGACGTCACTGGTGCTCTCTTCCTCGCCAGATATGGTAAAGTTTTCATCTCGCATCCGCGGCTCTCGCTTCAGCTTCACGATCGCCCAGTTCCAGGCTGTCCTGAGCAGCAAACCGCCGTCCTTATTGATGGCGTTTTCACATATTCTTACTTAACACTATCCCAAAATCCCTTCGTCTTCTGAATGACAGATGTTTCGGCGAACAGAATTCGGTGTGGATTCTCTAAATCGTGTTCTGCCACAGCTTACTTTTCAGGATAGTGTAGGAGTAAGCGCCTCTAGTGTTTCGTCCGGCGTTACGTTACAGTGCTTACTGTTTGGCCAACGTAGCAGCAGCCACACTGAGTTGGCATTTTGTAAGCCCTAGATCTTCCTTCACAGGCCTCATCAGCTGTCGTATTTTTTCTGAAGGCCTGAACACAGTTGAAATGTTGTGTCCGTGCAGGAGCCGGCTAATCTTTCCCGGCTCTGTGCCACAGATATGCAAAATCAAAAATTTCTAGCCCTCTTCTTCGGTGGTGTTTCTTCTGTGCGTCTCAATGCCAATTGGCTTTCCAGCGAACGAGGACGTCAAGGTAGGGCAATACTTCCATCGTAAACCTGAAGTGGTCGTGAATGCTGTTCATGTGGTCTCAAAATTCTCCCACTTTTCAACGACTACAGGGCCAGATGATGGAAGTGTCGTCGACGTAACCATAAAAGCAACTTGGCTTAGCTGGAGCCCTGTCAAAAGCGATGTCTTCAGATTTCTCCACAAAAAGGTTGGCTGGGATGTAGCTAACGGACTTCCCATTGTCACGGCGTCCAACTAGTCGAAATACTGGCTGCCAATACAGGAAACACGACGATGCCAACGTGTGCTTAAACAATCCTACAACTGTTCAATCAAATAACTGTGAAAGCAGATCTATACTGTCTTTGACAGGAACACACGTAAAAGGGTGAGCACATCAAACTGACCATTATATTACCTTGTCGAAGGCACAGAAGATTATTCGGTTGATAAAATCGTCGGTGTTCTTGGTGTGATGCACAGTAACCCACATGGGCCTAAATGTTTTGAAGGTCTAGAAGTTAGTGACCCACTGTTGTTGATAATGGGTGAAGGGCAGAATCTTTTTTGTGGATATTTGGTAGTCGATAAAGCATAGGTAGTTTCGGAGCCTGAGGGAGGAGGTTCTTAATAACAGCCTCTTCCAATGATGACTGTTGTAGGAGCACTGATGTCTCCCTCATTATTCTTGACGTCGGGTCACGCAGCAGTTTCCTGCAGATGTCCTCCTCGACCATCAGCTGAATTCTAGCGTAGCAGTCAGCTTTATTCTGAATGGTGGATGCATTCCCCTCGTCAGCTGGCAGAACCACTATAGGGGGTTCGTTGCGGAGTGCGTGAAGTCCGCTGTGTTTAGCTTTAGTCAAGCTATAAGGTGGTGGTTTACATTATAAAATAATCCGGCATGTTTCGCGACGAATTTCGTCTGCACTCTCAAGAGGCATCCTGCGGGTTGCTTGTTCAACCCCACATATAATATCACAGATAGGGTCTTAACTTCTCACCATCGCCTTAGAGTATCCCTGCTCGGTCGAAAGGTCATGGGATTTTAATCACCTGACGCAACTGGAAGCCCGTGAAGATTTTAGTATTTCATATCGCCGCGACAATTTACCCTTCTTTATTTTAATCACGCATACAAATTAGGTTGTATTAGCTAGAACGGACACGTCTAGCTATATAAAGACTTACACTGTCTTCCCGCACTCAGTCATTGAGGAGATGTACATTCCTGCTGTGTTCATTGTGGTATCTTTTTTGATAGTGTAGTTAGATGTATGTTTAATTTGTCAATTTAATGTTGATAAGTCTGATTTGATATTGTGTCTTGTTTCATAGAATTATTCAAAATGACTAAAGTGTCGAAATTGGAATAACCCATAAAGAAAATATGAGTGAACATTTAATTGATAGCCTTTACGGTCAAACTTAATGAGGTCACAGACGCTCTCCGCCAACATGGCAATTATGATGCGTTATTAATTCTCTGCAAATAAACGAAATACTGTCTGCAGCTTCGTTCTCGGAATCGCAAAAGTTTCTTCTCGTGGTTTTCAGTTTTAAGTGTCACTGAGATGTGTTTCTAAAATGGCGAAGCAGCCCAGAATTTTAGAAAGCGAGTGTGAAAAGCCATATACGTGACGTCAAGACGTACTTATACTTTGGAACGTTCCTACGGCAGCTTACGTGAAATAACAAACACGGATTTAGGGAAAATCATTCATATATTTCAAATGGCTCTGAGTACTATGGGACTTAACTTCTGAGGCCATCAGTCTCATAGAACTTAGAACTACTTAAACCTAACTAACCTAAGGACATCACACACATCCATGCCCGAGGTAGGATTCGAACCTGTGACCCTAGCGGTCGCGTGGTTCCAGACTATAGCGCATAGAACCACTCGACCACCAAGGCTGGGGGAAAATCAAATGGCTCTAAGGGCTATGGGACTTAACTTCGGAGATCATCAGTCTCCCTAGAACATAGAACTACTTAAACCTAACTAACCTTAGGACAACACACACATCCATGCCCGAGGCAGGATTCGAACCTGCAACCGTAGCGGTCGCGCGGTTCCAGACTGTGGCGCCTAGAACCGATCGGCCACTCTGACCGGCGGCGGAAAATCATTCACGTGTGTAGTACACTCATGCTCAGAAAAACAGAACACCCTGAACGACTAGATACAGCAAGTTCATTATTCACAGGACATTTACATTAGTAAGTGCTGCAGAAATGAGTAGCAATTCAGGCGCCTCGGTTCAGCATGTGTCCTGTTGCCTAGTAAGCACAGGGTCCACCATGGGCCATGATAACTTGTTCCACGCATGATGGCATCGACGCGTATAAGGCGCGAATGGCGTCCTGTGGTATAGCTATCCATGCTCCATTCATCTGGTTCCAAATTTCATCTGTAGTGGTTGGTTGGAACTGGGTCACAGCACTGCACCCAAAATTTTACCATAACCCACCCAATTTCGATTAGCGACAGGTCTGGTCATCTGGCAGGCCAGGGCAAAAGGCTGACGTCCAGTGACACCGTGAATGCAGGTGTTCGTGCAGCAACATGTCGTGTATTGGCTTGCTGAAAAATGGGATCTGTGATGTAGTGCAGATAGGGAATGGCAGCGGGTCGCAGGATATCATTCACGTAGGTCATACTGATCACAATGCCCTGGACACACACCAGTTGCAATTTGTGGTTGTATCCAGTGGCACCCCACGCCATAAGGCCTCGAGTTGGCGCTGAATATCTTGTGTGAATGCAGTCATTGTGACGCCATTCCCCTGTCTGCAGCGAACCAAAATGCGGCCATCATTTTCAAACAAACGGAACCTACATTCGTCCGAAAACACTGTCTGATGCCATTTCTGTCCCCAGTAACATCATTTCATACATCATTGCTGGCCAACATGTTTCTGTACATTCGTCAAAGGTAGGCGAAGAAGTGGACGACGCGGATGTAACCCATGATTTAAAAAACGGCGACAGATTGACACCCCTGATAGTGTACGCTCCACTGTTACGCCAGAGCCAAGGAGGACGCAGTTCTGTCCTGCGATGCCATTCGTATGATGAGTCGGTCTTCTCGGGTGGTGGTGTGGGTGGTGCGACCTGACCTACCTCGCCGTGTTCAATGGCCTTTCGTGAGCCACTCTGCACACAGCCGTTGCACTGCCGAAACACGTCGCCCACACGAGCAGCAATTTCCAGGATAGATGCATGACATTCTCTAATGATATAATCGGCCCTCTTTCAAACTCACTGGTTTGACGGTACTGTTCACGCATGTATCTGTGAGGCATCCAGAACGTCTGCTAAAGTGACACTGATCCATTATCTTCGGTTTATAGCGACAGTGAGAGCCGCACGCACGTTTAACGGAAGGTGGTGTTGCGCCCCGATACCGATGTTGACCTTGAACCTATAGGCTGACATGGTTCAAATGCCAGTCATTTCTGCAGAACATAGTAATGTACGTGCCATGTGAATATGAACGTCCTATCTGTAGTCATTCAAGGTGTTCTGTTTTTCCTGAACACGAGTATATAATATTTCTTTGAGCTGATTTGACATTGGCCTTGAGTGTTGAAAGAGACTGCACCTCTAATGAAATGTATTTTTTATAAATGTTCCCAATTTAGCCATATTTACAAAAAAATTTGGAGTATGAATGTAAAATGACTCTTCCCACATCGTTGCAATTTATGGTGCAAAATGAACCATGAAACATGAAACTAACTAACCAGCTAGCTAACTAGACCAAAGACTGTATGTGGCTACGGTGCAGCTTGATATGCGCGCCATGTGCTTTGCTTTTACTCCTTCTTCATTGTTTCTCATTAACCACGTAGAGAAGTAGGATTCCGATTACTTTTGAATATGAATCCGAATCTAGTCGAGTTTTCGGTACCGACAGATGATTAGAAAGTGTGATCTGTCGAGAAGAATCATTATCTAAGTTGATTGCGTGCTGAAACAATCAATACTTGGAATGTCGAGAAGATTGGAATAAATGCCGGACCCACGAAACTGATGATGACGCAGCTTCAGTCCTTTGACTTTTTATTCTGTTTTATATAAGATATTGCAGTGAATCGGGACAAAGTGGCAAGGAGCTTGAGCTGCTGTATACGGTCTGTGCATAATTCTAGCCTCCGCAACGAGCTACAAGCTTCGATACCTGGCCTGCATAACACTTCGCGGAGCACACTGACTGATTAGCAGTCTTTCTAGTTTTCAGGCAGACATAGATATAAGCAGTTAGTTTTTAATATATTGTCTTACCATACCACCACAGACTTTTTTTCCAATAATTAAAAGTAAAGCAATGGAAATGGTACACATGAACACCGTGCTTTCTTCATATACGATTGGTTCGAAGCAATAAAAGTAGGTGAATAGTCAGACTCTGTCTTCTTAGTTTTCCGAAAAACACTCCACACCATCACATCGCGGACTACTAACCAAGCTAGAGTCATACGGAATACCTTCGCAGATATATGACTGTCTCGATGAATGTTTGTCTGATGGAACCCAATGTGTAATACTGAAAAGCGAATTTTCAACAGAAACTAAAGTATCGGCGGGTGTGTCCAAAGGAATCGTAATAGGACCTCTAAAGTTCTGAATATAACAGGGGCGTTCCATATTGATTTACACTTTCTTTTTCCCTTCATTCATGGCTGTGCCATTTGACTATTCATTACAGTTGCAAGTACATAGTACTTTGGTCTATCGGTAGGTGCCAGGACAATCACTAGAAGTGTCATCTATACGCAGTACAGCCCATTTTTCTACTACAGTCATTATTTGAGCGGAAAACGCAGTATGACGATCAAGGACAGCCCCGGACGACGTGGTTTCCTTGAAACGAGGGTGTAAACAGAACGGGTATTCACAGACTATTGGTGGCAGTGTGTGGGCAGTGTGCAGTGTCACCAGAAATGCTCTTTCAACAAGACAACATCGATTCCAATAAGAATCGTAAAACGACAGGTGCCATCGCTGAAATGGGGTTCTACGTACTGGGACGCCCACAGTATTCTCCAGACTTTGGCTCTATTCTATTGGGGGCTATGAAGAAACCTCTCCGCTGACATCGTTTCTCAGACTTCCACGAATTGCGAGTACCTGTCTTGCTTTGGGCGAGACACACTACAAAATGTGGTTCGAGTAGGGCCTATTGAAGTTAAAGGGCGCCAAGTCAGGAGAATACAGTGAGTGTGGCAGTACCGGAACCCCCTTTCAGCGATGGCAGCCATGGTTTCCCGACTGTTGTCGGGAGAAGCTTTGTTTTGTTGCATGAGCACTTTTCACGACGGTGCGCACTCTCCACACACTGACACCAGTCGTCTGTGAATATCCGACTTGTTGACGTCCTCCTTCCACAGAACCTGAGTTGCCTAGTACGGTCCTTGAAGATCACACTCCACGTTGTCCACTTGCATAATAACAGCAGTTGGGAAAATGGGTTGTACTGTGCAGGGATTACACTTCTAGTGATTGTCCTGCCACCGAGGATAGAGCCAAGTACTGCGTACCCGTACACGCAACTGTAATGAGGAGTCAAATGGGGCACCATTAATGATGGGGAAAAATTATAAATACACAGGTTCAACTGGCTCTGAGATCTATGGGACTTAACATCCATGGTCATCAGTCCCCTAGAACTTAGAACTACTTAAACCTAACTAACCTAAGGACAGCACACAACACCCAGTCATCACGAGGCAGAGAAAATCCCTGACCCCACCAAGAATTGAACCCGGGAACCCGGGCGCGGGTAAATACACAGGGAACGTTCATTATCAAAGAGAATGACCATCACTATCAGGCTGTTGTCTAGCTTTGGTATTGTTTACAGTCGTTGGACGGACGTGACGAAATGAAAGATTTGGACAAAGTTTATACTTGTTGTAATGAATGACTGCTCTCATTAATGCTGAAAGTGTTCGAAACAAGAAGAAAGAACCATACTATACGATTACAAAATTAGCTGTGAACACCTTGAGCACGTCGTACCGTGTATGTATTTGAGGCTAACGCGCAGAAACGATATAAAATTGGGTGTACACGTTGCATCTGTAACGGAAATCAAGACTTTTCTCCCAGTATTTTGAGTCCTTATCACGTTAGCACGGCCGGCCAGGGTGGCCGAGCGGTTCTAGGCGCTACAGTCTGGAACCGCGCGACCGCTCCGGTCGCCGGTTCGAATCCGGCCTCGGGCATGGATGTGTGTGATGTCCTTAGGTTAATTAGGTTTAAGTAGTTCTAAGTTCTAGGGGACTAATGACCTCAGAAGTTAAGTCCCATAGTGCTCAGGCCCATTTGAACCATTTTTGTTAGCACGACGGAAGGTACTGAACTAATTCAGAGATTCGCAACCATGTTGGATACATTTGAAGAAAAGGCGTTCGAAGAAGGCTGTGTGGCCCTAATGCTGCCACCATGGTACATCTCGCCTACGGATGGTGCGAAGAGAGTAGATGGCCTCTTTCCCCTCGCTCAGTACACGAACGGACTAGGTAAGAAAATCGAAAATGTTGGTAACATGTAATCTCCAACAAACTTTACATGTAGTGGTAGAAAAAATATTAACAGTATTCGCTTAATATTTTAACAGCATTGTAGACAATCTGGACAGGGCGTAAACGTCCATTTCGTGTATATTTTATACTGTGTTTCTGTCTTCAGCCTGTCTGCTGACGACACTCTAAATTATTACTGATTGTTTTTTAAGAGCGAAACTGAGGTATCTGTCGGTGGTCGCAGCACACTCATTATTAACCGGTAATAGTACTAACTAGTACGGTGCATGCCGTAACACTGTGTACTTTAGTGACTCCTTGTCTGGCAAAGATGTCTGTGTCTGAAACCGTTTATTCATTATGATTTGACGAAGTGTTTACCCGGAAGAGGACGGGACAGCGGAGTATTTTTGGAGGGCCAGTGTGACGTTCCTCACTCGGAAGCCTGCCAGAGTCTCTCGAAATATATGCATTATTTCTGTGGCCCTGTCTTGAGAAATTAAGAAACAGGTTGTAAAACGTCTTACAGCTGTCCGCCTCGCCAGCCACATCTTTTACATCCACTCCTGTACTCCCCAAACTAACCGGCGGTGCATTGCGGAGGGTATGTAATGTACCAGTATTATCCATTATTTCATTTGAAGTTTTTTACATTCCCAAACCAAGTAAGTAATCGAAAACGACATTCGCAAAGTAATTTCACATAACAATATTAGAATTTTCTTCTGGGTGGGTACTACAACCTCGATAAATCTGAGGAAAGACATCATTCCACCGGTTGTATCTAAGAATACTGTATTCAGTAGTATTATTTTCGGACATGGCCCATTTTCATAACAGAAGTGGACACGCCGTCCTCGTCCCGTCCAAAATTCGCGTACCATGCGTATTTGTGCATAGCAGAGGCTCCAACGCTCATTTTGTGAAGCATGGTTACAAGCTACATCTATACACACTTTTTTAATGGAACTCGTAACAGAGTGTGTATACATGTGATTTGTAGCTATGTATCACTAGATGAACTTTGGCGACCGTGCTATGCACAAATACGCGTGGCACACGAGTTTTTGTCGAGACGAGGACGATGTATTCACATCTGTTGCTATAGATGCACATGAAAATGGCCCACGTCCGGAACTTGCAATGCTGAATACAGTGTTTTATAACACAACACGGTGGAATGTTGTCTTTTCCCAACAAAATTATGTATGTAGATAAACTAGTTTAGCGCCCGCCGCATAGCTTGCGTAGACTGTATGATCTGTGCACATTTGTTGCTTTTGTTATTCTTTAATCAAATTTTTATACTGTTCACAAATTGCAACACCTTCCAAACTTTTCACACTAATTAGGGCCGTAGAAGCACGGTCTTTTCCGAATGTACTTCTGATCAAAAGGCGACTCTGGTAGCTGGAGTCCCAGGTTTTTGTTAATCATGCGTTTTGTGTTCTTGCGATGATATTTCCATAGAATCGTTCATCCACTAACTTTATATCCAACCGAGAAGTGAAATACCAATTTTCATATATTCAGCTTAAATTTTTTTTATTATACTGAGACATTTTCTCAAAATATTTCATTCCCCATTTTAACCAATTTTCATAGATTAGTCTTTCACAATGAAATAGTTCCATATAACTTTTTACACCACAATTTCACCTCCTTAAGAGACTGAATTAATAGAACCACTGAAATATGTATTTTTTAAGTCGTAACCGAGAAGTCAGATATCAGTTTTCATAAATGTATCTTTAAAATTGATTTAGTAGCTCTTTGCTAATGTTTTATTTTCAAAAAACCTTTCACTCATGTTTTATCCCATTAGTGGTTCAGTTTGCAAACATGCTGGAACAAATATTTTTTTTAAATTCCTAACTGAAAAGCAAATACCAATTTTCGTTGTTGTAGCTTCAAAATTAGCTTAATAGTGACATATTTTCAAAACGTCTTTCAATCCCTATTTTAACCCCTTAGGAGTTGAATTTGCAAGAATCCCTTCTAATACGATGTCTCATTATGAGATGAACCCCCCCCCCCCCTTAATGTCATGCTTCTATTGTTAGCGGTTTGGGCTGGGCAATAATGAGTTAGTGAAACAGTGTGGTCTATATGACCCTCTTAGTGGTTGAATTTCCAAAAACAGTGAAACCCGTACTTTTTCATTTCCAACCGAGAAGCCAAATACCAATTTTCAAAGATTTAGCTTTAAAAATGCTTTTAGAATCAAAAATCTTCATAAAACATTTATTTCACCCCTTATTTCACTCCCTTAGGGGTTGTGTTACCAAAATCAGTAAAGTGTGTATTCTTTTTATTCTAACGGAGAAGCGAAAGACAAATTTTCATAGATTTAGCTGGAAAAATGCTTGTACAATGAAATATTTCCGAAAAAAATTTCATCCTCTATTTCACTCCCATAAAGGCTGAATTTCCACAAACAGTTAAACTCTTTTTTTTTTTTTTTTTAAATCTCCAACCAAGAAGCTAAATTCAAATTTTCATAGGTTTAGCTTTAAAAAATCTCATATTTCACTCCCTTAGGGGTTGAATTTTCAGAAACACTAAAGTATCTGTTATTTGTTTGTAAACGATTTTCGTAGGTGTATCTTCAAAAATATTTCTTTTAAAAAATTGTCACCCACTACCTCGCCCACTTAGGGGTTAAATTTCGAGAAATTCCGAAATATGATTTCTTTATTTCTGATCCAGAAACCAAATACCATTTTCCGTAGGTCCAGCTTCAAAACTGCCTTAAGAGTGACATATTTTCATAAAACTTTCATCTCCTATTTCACCCCCTTAGGGGCCTATAGCATAAGATCAACAACCTCTTCAAATTTCAGGTTTCTATCCTTAACGGTTTGGGCTGTCCCATGATGAGTCATTGAGTTAGTGAGTCAGTCGGGGCATTACTTTTTGTATACCAGGTAATCTCACACCAACACTATATAATTGTAGACGACAAACTACCAATATACAATAATGTACGGAGGATCTTACATAATTCATCAATGTAGAAAAATTAACACACTGACAACAAACAAAAACTCTTAGACCTAACTCAGTCGCACGTTTACATTTACACAACTGAATAAAGAGTACTCACTGACGCTAGCACAAATGTGATGAGACATATCTGGGTTAACAACAATTGTTTGTATAACAGAAGGACCTGAAATCCAATGACGTACTTGTATCATTTCCTCTCCTTCCTAATCCGTTCGCGGAAGGTACATAGGAGGAAGGACTATCGGTGCCCTATCCGTACCTGGTAAAATTTCTCTAATTTTAATGTCATCATTGCTACAGGAGATGTACGTAGGACGAGGTGGTACATTTACTGTATCGTTTTGCAATGTGGGATCTCGGAGTTATTTGATTAAATCTTTCGATGACTCTCAGCGTCTTTGCTGTAAGGTCGCCATTGTAGTTTTCTTAGCATCTCTCTAAAACTTTCAATCTGACTAAACAAACCTGTGGCGAGTCGTGCGCTTCTTTACATATTTTCTACATTTTTTGTTAATCTGTAGGAAGAATTCCACGTAGACAGATAACACCTAAAAAGTAGTCGGACTAAATTTTGCAAGCGATCTGTTAGGCAAATTCATTTATATAATTGTGCCAGAGATGGCAAAATACTTCGATAGTGTCTTGAAAACAGGTTACCTAATGAGCATCAACAAAAATAAAAGAAACGCAATGGCCTGTAATTTAATTCAACCAGGTGTTGCTGAGGCACTTAAATTAAGAAATGAGACACTAAACGTAGTAGATGAGTTCTGCTACTCTGGCTGCGAAATAACTAATGACGGCCGAAGTAGTGCGGATATAAAATTAAGACAGGATAGACAGCGCGTAAAATTAAGACAGGATAGACAGCGCGGAAGGCTGTATAAAACTAGACTTTGGACTGAAGACCTCAAAAAATGCTACAACAGAATTTCTAATAAATCTGTCATCTGGCTTAGCACTGATACATCTACGTCTTCTTTCCGCTTTGGAACTATCCAGAGAGATACTTCACGGTACGTGAGAGTTGGGAGTAACACCAGCGACTGACTTGCGATTGCGCTAGAAAGCGGAAATTGATCTTTTCCCCCTATTTACGCACATTATATTACGTTTAGTTATGTAAGCTACCAAACATTCCTCCTGGTGCTATTCATCTTCAAGTCTGTCTGCATTTCGGAATGAGTTCCTAACTGTCTCCTCCCTGTACCCATGTGCGTTGTCAGTGAGCAGCGTCGCATATCTGCATACACTATCAACTAGGTCATTTGTGTACACCATGTTTCAGGTAAGGTGTTTTTCTTCGTAACGTAGAGAGTAATAAGTGAAATGAATGTTTATTTAGATAGGTTACTCTTTCTGCGTAGCTATGCGTACGTTTGATTATAGTCATTTTCCGTATTTTTCTTAATTCCTTAATTACTTGTACATTCATGCGGATGTGATCCGTTTATGCAGTTAAATAAAACGCTATCTGTTTTGTGCCATACGCATTTCGCTTACCTAACAAAAAAACTGCTGTGTAGTCATTAATCTGGAATAGTTATATAACTCACATGTAATATGCATAAAATGAACGTGTAAGAAGTCTGCTCAAAAAATTCCGGAAAATTAGTAGTTTCGCGTCATTGTTGTTCTCCAAAATGTTGCTTGACAGAACCCCGTATAATATTCTATTTGATTACGAGAGGCGGTAATGATTTACCAAGTAGGATACAAATGAGCAATTCAGTACCTGTTCACATATTTGAATAACAGATAATTTAATCAGCTTTAAAACAAGACAGCAACATCCAGATGAAACAATCAAGGCAACTAATGAAGAATAAAAGGCCGAAAATATGTAGGGTTATAGAGGGGCCAACGCCTGAAGAGGCGTGTGTGTGAGTGTTTTTTTTTTTTTTTTTTTTTTTTTTTGCTTAGGGCGGAATTGGCATTTTCGACACCGTAGGAGAGGATAGAGAAAAAAACTGTAACTGAGCGGTCAGCGCTGCGGATTGCTAAGCGAAAGGACTTCGGATTCGATTCCCGGCCGGGTCGGAAACTTTTCTGCGCTCGGGGACAGGGTGCAGGGATATTCTTACGTTCGTATCGTCATAGCTGACATTCCACTATTCAGATGGCTGAATGGGCACGCCCTGAATGCTAATAAATTGTACAACTTTATCCGCCGTCGTTGCGTGTCACCATTAACCGAGCGGCAAGTTACGGACATCAACTAACAACCAATTTTAATCGGACGGTAAACAAAAGGCCTACATAAATGCATGAATATGGCGCGCCGAAAGTCAGCGCCATCCAACGAACTAACAGGAGCAGGAAAAACGGCATAGAGAGCGTTGTGTGTTCGCGACCGCTTGACTGGAAAACCAGCCAAAACAGCTGCCTAGCGTTCTGATTGGTTGACCAGGATTCAAATATCTTAGCGTCTCAGAAGATACCACCGCATATTCACATTACTCTCGGATCAGACTACCAATGACTGACAGCTAGTTCTTTATAGGAGAAGTATCGTAGAAACAACTATCTAGACAATAAGCTCGGTCCCCTTCTCTTTCGTTCTACATCGTCATATCGCTCTGCGAGTACGTTTATGCTCCAGTACTTGCCGTGAACACGCTGGTTGCCATTCCCGAAACGACAATGTGCTAGTAACAACGAAAATGAGCGTAAGGAAAACAATGAAAGAATCGCTCGATGACTATGTAAGTAAAATTTTGTCAACCGATCTCAGCACAACCGTAAGAGGTTTTAGTGTTACATAAAATCAGTAAACGGTTTGAAGTCATCAATTCAATCACTCAGAGACTATACTGGCACCGAAAAGAAAAATAACAGTGAGAAGACCAGAATAGTGAATTCGGTCTTCCGAAATTGTGTCACCGTAGGAGATTGTAATACAGTTCCTCCTTTCAGTCACCGTACGAACGTCAAAATGGGAGATATTGATATAACCGATCGCGGAACAGAAAAGCAACTGCTGTTGCTTAATAGTGGAAAGACATAAGTACCATATGAGATGTCTGTAACATTCTACAGAGATTGTGTGAAAGATCTTGCTCTTGCTGCAGTTCCGAAGAGTACCCATAGAAACTGGAAAGAACGCAGGTCATTCCCGTTTCCAAGAAGGGTCGAAGGACAGATGCACACAATTACAGACCTTCTAACGCTGACATCAGTCTGTTGTAGAATTATCGAACGATTTATATAGTCAAACGTCGATTCTTAAGTATTGTTCATCAATCTGGGATGATTAGCAGAGATAGAGATGTTCCAACGAAGAGCGCCGCATTTCATCACGGGATCGTTTAGACGGTGCGAGAGGGTTACAGAGACGTTCAACTAATTCTATTGGCAGAAGCTACAAGATAGGCATTGTGCATCATGGAGAGGTTCACGATTGGAATTTCCAGAGAGCACTTTCGGAGAGGAGTCGGATAACATATTAAGCCGCTTCTTCCCACTTACATCCCACGTAATGACCACAGTGAAAAAAATGGAGAAATTATAGCCAATAGAGAGTTTTATCGGCAGTCATTCTTCCCATTCGCCATTTGCGAGTGGAACAGGATAGGCGGGGCTTAGTTAGTGGTGCCAGAAGTACCCTCCACCACATGCCATGAAGTGGCAGTGGGGAGTCTGAGGGTCTTCCAGCACCAGCACATACTGTGGGGCTTATTGCACTAACTTCATCATCACTGTTGGGTGAGAAGGACATTCGTTGCCTATGTTTCTGATTGCTGCAGGCACTTCAGGTGGCAGGGCTACTTGTCTGGTGGCACCATTATCAGCCAATTGCACGAATTCGACAGCGCAGCACATCCTGATGGTCGGTGCACGTCTTCTTCCAGGTCGGGATCGGGGATGCTCTAACACAGTGTGGGAGCGTAACCTTACCCTACAGCACTGCATACCAGATGGCAGCCCGCAAGACTTCGCCAACAGCTGGTGTAGCAGCCCTGGCTATCAGCGCTGCCCAACTGACACAAGGAGTCCGCCGAATTTCTCCGTGTCAGTGGCACGAGGCGAATAAATGTTAACTTTCTAATCATGTCTTATTAGCGTCAAACGACGCCACACAGGTTTCACACCACCAATCTGACAACGCAGGGATGTCTCTGTCGCCACAGTGTACCCCATAGTGTAGCTAGTATGTACAGGGTGGCAGTTATTGAACTAAATGAAATAAAATCGTCATAACTTCTGAACGGTTGGCGTTAGGACCCTCAAACTGGGCTGTTGGCCGCTGGTCATGATGGGAATTAGGTTTAGCGACGAAGCCCACTTTCATCTGGATGGGTTTATCAATAAGCAGAATTTGTGCATCTGGAGGACTCAGTATCCTCATTTCGTGATCGAGAAGTCTCTTCACCTGAAAGGGTGACTGTGTGGTATACAGTGTCTAGTCACGGAATAATCGGTGATATATTCCTTGATGGCACGATGAATATCGAACGGTACGTGTAGGTTTTGGAAGATGATTTCATCCCCATTATGCAAAGTGACCCTGATTTCGACAAGATGTGGTTCCTGCAATGCAGAGCTCGACCTCATGGAAGCAGGAGAGTATTTAATGATCTGGAGGAGCACTTTGGAGACCGCATTCTGGCTCTGGGGTGTCCAGACGCCACTTGCATGGGCCTCGATTGGTCGCCATTTTCTCCAGATCTGAATATGTAAGACTCCTTTTTGTGGGGCTGTATTAAAGACAAGGTGTACTGCAATAACACCAAAACCACTGCTCAGCTGAAAACAGCCATTCAGGAGGTCATCGACAGCATCGGTGTTCCGACACTTCAGCGGGCCATGCAGAATTTCGCTGTTTGTCTACGCCAAGTCATCGCCAATGATGGCAAACATACCTAACATGTCATAATCTAAATTAGAGTATGCGTAGTGACGTTTACATGTTGAATAAAGTGTGTGCACGCTGTAGTTTGTAACTAACTTAGGTTTTTTTCATATTGTTCTATAATTGTCGGCCTTTATATATTATAACTACAATTTTTGAGTTTGGAACTGCAAATATAGTTGTGACAAAGCGTCTTGCTTCACTAGTCGTTGTAGGCACTATTTTCTGTTACGTGATCTGAAGATGGCTATTTAACCGGTTGAAACTAGCAATCCGTTTATAATTCCTTGCGAGCTTGCCAAACAAAAAATTTTCCTACAGTTGACTATAATCATTTGTCCAGTTACTTAGTTTAAACGTATTTCTTTATTTTTAATCCTTTGCCGCATCATTTTCATCTTCACATTGACTTTACTTACCCTTATTTTTTCTTCCTATTATTCCTTTTTCGTTTGGAACCTCGCTGTGCTGCTTAAAACCTGTAACTGAGTGTCAACGAGGATTCCTCATCAGTTGGTATCGCATCAGCTCGTATATTCAATGCCAGGATAGTTACAGGTAACTAGTGAAAGCGACAAATTACAGTTCTCTTGGCTTTTAACTTTTTTTCTGTATTGAGTTTGCTCGGAGAGGTCAGCTTTAATCGCCTCGTACAAAGCGAGCGCGATAGTTCTGCCGCAGGCTGTTGACCGTTGTTTTTCAGATACATTACATATCACGAAGTTGTGCTTTACGTTAGGGCACGAGTGTAAAGTCGGGGCTAGAAAACGTGCCGTCCGACGCTGTACTATGTACTGTGGACGGCGCATCCCACGTTCCTGTCATAGCTGATGGCAGTCGCCTCCAACATTTCTCCGAACTACATGTAACAGCACTTCATTACTTGTGACCTGACCCACAGCGTTTGCGTGTCACCTTTAACCGAACGGCAGACGATGCGACAACACTGAAGCAGCAAGTGACAGACGTCAACTATCAAGTAATTTTAATCGGATTAGAGACAAAAGATAGGCGCGACTGCGCGAATACGGCGTGCTGTTAGCCAGTGCGCACCACCAGGAGCAGAACGGCACAGGGAACGTTGCGCGCTCGCTACCGCGTTACTGAAAAACTAGCCAAAAGAACCGCCTCGTGTTGCGATTGGTTGACCAAGGTTCAGACACCTTAGTCTCTCAGAAGAGACCACCGCATATTCACACTACGTTCAGACCAGAATAGCAGAGTGGTTCAAATGGCTCTGAGCACTATTGGACTCAACTTCTGAGGTCATTAGTCCCCTAGAACTTAGAACTAGTTAAACCCAACTAACCTAAGGACATCACACACATCCATGCCCGAGGCAGGATTCGAACCTGCGACCGTAGCGGTCTCGCGGTTCCAGACTGCAGCGTCTAGAACCGCACGATAGCAGAGTGACTGTGAGGTAACCCGCCCAGTTAGCCATGCGGTCTAACGCACGGCTTTTCGGATTGGGAAGGAGCGCCGGGTCCCCGGGACGAATCCGCCCGGCGGACTTGTGTCGAGGTCCGCTGAGCCAACCAGTCTGTGGTTTTTAGGCGGTTTTCCATCTGTCTCGGCGAATGCGGGCTGGTTCCCCTTATTCCGCCTCAGCTACACTATGTCGGCGATTGCTGCTCAAACAAGTTCTCCACGTACACGTACACCACCATTACTCTACCACGCAAACATAGGGGTTACACTCATCTGGTGTGAGACCTTTCCCGGGTCGGTGCGAGGGGGAGGGGGGGGGGGGGGTCCATCGGGGGCCGAAATGCACAATAACCCCAAAAGAGTAGTTCGGTGTGGGACGGCGAAGGGGTGAAGTGGACCACTGCGGCTGCGGCGGGGACGGAGCCTCTCCGTCGTTTCTAGGCCCCCGATTAACATAAAATACAATATTGAGAGGTAGTCCTTTACAGGAGAGCAGCAGTAGCGATATCCAACCAGAAAACAAGCTTGATTTCCATTATGTATTGGTCTTTGTTGTCATACCTCTGCGAATACGATTACGGGCGCTAACGTAACTCTTGTGATTCGACGTCGTAATGTGCTTTCTTTCTTCGTGCTTCTATTATGATACGCAAAAGAATGACAGCAGCTGATTGCGAAAGTGACCAGAGAAGGGTTAAGGCTGTTACGATCCTCCGTGGCACATTCGGCACTGCAGTTTAACGGGAAACGTACGATGGAATTCAGTGGTAAACTGAACAGCTGTTGCTGCAGCTACCGCATTGGGGTGCGGGTTATGGTGGCCCGACAGTCCACCTCTCGTGTTTCTAGACCGAGCGAGGTGGCGCAGTAGTTTGACACTGGACTCGGGAGGACGACGGTTTAATCCCGCGTCCAGCCATCCTGATTTAGGTTTTCCGTGATTTCCCTAAATCACTCCAGGCAAATGCCGGGATGGTTCCTCTGAAAGGGCACGGCCGACTTCCTTCCCCATCCTTCCCTAATCCGATGAGACCGATGACCTCGCTGTCTGGTGTCCTTCCTCAAACAACCCAACCCAACTCTCGTGGTTCTCTGTCTATTATGTTGTTGCTCTGATCATGGTATAGCAAAAATGCATAGCACCCGCACTTTTCAGTTGACACGCTGATCGACAGCCTTAGCAAACGAAATGTCAAACACAATACATATTTAAGATACGGGAGGAACGGAAAAGCGCGTGTCATTAAGCAACTGCCTTTCAACTTCTGCAAGAATGCTAGGGCGCTCGAATTATGGCAGACATCGCAAGCTGAATGAAAGGTGGGGCAGAATTTCTCACGCCCTATACAAAGGCATAGATCACACATCGGAAAAAGTGTTTAGCATTTCCCAGTAGGAGGAGTATTAGTTCCGCTGTTCTTTCTATGAGTCTCAGGCTGGAATACTTTTTCTTTCCTCTAGTGTTATGTGGTCATTCCACTTCAGTTTAGTCCCCACGTTTTGTCCCAGGTACACTAACGAGAACAAAACCCCAACACCAAGAAATAATTAATACAGAGTAATGATGATGATGTTTGGTTTGTGGGGCGCTCAACTGCGGGGTTATCAGCGCCTGTACAAATTCCCAACCTTTACTCAGTCCAATATCGCCACATTCATGAATGATGATGACAACACAAACACCCAGTCATCTCGAGGCAGGTGAAAATCCCTGACCCCGCCGGGAATCGAACTCGGGACCCCGTGCTCGGGAAGCGAGAAGGCGACCAGGAGACCACGATCTGCGGACACAGAGTAACGAAATTTTGCGAATACATTTCTATAGATGACATATTTAAGTGATTAAAGCTGCAAGTTCAAAACTTAATGTAAGTGCGATAAAAGCCATTGCAAATGTAGAATTTCGGTACTTTTATAACGGGTGTAGGCGCCAGAATGATGAATTCAAGCCTACAGACGTGAATGCATTGGTCGTATGGGTGCTGGATGTCAGTTTGTGAGATGGAGTTCCGTGTCTGCTGTACTTGGTCGGTCAACACAGGGACAGTTAATGCTGATTGTGGATGACGCTGGAGTTGTCGTCCAATTATGTCCCATGCGTGCTCAATTGGAGACAGATCTGGTGATCGAGCAGGCCAAGGCTACACGTCAACACTCTGTAAAATATGTTGGTTTGCTACAGTGGTATGTGGGTGAGCTTTATCCTGTTGCATCCCTCCCCCCCCCCCCCCCTTTCCACCTCCGTGGAATGTTGTTCATGAATGGCAGCATAACAAGATGAATCGCCGGCCGCTGTGGCCGAGCGGTTCTAGGCTCTTCAGTCCGGAACCACCCGACTGCTACGGTCGCAGTTTCGAATCCTGTCTCGGGCATGGATGTGTGTGATGTCCTTAGTTAGGTTTAAGTAGATCTAGGGGACTGATGACCTCAGAACTTAAGTCCCATAGTGCTCAGATCCATTTGAACCATTTTTGCTACGGGAAACTGGGGCAAGTTCTTTACCGACTTAGCTATGGAAGCACGACTGACGATCCGTCGCTACACCTTCTGTTCTGCCAGTACCTCATCACCTATCATCACCAGCTTTCGGAACATAGTTTTAGTCTGCCAGGAAGTTCGAAATAAGCGCAGACTCCGCTGCAGAGTGAAAAATTCAGTCCATACGCAATACCCGAGACTGTGGCTAAGCCGTGTGTCTGCAGTACTCTTTGTTCTAAGAGTGCTCCCGCGAGGTATGCAGAACTTTTGTTAAGCTGGAGGGTAGGAGATGAGGTACTGGCGGAAGTAAAGCTGTGACGGCGGGTCTTCGTTGGATAGCTGTCGATAGAGCACTTGACCGCGAACGACAAAGGTCCGAGGTACGAGTGCTTGTCCGGCTCACAGGTTTAATCCACTACGAAATTTCTAAAACATCTCTTGTGTGACGGAAACAGAATCAGGCTGTTAACGTACCTGAACGAAAATAAATTTTGAAGGTGATCTGAGAGTAGTGTTCGGGTAAGTTCAGTGGCCTGCATATTGAGTTAAAGCTGTGGCAGAACTCTTCGTAGAGACTAAGCTAGGTAGAGCAACCGAACAAAAGGTTCCAGCGGATGACTTGAGCAGCGAGTAATGCCTAGGTCAAGTACCGCGTGCATTTTCTATAGGTGGCACAAAATATGAAATGCTACTGTACACATTTTCTGAGGAGTGAATCTAACAACTAGTTTGACAGCCAATATGTAACAAAAAATATTAGATCTGCAGGGTATAAGTACGCCCAAGGTTTCGTTAACTGTTATCAGAGGAATAAATTAGCGGTCACGACGACATAGGACAGACGGATGCTAATTAAGAAAGTATGGGAGAACTGTTGGGAAATTTGTTAGAGAAGAAAGTCACTAGTAACGTACCGAAGAAACAGAATGAGGAGATTTAGTTCACGCTCGGCACGTGGAAAGGATTTGCTGTAAGCTTATCATCCCTCACGCCCTGGACAAACACATCACAAGAAAGGAGATAAAGAACGGACACGTCGCGTCCATCGCTCTTAGAAAAATCCAGAGAGACACACCATCAGACACAAAATGGAAAAACAACTCACCTTACATCTGGCAAGTGACACTACAATGCATGTGAAAGTATGCAATGAGTTTACCTCGCACCATTCACAAACGGAACGAGGTAATTACAGACTAACGATGATATAAAGAAAGATAGGCTTAACTAATCCTAATATTTCGTGAGATAGAGACACTGACCGACGCACTGCTTGACCCACGGAACCATTGTGACGAGTTCAAGGATGTCAACACTTTTTCCTTTAACCTTAACACTTATTTACAAAATAAGGGGAATGCTAATGATCTGTAAATAATCCTAAGTGAGATGGTCCTCAAGGGCATGTGATAAGTAAAAAAAAATGAACTATTTCCATTTTAAAGTCAATGCTAAACTTTATACAAACATGCAACTCTATATGCAACGAGATCCATAAGGCAACTTTACTATATTTACATATACAGACCCCATTACTGCGCTGATGATGTGTAGAAAATAGAATTTATGTAACTTACATTGTTTGATATTGTTAGTAATAACAAAGTCGTCAATGAAATAGAAGCAGCTGGCTATCAATATATACTTAAGGGTACCTTTAAGTTGTACTTGATTAATAAAAGGGCAATGGAATATAGTCTGATTAAATCAGGCAACCCTGACGGAATTTTATTAGGAAATGAGACACCAAAAGAAGTTGAGGGATTTTGCTGTTT
The DNA here is from genome assembly GCF_023864275.1 of Schistocerca cancellata. Classification (NCBI taxonomy): domain Eukaryota; kingdom Metazoa; phylum Arthropoda; class Insecta; order Orthoptera; family Acrididae; genus Schistocerca; species Schistocerca cancellata. The sequence continues at coordinate 216,109,458 of NC_064633.1, read as the reverse complement.
GGGTAGCAAAATAAGTGACAGAGGGTGTAAAGTGCAGACATGCTATATCAAGAACATCACTTCTGAAAAGAAAAGGAGTTTTTTAACAACGAATATGAACTTAAATGCTATGAAGACATTTTTGAAGGTACTGTTTTGCATGTAGCCTTGTACGGAAGTGAAATGTGGACAATAAATTGATTGGCCAAGAGGACAAGAGAAGAATTTGAAATGTAATGGTACAGGAGAATGCTGAAGATTATACGATGGTGCAAGTGAAATAAAAGAAGGGTTCAGTTGATAGAACATATCCTGAGGCGTCAAGAAAATGTCAATTTGGTACTGGAATGAAGTGCGAGAGGTAAAACTCACAGAGGGAGCTAAGACTGGAATAAAGTAATCACATTCAAATAGATGTAGGTCGCGGTGGCTATACTGAGACGTAGAGGCTTTCACAGTATAGTCTAGCGTGGAGAGCTGCATCAAACTGGTCTACAGACTGAAAACCACAACAACAGAATTAAATAAACTTTTTGTGGCGGGCGGCAAGTTTGTGAAAATATATGCCCCTCAATAACAGAAACATGTCTTGACGAAAGTAGGTGACTCTGCATCTTTGTGTAGATCACTCTCATTTCTAGTAATGGTTCCAAGAATTGAGCTGTTGACTCGAAAAAGATATTATCTATTATTTGCGATGGAATCAACCATTAAATATAATAGGGTACTGTACTTAATATCCCCAGTTACATGAACAAGGTTCAGCAGGACGTTCCTTGAGTGCATACCGCAAATAACACCTGTTACATGTTTTTTGACTCCAAAAACATCAACTGGGCAATTTTTGTATCAATAATGTTTAGAGGTTTCAGGAGTTCTGTGGTACGCTTCTCTGAACTGAATTTGTGATGTTGATATAATTTCAAGCATTTAATGCTGTCACCCTTTTCTGTCTGCTTGCCGTTAAGCTTTAGACAAAAGCTGAGTGAAACGCACTTACAAGTTATGAACTGTTCAAGCTACAGAAACACTATTTTAGCCAAGTGACAGTATGTAAAGGGTTTAGTTTGAACGTATAATATCAGTAGAGTCTACTAGTGTCTCCCTCTCTCACCATCTCTTTTAAAACGACGTTCTCTCTGTATCACCATCCAAGAGCTCTTGAAAAAATGAATTCGGAAGTATGACACTTGCTAAAGTTTACTGTGAGGTTTTTTATTAAACACTTTGGTAAGAACATTCCTACACCGGGTACGATATCGTATTTTCTGTCGACGCCATTACGTAAAATTATATCTGTACAAAGTAATGATAAGGATAGTATCGCAAGCTAATGTTTCCTTACATATTTTAAGCCTTCCTTGAACACAAAAGATCTTATTTAGAATATAATCGAAATCATGCTATGTTTCCGTGAACCAGCTTTAGACTAAAATTAGATACAGATGCAAGGAGTAAAAGGCAAATCGCCACCGCCAAATAAAATATGGGGCTTGACATAAACTTCATCATGCCCATAGGCGCCATTACAGCACGGGATCATTACTATTTTTTTCTTTAAGTTGAAATCGAGCATTTCTGACAGAAGGTAACATATGAGACTTGCGCCATGTTTGCTTAAATCATTTCGATGTAAAAGCAGTACTCAAATTACTCTTTAAGATAGTGAGAGCATACCTAATGTTTATCACTGGTGTATACAGTCACGTTGCTGCTGGTGAAATATAAGACTGTGAGGGTGATTTGTAATTTTCACTGCCACACTTGCGTTTCCTGTGATACTGTAGGTATCGATGCGTACTCACTTTGGTAAGATCCGAATGTGCATATATGCGGGTAACATTACGAATGTGAGGCCGCAGACGCTGTCTCGGTGCAATATCCAAACCGGTGGCATAATTTAGCCAGCAACGGAGCCAGAACAGTGCTATCTGGAAAGTGTGGGTGTGGGGCTTGTCGTTTAGCCAATTTGTTCAATTTCCTTGAGATACAGTATGCTGCTCTCAAAACATCAAAAGGCGTTGTATCACAATATTCATCTTTTTAAAAGCTCTTTATTGCCGTTAAAAAGCTTTACATGAAAATGTTTAACACGAAAAACTGACTAGTATGGAAAAATATGGTATGTGAGGTCATACGTTTTCTTCATCTTTTGACATGAAAGAAAATTACTCCCCGACGGACGTTCGAGTCCTCCCTAAGGGCATCGGTGTGTGCATTGTCCTTAGAGTAAGTTAGCTTAAATTAGATTAAGTAGTAGTTAAGCTTAGGGACCGATGACCTCAGCAGTTTCGTCCCATAAGATCTTACCACAAATTAAAAAAAATTAACAAAATTACTTTAACATTAGGAAGTTCGATTCTCGGACGAACGAAGAGTACAGGCCTACTTGCTTTCTGCAGTCACTACGCTAAGGACATCCACTGATTTATTCTCTTTCTTTAGACCTAACAAATAAAACAATGGTTTTTACTGTGTGCATCGCAAGTCTGTGGGTACTGCCACTGTCAAAATACATCAGGCAGTTTTCGAATTCTTCGACGGATATGTCAAAGTGACTGGACTGTGTGTCGAGATCAGTGAAATGTGTCTCCACAGTTGTACGCTTTTTTGTTTCTTTGCTTACAAACGCAGGTTCTGTCGTCTTTTTACTCGCAGTAACAGAAATCAGGAAGAAAACAACCCGACATTGCGATTACAATGAAGACTGTAAGGCTCAAGGCAGATGATGGAAAGCGGACGTGGATACAGAAATCTGTAAAGTGCTTGGCACTGCTAACTCTACACTGTCAGCTATAATGAAACACAGAGATCAAGCTACTGCAGTGCTAGAGCTAAGTACGTTCGAGCGATACAGAATGCTTAGGAGAACGGCAAAACACAAAGATGTAGAGAGACTTGTCACTGAAAGCTTGTAAGCCACTTACTCTTCTTTTAAAATACATAATAATGAGCGTATGGCGTTGGTGGCTGGGGGACCCCTCGCGAGGCGGTTCGGCCGCCACTCCACAAGTTCTTTAATGCCACTACAGCGACTTGCGAGTGAATGAGGATGAAATGATGATGAAAGACACATAACATCCAGTCATCTCGAGGCAGAGAAAATCCCTGACCCCGCCGGGAATCCAACCCGGGACTGCGTGCGCGGGAAGCGAGAACGCTACCGCAAGACCACGAGCCGCGGACTTGTAATATACAATGAGGTGACAAAGATCGTGACATACCTCCTAATATCGTTTCGGCTCTTCTTTTGACCGGTGTAGTGCACCAACTCGACGAGGCGCCGTCTCAACAAGTATTCTTGGCGAACAGGTCTCACTCTTTCTTCTGCACCTTCGTGATGAGGGCGCTGTGGACATTCACATCTTCCAGTATGACAACATCCCAAACAATTAAGTTCAGCTACTTTTTCTCTTCGTGTAATCGGTAGTCTTGAGAACAAACGAATCAATCTTCTGATATATTTAGCATATATCCGCTCAGTAAAGTCTTATGGAATGATTTTCTGGGGAACCCATCACGTAGAAAGTACTGAATGCACAACAGCGAACAGTAACGTTAATATGTGGTGTTCACCCACAGTTGTCATGTAGATACCTCTTCAAAGAGTTAGGCGTTTTAATTGCACCATCACAATACATATAGTGTGATATAGCTGCCCCTACCATGGGTTTTATGCAATCTACAACACTCTCAAATACTTCATGCCAGATTTTCACATTTTCTTCTCTGCTACACGCAAACTATTTGTCCACAGAAGAAATGACCAGTACCTTTTCGTGGAAAATTTAATATAATTAAATTTTGTACTGGGAGGCGTTTTCGATAGAAGCTGTAATTTTCGAATTATTGAAGTAAAGCATACAGAAGTGACCATAAAACGCATTTTTCCTGAGTAAGCCGAAAACTGTGGCCTCCATCTAAAATTTATCCCAGTACAAAAACTAGCTAAATTAAATTTGCTGCAAAAAGGTCCTGTTCATTTTTTTTCTGTAGGACAAATAGTTTGCGTGCAGGGAGCGAGAGAATATGAAAATCTCGGCGGTGTTTTTGGAAGGGTGCATAAAATCTGTCGATGGGGGCACATGAATCACGTTGTAGAGTTCCTAATGAGATTCGTCATAAATAATCCACCACAATTAGAGAAAAATAGCTATGCCCACACCTAAAGCACCAGAGGAAAAAACCACTTTTATTGCCCATTATTAAAGCTGTCAGGGGCTCACAAAGGAGTTCAGTATGCAGCAACAAAAGTTTTTGATCATTTGCCCAATAACACAAAATGTTGTGGCAGGTAGCAAAGCAAGTTTTAAATCTAACCTAAAATCAGACATTCCATGGACGAATTTCCATTTAAAAACTGGTAGCCTGAAAAAAACGAAAAAAATACCCTTGTTTTTAAGTATAGTTGCATGACCAGGACTAAAAAATTATGTTTTCATTAATGGTAACACTAAACATGTGTACAGATCCTGTTAACTGCATCGTTCCTCATTATTTCGTTAAAAGAATCGTTTTTTTTTTTTTTTTTTTTTTTTTTTGCCTATGGAACGTGTTACTAACTAACAACAGCCATGTTCACAGGACTTCACAATTCCGTTCCTAGTTTGAGGAACAGTTAAGCACCCTGTTTCACATCGAGTGGCCCGCTAAATACTGTATGTGAGCATTAAATATTGAATGGATTGTGGAGCAGCAGTACTGCGGTGGATAATCCTTTATCAAAACTAAACTCTGGGAGAAAATAATTTATCAACATTGGGTGCACATGTTGTTTATGAAAACAGCGTAATTTCTGCTCCATCAATGCCGTCCGCATTAAATTGTTGGAGGTGTGCATTCCACAGGGAAGATAACGAGTGCTTATTGATGAATGCTTTACCACGCGGTATAGTGCAATTTCTTCAAATTTTATTACGCGAAGAATTCTTCATCGAGCGAACGACGTAGTTTCTCGTGTGTTTCCGTTCCGTGGGGTAAATTTCCTACAATTACGCTGACGCTTCTTTCGAAACTATTGTGTGTATAGGCTGTTAGTTTAGCTTTCCGGGCGAAGGAATTCGCGGAAGTTATTAAAAAAATGGCTCAGTATGAAAGATTTCTTAATGGGACACACCAATGAGAGCATAGTGAACCGAAATCGTTTCATAACAAAGTAGAACTATGAAATCTACTTACAGAGTCTCGTAAGCTATAGGATCAAAATTAAGTGTAAATAAACCAACCAATTCTGCCCTACTCCGTTCTTTACGTAAGAGCAGTAAACTATAATTTACCAGTCTAAGATAAAAACCTCATCTGCCACGCCCTTTGCGGAAATTTACGGAGTATAAAGGTTGAGTCAGCAAATAAGTCCCAAAACTGTATACCGGCGTTGGCGGTGGAAATAGCAGCCTGAAAGTCATTTTGGATTCCAACGTGCTTCCTCAGAGAATTTAAACTCTCATCCCACCGTTTCACATGGCCCTGAAAGACTGCAGCAAAGGATTCTTGTGTCAGCTGTCACATCAAAATGGTACCGTCCCGGAATACAACCTCGTCGTCTTCAAAGAGCGTGCTGCCCATGCAGATAATTTTTTGAGGGGCTCACCAGATGAAAATCTCTAGGGCACAATTGCGGCTGTACGGTTCGAAACTAGATGTATGAATTTCCTCTTGGTCTGTGAAACTGGGTATTATCACCCAGATGAATTATGCACGTTGTCAGGAGTCTTGTCCTGTCACAGATCCCGCAGAGTGTTATAGAAGTATACAGTATTAAACGTCGCAACGTAAGTCTGGAATTTCAGCAATGTCTCATACCATATCTAGCATAGCCTTAAATGCCTACTGAACCACATGACTTTCTCTTTACTGTGGAGGAGGGATGCTTTCATTCCATGGAGGAATACTTTGGTATAGGTTAAAACAGGTCTCCTCTCTTGTAACGATCACCGTTAGAAATTTGTATTCATCTGCATTATAATGCATGGATAACCCAGTCCTGTTACATTTGTGCTCTGGCATCAACCGTTGGGGAACCACTGTGCTCAAACTTTACAACAATGCAACCAGTTAGCATTGATACTGTACACTGTTTCTTGAGAACAACGTAGGACAAGCACCATTTATTGTCACGCGATGGTCTTCGAGGATCATTTGTTCCACATGTTGTAGTGTGGCTTCACTGGCTGTCATAAGGTGACCTTTGTCGAAATTGTTGTATCCAGTTGAACACAGCTTTCCGTCAAAAACCGTTGACGCCACATACAGGACGCCCTTGGCGATGAGCCACCTCTAGCTAGTCTGTCTCTGGGGTGCAAGTACTCCCTTGGCAACCCATGCTGAAGTTGAAGTTAAGACGAAGACAGCTAATCCAGTAGTACTATTCAAAAAATTTTAGGATTTTAATTTTGTTTTAGAATTTACCAAGAAACATACTTTATACTTTTTCCACTCATTATTACTTATAAAAAGCTACCACATAATGTTAGTCACTCAGTTCTGAAAATAAAAAAAAGACTTACTGAGCATCTACTTTCTGGTCTTAACACTGTCACTAAATTAAATACCGGTATCTTGTTCAAAACTAATGAAAGATAAATTGGTTACTATAATTTGCGACAACGTCGACTTACGGTACTTTTATAATTTTCGATTCAGGAAAACATCTTTATCTCTGACCTACTGTGGCGGCTTTTTTTCGATAAAATTTAAGTGGTATCGGAAAATTAGGAAATATCGAAACTGAATTGTTTGCAAATATGTAACAGTATGTCTAACGCTAATGAGCAATCGCCAAGGAACGTTGATAAGAGTTTATTTTCATTAAAGAGTTAGTTTTGGCTAATATCATAACTTAAACCACTACTCTGTGAATTTTGTAAACCTGAACGGAGCAGTGCTGTCTGAGAGTGCTGCCTGTTGCCGGTTACGGCTTGTCCGTCCCAAACGGGCTTTCTATCCTCTCCGCAAAAAGCTGGAGGCTACATGAATCTTAGAATTGCTTAGAAGGAACCCCAATTAAACATGCGAGTCATAATTGTTTACAAGGTCATCACTCACATAAAACGTGTCTGTTGCCCAAGCTTATAGGTAAAATTAAATGTCATAAAGTAGACCATCAAATAGACTAAGTGAAGGAATTTTGTTATCTTAGGTGCAAAATGACAAATGATGGACCATGCAAGGAAGATGTAAAATGCACAGGCTAAGAGGACATCCCTGGCCAAAGGAAGTCGCCTATTGACGCATGGCTTTCTTTTACGTTATGAGGGGTCACCAGTGTGTCACAGATGTGGGACACAGCTGTCGATAGGGCATACTATAACTCACTATGTTTTATGTGACGAACTGAGGGCTGTTGTAGGTCTCCCACTGGATCCGCCCTCTGTTTTAATTGATGATGAGGCGAGTATGACTGATGTTTTAAGATTCTGCGTGATGTTCGAAACTCTTTCTAAAATATTGGGTGTGAGATTTTAATGTGTCACAGAGTCGCTCCGTCATCCATTATTTCTAAGTACTCATCGAGCCACAGTCTCCTGTACCCTTTTTAACCGTATCTGTACTGGTATTTCATCATTGATCTCATCTAGTTATTTTGCTGTGTTTCGTCTGACTCTTATTGAAGGATTTTCTGATGCTCATCTTATCGCGGTTGTCTTTTGAATTCTTATGTGTGAATGCAACTTGGTTCTCCAAGTGATTACTATTCTTATTAGATTTTCATCACTCTCGTCTGTATATCATTCATGCTAGGGCGGTGATGACGTTGCTGTTTAGCACTCTCACCCACAAATCATCATAGTCATCTTCAAAAGAAGTCTATTTGTATCAAATTTTAGGAGCAAATTTCTGAGAATGTATGTTTGGAGTACAACAATGTATGGTAGTGAATCGTGGACTGCGAGAAACCGGAAAGGAATGGAATCGAATTGTTTGAAATGTAGTGCTACAGAGGGACGTTGAAAATTAAGTGGGCTTATAAAAACTGAGGACATTCTGCACAAGAAAGGAAAGGGATACGTGGAAAAAACTGACGGTAAGAAGGGACAGGATGATAGAACAATGTGTTAGTCGTCAAGGATTAACTTTCATTATATTAGAGGGAACGTTTAAGGGTAAATTTTGTGGGGGATGACGAAGACTGGAATATATCCAACATATAAGTGATGAGACCGAGTGTAAGTGGTACTCTCAGATGGAGAGACTGGCACAAGACAGGAAGGTGTTGCGGGTCACATCAAACCAGTCATAAGATCGTCGTCCACCCCCACCCCTCCCCGCCCAAAAAGAGCTTTGATTACGAATTAATAAGAAAAAATGTTTCAAATGGCTCTGAACACTATGGGACTTAACATCTGAGGTCATCAGTCCCCTAGAACTTAGAACTACTTAAACGTAACTAACCTAAGGACCGTAGCGGTCGCTCGGTTCCAGACTGAAGCGCCTAGAACCGCTCGGCCACAGCGGCCGGCACGAATTAATCATTAGTGGTAGATAGTGCTCTCAGCCACGGGCACCTGGGTGCTGAGCCTCCAGTAGAATCCTGGGTCTGTGGACAGTCACATGGCTCACAGAAATCGGTCAACTGCGCGCTGTTCTACGAGGGGTGTTCAGCAAGTAACGCAACACATTTTTTTTTTTCCTGAAGCAGATTCGTTTTATTCAGAATTTCACAACACCATATTATTCCCTACTGCTTTGGCTACAAACCCTGTTTTTCAACGTAAACTCTGTTCAATGCGACGGCCTTACCCCACCTTACTGAGAAGGTCTGTACGCCCGCATTGTACCTCTTTACTGGCCGACGTGGGCGCCAGTGCCTTGTTGCATAACTAACCTCCTCATAACCCACATACTGCTTTCCACGGAGTGCATCCTTCATTGGGTTAAACAGGTGGAAGTCGGAAGGTGCCACATCCGGGCTGTAGGGTGGATGTGGAAGGACAGTCCAAAGAAGTTCTGTGAGCTCCCCTCTGGTGCACTGACTTGTGTGAAGACTTGCATTGTCATGAAGAAGGAGAAGTGGTGATGAACACGCTGAAGTCATTTCTTCCATTTACGGAATGTAGCTCAACACACTTCAGAGATGATCATCGCACAAAGAGTGAGGACATCCAACAGAATAAGCGCTTCCTGAGAGAAGCTCAACACACTTCAGAGATGATCATCACACCAAGAGGGAGGACATGCAACAGAATAAGCGCTTCCTGAGAGAAGCTCAACACACTTCAGAGATGATCATCACACCAAGAGGGAGGACATTCAACAGAATAAGCCCTTGCTGAGAGAAGCTCAACACGCTTCAGAGATGATCATCACACCAAGAGGGAGGACATCCAACAGAATAAGCGCTTCCTGAGAGAAGCTCAACACACTTCAGAGATGATCATTGCACCAAGAGGGAGGACATCCAACAGAATAAGCGCTTCCTGAGAGAAGCTCAACACACTTCAGAGATGATCATCGCACCGAGAGGGAGGACATCCAACAGAATAAGCGCTTCCTGAGAGAAGCTCAACACACTTCAGAGATGATCATCACACCAAGAGGGAGGACATCCAACAGAATAAGCCCTTGCTGAGAGAAGTTCAACACACTTCAGAGATGATCATCACACCAAGAGGAAGGACATCCAACAGAATAAGCGCTTCCTGAGAGAAGCTCAACACACTTCAGAGATGATCATTGCACCAAGAGGGAGGACATCCAACAGAATAAGCGCTTCCTGAGAGAAGCTCAACACACTTCAGAGATGATCATTGCACCAAGAGGGAGGACATGCAACAGAATAAGCGCTTCCTGAGAGAAGTTCAACACACTTCAGAGATGATCATCACACCAAGAGGGAGGACATTCAACAGAATAAGCCCTTGCTGAGAGAAGCTCAACACGCTTCAGAGATGATCATCACACCAAGAGGGAGGACATCCAACAGAATAAGCGCTTCCTGAGAGAAGCTCAACACACTTCAGAGATGATCATCACACCAAAAGGGAGGACATCCAACAGAATAAGCGCTTCCTGAGAGAAGCTCAACACACTTCAGAGATGATCATTGCACCAAGAGGGAGGACATGCAACAGAATAAGCGCTTCCTGAGAGAAGCTCAACACACTTCAGAGATGATCATCACACCAAGAGGGAGGACATTCAACAGAATAAGCCCTTGCTGAGAGAAGCTCAACACGCTTCAGAGATGATCATCACACCAAAAGGGAGGACATCCAACAGAATAAGCCCTTGCTGAGAGAAGCTCAACACACTTCAGAGATGATCATTGCACCAAGAGGGAGGACATGCAACAGAATAAGCGCTTCCTGAGAGAAGCTCAACACACTTCAGAGATGATCATCACACCAAAAGGGAGGACATCCAACAGAATAAGCGCTTCCTGAGAGAAGCTCAACACACTTCAGAGATGATCATCACACCAAGAGGGAGGACATCCAACAGAATAAGCGCTTCCTGAGAGAAGCTCAACACACTTCAGAGATGATCATTGCACCAAGAGGGAGGACATGCAACAGAATAAGCCCTTGCTGAGAGAAGCTCAACACGCTTCAGAGATGATCATCACACCAAGAGGAAGGACATCCAACAGAATAAGCGCTTCCTGAGAGAAGCTCAACACACTTCAGAGATGATCATTGCACCAAGAGGGAGGACATCCAACAGAATAAGCGCTTCCTGAGAGAAGCTCAACACACTTCAGAGATGATCATTGCACCAAGAGGGAGGACATCCAACAGAATAAGCGCTTCCTGAGAGAAGCTCAACACACTTCAGAGATGATCATCACACCAAGAGGGAGGACATTCAACAGAATAAGCCCTTGCTGAGAGAAGCTCAACACGCTTCAGAGATGATCATCACACCAAGAGGGAGGACATCCAACAGAATAAGCGCTTCCTGAGAGAAGCTCAACACACTTCAGAGATGATCATCACACCAAAAGGGAGGACATCCAACAGAATAAGCGCTTCCTGAGAGAAGCTCAACACACTTCAGAGATGATCATTGCACCAAGAGGGAGGACATGCAACAGAATAAGCGCTTCCTGAGAGAAGCTCAACACACTTCAGAGATGATCATCACACCAAGAGGGAGGACATTCAACAGAATAAGCCGTTGCTGAGAGAAGCTCAACACGCTTCAGAGATGAACATCACACCAAAAGGGAGGACATCCAACAGAATAAGCGCTTCCTGAGAGAAGCTCAACACACTTCAGAGATGATCATTGCACCAAGAGGGAGGACATGCAACAGAATAAGCGCTTCCTGAGAGAAGCTCAACACACTTCAGAGATGATCATCACACCAAAAGGGAGGACATCCAACAGAATAAGCGCTTCCTGAGAGAAGCTCAACACACTTCAGAGATGATCATCACACCAAGAGGGAGGACATCCAACAGAATAAGCGCTTCCTGAGAGAAGCTCAACACACTTCAGAGATGATCATTGCACCAAGAGGGAGGACATGCAACAGAATAAGCCCTTGCTGAGAGAAGCTCAACACGCTTCAGAGATGATCATCACACCAAGAGGGAGGACATCCAACAGAATAAGCGCTTCCTGAGAGAAGCTCAACACACTTCAGAGATGATCATCGCACCGAGAGGGAGGACATCCAACAGAATAAGCGCTTCCTGAGAGAAGCTCAACACACTTCAGAGATGATCATCACACCAAGAGGGAGGACATTCAACAGAATAAGCCCTTGCTGAGAGAAGCTCAACACGCTTCAGAGATGATCATCACACCAAGAGGGAGGACATCCAACAGAATAAGCGCTTCCTGAGAGAAGCTCAACACACTTCAGAGATGATCATTGCACCAAGAGGGAGGACATCCAACAGAATAAGCGCTTCCTGAGAGAAGCTCAACACACTTCAGAGATGATCATTGCACCAAGAGGGAGGACATGCAACAGAATAAGCGCTTCCTGAGAGAAGCTCAACACACTTCAGAGATGATCATCACACCAAGAGGGAGGACATTCAACAGAATAAGCCCTTGCTGAGAGAAGCTCAACACGCTTCAGAGATGATCATCACACCAAGAGGGAGGACATCCAACAGAATAAGCGCTTCCTGAGAGAAGCTCAACACACTTCAGAGATGATCATCACACCAAAAGGGAGGACATCCAACAGAATAAGCCCTTGCTGAGAGAAGTTCAACATGCTTCAGAGATGATCATCGCACCAAGAGGGAGGACATGCAACAGAATAAGCGCTTCCTGAGAGAAGCTCAACACACTTCAGAGATGATCATCGCACCAAGAGGGAGGACATCCAACAGAATAAGCGCTTCCTGAGAGAAGCTCAACCTACTTCAGAGATGATCATCGCACCAAGAGGGAGGACATCCAACTGAATATCCTCTTCAGAGTCGCAGAAGAACTTCATTATGACTTTACCAGCTGAGGCTGCGGCTTTGAGCTTTTTCTTCGGAGGACAAGTGGAGTGACGCCAGTCTATGGATTGCTGTATGTTTCCCGTTCGAAGTGATGAATCCATGTTTCATGGCCTGTAACGGTATTCGATAAGAAACTGTCACTATCAGGCTCATAATGCACAAGTAATTCCGCGCTGATGGTCTTTTGTTGCTATTTACTGTCTTCTGTTAGGCGGCGAGGAACCAAGTGGACAAACACCTTTGAGCACGTCAACTGGTGGATGAGTGTACGAGCACTACCAGGAGAGACGACCAGTTGACCAACGAGTTTTTTGATACGATCCATCGATCATATCGAATGAGAGTGTCAGCACGTCCAACATCCAGGAATCACAGCTGTGACAGGCCAGACAGGTTTGCCCGATGGTGTTGCGATGATGACAGACGCCTCGTCCAACAACTTACTCGGCTTTTCTTCACTGCTAACTTTCCGTAGACATTCACCTAGCGCCCATAAATATCTGCGACGCTACGTTTTTTGTTTTTTTTTTTATTGGCAAGAGGAACTGAATGACAGCTTTCTGCTTGTAACGCACATCCGTTACAGATGCTATTGTGAAGGCTACGTATAGCGCCGCTAACGATTGAAACTACTATGGGGTTAAACGGGTTTATTCCACCACATCTCACAAAAAACCACGCATTTTTTCAACATAAATTGGCCGATAAAAAGATGTGTTGCGTTAATTATTGAACGCCCCTCGTAGCTGGTTGCACTCCAGTAGCACATCTGATATCTTGCACTGGCTGCAGCTCGCTAACTGCGCACCACGGACTACTGTGTATTGGCTGTCTTCCCCACATATGTGGTGCCATCGTTTAGAAAGAAAAAAACCATGGTTTTGTACATTTATAACGGTATACAGCGTTGTGGCGTTTGTGGCTTGTTTATTGACTCTCGATTCCACCAGGCGATGTGAACGCCTGATCAGTGGCGGAAGAGCCCGCGGGAAGGCGGCCACCCACGACGCGCGGGTGCCGTTATGAGCTGGCCGGCCCGCCTGTGGTCGCGAAGCAACCGGCGCGATGCGGCGCGGCGCGGCGCTCTCATCAACACTTCCCGCCACTCCTGCAGACGCAGCACTCGTTGCGCAGTCTGCTTCTCTGCGCGGGCGGTGGCCTCAGTAAACGCCGCACGCCACGCTCCGAGACTGTGGTCGTCTTAACATTCTCCACGCCGTCAGCGCACCTACCTACATAATCAGAAGCGAGCGTAGTTACAGATTTGTTACCGGTAGGTTCCGTCAACACGTATTACGGAATGACCCGTGAACTCGCATGGGAATCCCTGTCTGGAAGGAAACGCTTTTTTTGCCAATTAGTTTTCAGAAAATTTAGACATAGGGAATTTACGAGAGTCCGCAGTACGATGCTACTGCCACCAACATACATCTCGCGTAAGGACCACGAAGACAAGACAAGAGAAATCTGGGCTCTCACGCAAGCTTTTAGACATTCGATTTTCCCTCTCTCGCTCCATTTGTGAGTGGATCAGTAAAGGGAATGATTAACATACCCTGCGCTATGTATGGTATAATGGCTTCCCCTTGTAAGTATATATATATATATATATATATATATATATATATATATATATATATATATATATATATACTCCTGGAAATTGAAATAAGAACACCGTGAATTCATTGTCCCAGGAAGGGGAAACTTTATTGACACATTCCTGGGGTCAGATACATCACATGATCACACTGACAGAACCACAGGTACATAGTCACAGGCAACAGAGCATGCACAATGTCGGCACTAGTACAGTGTATATCCACCTTTCGCAGCAATGCAGGCTGCTATTCTCCCATGGAGACGATCGTAGAGATGCTGGATGTAGTCCTGTGGAACGGCTTGCCATGCCATTTCCACCTGGCGCCTCAGTTGGACCAGCGTTCGTGCTGGACGTGCAGACCGCGTGAGACGACGCTTCATCCAGTCCCAAACATGCTCAATGGGGGACAGATCCGGAGATCTTGCTGGCCAGGGTAGTTGACTTACACCTTCTAGAGCACGTTGGGTGGCACGGGATACATGCGGACGTGCATTGTCCTGTTGGAACAGCAAGTTCCCTTGCCGGTCTAGGAATGGTAGAACGATGGGTTCGATGACGGTTTGGATGTACCGTGCACTATTCAGTGTCCCCTCGACGATCACCAGTGGTGTACGGCCAGTGTAGGAGATCGCTCCCCACACCATGATGCCGGGTGTTGGCCCTGTGTGCCTCGGTCGTATGCAGTCCTGATTGTGGCGCTCACCTGCACGGCGCCAAACACGCATACGACCATCATTGGCACCAAGGCAGAAGCGACTCTCATCGCTGAAGACGACACGTCTCCATTCGTCCCTCCATTCACGCCTGTCGCGACACCACTGGAGGCGGGCTGCTCGATGTTGGGGCGTGAGCGGAAGACGGCCTAACGGTGTGCGGGACCGTAGCCCAGCTTCATGGAGACGGTTGCGAATGGTCCTCGCCGATACCCCAGGAGCAACAGTGTCCCTAATTTGCTGGGAAGTGGCGGTGCGGTCCCCTAAGGCACTGCGTAGGATCCTACGGTCTTGGCGTGCATCCGTGCGTCGCTGCGGTCCGGTCCCAGGTCGACGGGCACGTGCACCTTCCGCCGACCACTGGCGACAACATCGATGTACTGTGGAGACCTCACGCCCCACGTGTTGAGCAATTCGGCGGTACGTCCACCCGGCCTCCCGCATGCCCACTATACGCCCTCGCTCAAAGTCCGTCAACTGCACATACGGTTCACGTCCACGCTGTCGCGGCATGCTACCAGTGTTAAAGACTGCGATGGAGCTCCGTATGCCACGGCAAACTGGCTGACACTGACGGCGGCGGTGCACAAATGCTGCGCAGCTAGTGCCATTCGACGGCCAACACCGCGGTTCCTGGTGTGTCCGCTGTGCCGTGCGTGTGATCATTGCTTGTACAGCCCTCTCGCAGTGTCCGGAGCAAGTATGGTGGGTCTGACACACCGGTGTCAATGTGTTCTTTTTTCCATTTTCAGGAGTGTATATTCTCTCCCCCTAACCAAAGATATACCCGACGACAAATTGTTGTTGTTTTATTACAAGGGTCGATCGAAAAGTTTGCAATTGAGGGCGTTGCTGCAGCGTATATGCGACGTAGCGCGAGACCGATGCGGGTACAGAAGCACCGAAATTTTCGTAAGAGATTACTGTAGCATTTGTCTCTTTCCGAGGTGCGTGCAGTAAACGCGAAAAAGTGAATTATGGTGACGTTATTGCCAAATTCGTCCAAACAGCCCCGACATTCCGATATTCTTTTCTTGGCTGCCGAAGGACAACGACCCGTAGAGATCCATCGCTGAATGAAGAATGTGTATGGGGCAGCATGTATATCGAATATACACTGAAGCGCCAAAGAAACTGGCACAGACATGCGTGTTCAAATACAGAGATATCTGAACAGGTAGAAGACCGCACTGTGGTCCCCACCGCCTATATAAGACAAGTGCCTGGCGCAGTTGTTAGGTCGGTTACAACGGCAGGTTATCAAGATTTATGTGAGTTTGAACGTGTTGTTATAGTTGGTACACGAGGGATGGGACATAACATCTCCGAGGTAGCGATGAAGTGAGGATTTGCGCGTACGACCATTTCACGAGTGTACCGTGAAAATCGGGAATCAGGTAAAACATCAAATCTCTGACATCGATGAGGCCGGAAAAAGATCCTGCAAGAACGGGACCAACGACGACTGAAGAGAATCGTTCAACGTGATACATGTGCAACCCTTCTGCAAATTGCTGCAGATTTCAATGCTGGGTCGTCAAAAAGTGTCAGCTTGCGAGCCATTCGTCATCTATATGGACTTCTGGAGCCGAAGGCCCACTCGTGTACCCTTGATGACTGCGCGACGCAAAGCTTTACGCCTCGCCTGGGCCTATCAACACCCACATTGAATGGAAGCCTGTTGCCTGGTCGGACAAGTCTCGTTTCAGATTATATCGAGCGGATGGACGTGCACAGGTATGGAGACAACCTCATGAATCCATGGAGCATGCGTGTCAGCAAGGAATTGCTCAAGCTGGTGCAGGCTCTGTAATGGTGTGGAGTGTGTACAGCTGGAATGATATGGGACCCCTGATACGTCTAAATAGGGCTATGACAGGTGACACGTACGTGAGCATCCTGTGTGATCACCTGCATTCATTGACGTCCGTGGTGTATTCCAACGGAGTTGGGTAATTACAACAGGACAATGCGACACCCCTCACGTCCAGAATTGCTACAGGTGGCTCCAGGAACACTGGTCTGAGTTTAAACACTCCCACTGGCCACCAAACTCCCCAGACATGAACATTATTGAGCATATCTGGGATGCCTTGCAACGTACTGCTCAGAAGAGATCTCCATCCCTCATACTCTACGGATTTATGGACAGCCCTGCAGCATTCATGGTGCCAGTTCCCTCCTATACTACTTTAAACATTTGTCGAGTCTATGCCACATCGTGTTGCGGCACTTCTGCGTGCTCGCGGGGGCCCTACACGATACTTTTCGGGTGTACCTGTTTCTTTGGCTCTTCAGTGCATATACAGGGCAACTGAGCTGCCCCTGCCGATGAGTTTTATGCAATCTGCAACACTTTCAAAACCCCTTGGAGATTTTCATAATCTCTCGTTCGCTACTTGCTATCTGTTAGTCTTACTGAAAAATGAAAAACGTCTTTTTATAGGAAATTTGATGTAGTAAAATTTTGTACTGGGATTTTCGAATTATTCAGGAAAAATGCGTTTGAAGATTACTTTTTTAAGCCTGTCTTGAATAATTCGAAAACTGTGGCATCTAGCAAAAATGTATTGACCTGGCATAGCCCATTCCGACTACCATCTGTTTCCTAACCTAAAGAGGCAGTTGAAACTTCTCAGTAGGACGACACTGAAGACGTAGAAGTTGGTGGCCAGAGTTGAGTTGACTCTCAATCACATGAATTCTCTTTCAGTATACTGTAAGGGACGATCAAAAAGTTTCCATTTGGAGGCAGTACAGTCCAGAATCGGTATGCCAATTAGGGAAAATCGCAGTGGGCACTGAGGCAATCATCCCATCGACGCACCACATTGAAGATAACCATTTGGTAAAACTCCTTGTCCTGTGTGAAGAAGTCCGAAACTGTCTGCTGCACATCCTCGTCCGACAAGAGTACAAGGCCAATTTTTAAGCCACTGAAGGCGTGATAATCACATACGGACAAATCATAACTATAGTGCGGGTGCTCGAGTGCCTCCCACTTGACTGGCGTTAAGTTCTGTGTTACGACGTTTGCGACGTGGAAATGTGCGTTATCATGAGGCAACAGCACTCCTCGTCGCAGTGGTTTTCAACAGGCGCACTACCCCATGCATATTCTTCATTCTGTGATGGACGTCTACCGGTGTTTGTCCTTCGGGAGCCAAGAGAAGGATAACAGCACGTTGATCCTGTTTGGACGCATTTGCTAATCTCGCTGCCATAGTTCGCATTTCCGCATTTACCGCACGCACGTCGTGAAGTCACGAGTGCTACAGTAATCCCTTGACTACATGACGATGCTTCTATACCCTCATCGAAGTCACACTACGTTGAATGTACGCTGCAGTAATGACCCCAAATAGAAACTCTTTGACCGACCCTTTCACAACAGCTGCAACAACAATGTATCATCGAGTGCGTCATCGGCGGCGGGGGGGGGGGGGGTTATATACAGTATAGCCTACCTCCGTTATGTCTGTACAAATCAACGAAAATAAATGCCGGTTCCCCCGTCCCCGCCCCCGCCCCCCTGTAGCTGAGACTCAGTATCGGCCACAATGTGTCACGCCTGTACCTAATGACGTAGAGTTGCTCGGTGACGTGAGAAGACCACAAGCTTGATTGCTATTGTAAGTTTTGTTTAAACGAGAGTTTCATAGTCCCCAATATACTGCTAGAGAGAAATGCAAGCGGTGTTTAGCAGTGGTACTTGTGACGACGCCACAAGAGTTGAGTCATCAGTGAAAGTCTGTTGCAGTACGAATAGGTCGCCGCTGTCCAAGACGCAAGAGAACAGCTACAGTCCAATATTTTGTACAGTGAATGATACTGTTTGGAGAGGGCTACGAGGCCTTATCTGAATTCTCGAGTGAAAACTTCAGACAGACGTGTTACTTAGGATAATTTTACGGCACCCGTGTGACTGTAGGTCCTTAAGGTTATGACCCACAGGTCTTGTTTTATATACAATGCGACAACCTCCTTGCAGTTGTCTTCAAAAATTACCATACTCTAAACAGAACTGGTAAGTTTATTATTGCTTCAGCATCAATAACGAAACGTACAGAAATTAACAACAGTGATAAAATGACGTCGAGAACAGAGTGTAAATATTTAGTAACACAAAAAATGTGAGTACTGACAAGGGAACCTCCCCATTGCACTCCCCTCAGATTTAGTTATAAGGTGGCACACTGGATAGGCCTTGAAAAACTGAACACAGATCAATCGAGAAAACAGGAAGAAAGTGCGTGGAACTATGAAAAAATAAGCAAAATATACAAACTGAGTAGTCCGTGGGCAACATAGGCCACATCAAGGACGACCTGGGCTCAAGAGCGCCGTGGTCCCGTGGTTAGCGTGAGCAACTGCGGAACGAGGGGTCCTTGGTTCAAGTCTTCCCTCGAGTGAAAAGTTTAAATTTTTATTTTCAGACAGTTATCAGAGTTCAGGCACTCACACATAATCAATTTCGCTCTCCAAAATTCCAGGACTTGTTCAGATTTGCTTGGACATATGCAGGATTTGACGGTCTACACACGGAAAAATTTGAAAACGTTAAAAACATATGTTTTGACAGAGCACAGAGAAAACTGTGCGACTGTGAAACTGTTGCATTCATTTGTTGCAGTTTATGTGACACACTCTTATGTTTTCATCACTTTTTTGGGAGTGATTATCACATCCACAAGAAAACCTAAATCGGGCAAGGTAGAAGAATCTTTTCACCTATTAGCCAAGTGTGCAAGTTAGGTGGGTCGACAACATATTCCTGTCATGTGACGCACATGCCGTCACCAGTGTCGTATAGAATATATCAAACGTGTTTTCCTGGATCAAATGTTTTCGGTTCCCATTGGAGAGGCACGTCCTTTCGTCTACTAATCGCACGGTTTTGCGGTGCTGTCGCAAAACACAGACACTAAACTTATTACAGTGAACAGAGACGTCAATGAACGAACGGACAGATTATAACTTTGCAAAAATAAAGTAAGTAAACTTTTCGCTCGAAGGAAGACTTGAACCAATGACCTCTCGCTCCGCAGCTGCTCACGCTAACCACGGGACCACGGCGCTCCTATGCGCACTTCATTCTTGATGCTGCCTATGTTGCCCATGAACTACACAGTTTGTATATTTTGCTTATTTTTTCATAGTTCCACACACTTTCTTCCTGTTTTCTCGATTGATCTGTGTTCAGTTTTTCAAGAGCTATCCACTGTGCCAAATTATAACTAAATTTGAGGGGGGTGCGATGGGTATGTTCCCTTGTGAGAGGAAACACAAAAGACAACATTTACAGGTTGATATAAAATGCAACTGACAAAATTTCTCAGCACAAAGCTATAAAAAGTATCGCTACAGCAAATAACAACAAGACTGTGCCACGGCTAAGCTACGCTTTTGGTGCGGCGTGAGTGGTCGTATGCTGATCTGAACCATTACCTTGGTTACCTGTCACGAAAGCAAGACTTGTGAAGAAACATGACTAATTATGCATGGCTCCAGCGTTAGGCCCGTAATGGGGTCCGTTAGAAACATGGCTGCCAAGGAGAGGAAGAAAGCCAGTGTGCATATCGGGGGGGGGGGGGTGCTTCCGGATGCCATGAAGAGTACAGGGTGCATCCAACTGCAGGTGGTTGCTCATGTCGGTACCAATGACGTGTGTCGCTGTGGAACGGAGGAGATTCTCTCTGGTTTCGGACGGACAGCGGAAATGGTAAAGACGGCCAGTCTCGGTAGCGAGATTAAGGTGATAGAATCGACTGTGGTCCTTTGGTGCAGAGCCGAGTGGAGGGTCTGAATCAGAGGCTCAGGCAGTTCTCTGACCATATAGGCTGCAGATTCCTTGACTTGCGCCATCGGGTAGTGGATTTACGGGTTTCGCTTAATAGGTCAGGTGTGCACTACACACAGGAAGCGGCTACACAGATAGCGGGGCCTGTGCGGAAGGGACTGGGTGGTGTTTTAGGTTGGAGGGTCTCAGGGAACCACAGTAAGGGCGACCGTCTAAAAGGAGGCAGGTAAAACACAGTACGTTAGTTGTAGAAACGATCGGCATTGTGGTTGTAAATTGTCGTAGCTGTGTTGCGAAAGAACCAGAGCTCCAAGCCCTAATAGAAAGCACTGAAGCTCAAATGGTTACAGGTACGGAAAGCTGGCTACAGCCGAAAATAAGTTCAGCCGGAATTTTTTCAAACAATCTAACAGTGTTAAGAAAGGATAGATTAAATACTGCTGGTGGTGGAGTATTTATTGATGTCAGTAACTGAAGTAGATAGTCCAAGTGAAATAGTATGTATGGTTAGAGGTTATACTTGACAATCGCACTAAACTATTAATAGTATCGTTTTACCGACCCCCGACTCAGATGACATAGTTGTTGAACAGTTCAAATAAAACTTCAGTCTCATTTCAAATAGGTACCCCACTCGTACAGTTATAGTCGGTTGTGACTTCAATCTACCCTCGATATGCTGGAAAAATTATACGTTTAAAGCCGGCGGCAGGCATAAATCGTTATCCGAAATTGTACTAAATGCTTTTACAGAAAATTATTTTGAACGATTAGTTCATGAGCCCACTCGAAGAGTAAATGTTTTCGAAAGCGTACTTGGCTTCTTAGCAACAAATAATCCTGGACAAATAGTAACTATCGTGACGAATACAAGGATTAGCTATCACAAGGTAATAGCTGCTAGACTGTATACCGTACAGGTACAACCATCAAACAGATTCGCAAAGTACACCTATTTAAAAAAAGCTGTAAAAATGCTCTTGACGCCGTTTTAAGAGACAGTCTTCACTCCTTCCTTTCTGACTTTGTAAGCGTATAAATGTTGTTGAATGATTTCAAAGAGATAGTATCGACAGCAGTTGAGAGATATATACCACATAAATTAACAAATGATGGTACTGATCCCGTATGGTACACAAAACTGGTTAGCTCGTTGTTTCAGAAGTAGCGAAAAAAACATGCCAAATTTAAAAGAACGCAAAATCCCCCAAACCTGCAAAGTTTTGCAGAAGTTCAAAATATAGCGCATACTTCAATGCGAGATGCTTATAATAATTTCCACAATGAAACTCTGTCTCAAAATCAGGCAGAAGACCCAAAGAGATTCTGGTCATACATAAAGCACACCAGTAGCAAGAAGCCATCAAGTACCTTCACTGCGCGATAACAACGGTGAAGTCAATGATGACAGTGCCACTAAAGTAGAGTTATTAAACACGGTTTTCCGAAACTCCTTCACCAAAGAAGACGAAGTAAATATTCCTGAATTATAATCAAGAATAACTGCCAAGATGAGAAGCATAGAAGTATGTATCCTCGATGTCGCGAAACAGCTTAAATCACTTAATAAAGGCAAGGCCTCCGGTCCAGGCTTTGTACCACTCAGGTTCCTCTCAGAGTATGCTGATACAATAGCTACATATTTAGCAATTGTATACAACTACTCGCTCACAGAAAATCCATACCTAAAGAGTAGAAAATTGCTCAAGTCACACCAATACCCAAAAAGGGAAGTGGGAGTAATCCGTTGAATTACAAGCCCATATCACTGACGTCGATTTGCAGTAGAGTTTTGGAACACATACTGTATTCAAACATTATGAAGTACCTTGAGGAAAACGATTTATTGACACATAGTCAGACGGATTCAGACAATATCCTCCTTGCGAAACACAACTAGCTCTTTATACTCATGGAGTGATGAGTACTATCGACAGGGGATGTCAAATTGATTCCATATTAATTGAATTCCAGAAGGCTTTCGACACCGTTCCTCACAAGCGTCTTCTACCCAAACTGCGTGCCTATGGAATATCGCCTCAGTTGTGCGACTGGATTCGTGATTTCCTGTCAGAAAGTTCGCAGTTCGTAGTAATAGACGGAAAGTCATCGAGTAAAACAGAAGTAATATCCGGCGTTCCCCAAGGGAGTGTTATAGGCCCTTTGATGTTCCTGATCTGTATTAACGACATAGGAGACAATCTCAGGAGCCGTCTTAGATTGTTTGCAGATGATACTCTCATTTACCGTCTTGTAAAGTAATCAGATGCCCAAAACGAATTGCAAAATGATTTAGATAAGATCAGGTTACCCTCCATTCAGAGGCTGTTGCACGCAGCGACCGTTATTTTTATTTGTAAATAATAGATTTCAGCTATCAGTCGTCTTTTGGAATTTTTATTGGCAGATCTAGATTTCAGATAGAAACTAGCCATTCTGAATGCACTATCATTTTTGGTCAATAATACATGTAATGCCTGTTGGTCGGGCTTTGTCCACAGTTCATTGAATACTAATGATTACTATTATAGAATACTAATGGCTAGTTTCTAGCTGAAATCTAGATCTGCCAATAAAAATTCCAAAGGACGACTGATAGCTAAAATCTATTATTTACAAATTTAGATAAGGTATCTGTATGATGTGAAAAGTGGCAGTTGATCCTGAATAAAGAAAGGTGTGATGTTATTCACATGAGTACCTAAAAGAAATCAACTAAATTTCAATTACGCGATAAGTCACACAAATCTGAAGGCTATAAATTCAACTAAATACATAGGGATTACAATTACAAATAACCTAAATTGGAACTATAACATAGATAATGTTGTGGGTAGAGGAAACAAAAGACTGCGATTCACTGGCAGAACACTTAGAAGGTGCAACAGATCTACCAAAGAGACTCCTTGCACCACACTTGTCCGCCCTATTCTGGGATATTGCTGTGCAGTGTGGGATCGTTATCAGGTAGGACTGACGGATGCCATCGAAAAAGTACAAAGAAGGGCAGCTCGTTTAGTGTTATCGCGAGAAAGGGCCACAGACGTAATATGTGAATTGGAGTGGCAATAATTAAAACAAAGGCAGTTTTCGTTGCGACGGGATCTTCTCACGAAATTTCAATCACCAGTTTTCTTCTCCGATTGCGAAAACACTCTGTTGGCACACACCTACGTAGGGAGAAATGATCATCATGATAATATAAGAGAAATCAGGGCTCGCACAGTAAAATTTAAGTACTCGTTTTTTCCGCGCGCCGTTTGAGTGGAACGATAGAGAGACAGCTTGTTCATTGAACCCTCTGTCAGGCACTTTATTGTGAATAGCAGAGTAATCGCGTAGATGTACATACATCTCCCGAGGAATATTATACCGGGTGGTTAAAAAAGAAACAAAAGATTTCAGTTGTCTGCTACAGACAAACTGTAAAAGATAGAGAAATACGTTGAGCATGTAACTGGATAGAGTAAGGTTCAGTTTTGACACAGCTGTACTGTTTGTTTGTTGCAACATGGCGACTACACCACAGGAGGAATCATTTGGTGTATCGCAATTTTCGTGAAGTCAATCCCATTCAAGTGAAAAGTGCATACAGCTGACGATTCAGCAAGAAGTCGCCTCTGCATAATCAGATTTATGACTGACATAAAAAATTCTTGGAAGTTGGTTGCATATGGAAAGGGAAGAACACTGGTCGGCCACGCACGTCGGATGCAAACGTCGAGCGTATCCGAGATGTGTTCACACGGAGCCCTCGTAAGTCCACAAGACGGCAGGTCAGGAGCTTCAACTTCCTCAGACAACAGTGCGGCGTTTTCTGAAACGACGCGTGCATATGAAGCAGTGGCGTATACATATGGGGGCCGCGCGGGGCGCCCCTCCTCCCCCCCCCCCTGCCCCATCGCCTGTTTGAGGCCTCACGCGCCGCTCACGCCAGTCAGCCCGCACGGTATTCGTTCGTTTCTTTCCTCAGTCGACTCGACTGAATCGAGCTATCGAGTAACTGCTTTCCTACGTAGCACGCGCGTCCGCGTCAGCGTATTTTATATCTTTGTCTGACACACAGATAACGAACACATACCTACGAGGAAAGTCGCGGCCATTGTAGTGATCTCGATACGTTGTTCTGTCTGGCATTTGCTCGAGAAGAGTCGCGAATATTCTACTGTCTTGTGATTAAAAAGAGACTAATGGGAGAGATACTTCAACACATGCAAACGAGCATAAACGCCCTTAATGATCGTGATTCTGTTATGCAAGCATTGCCTGTTTGTCCTAGATCTGACTTGGCACACGCTGTACAGAATATTTGCTTGTCTACCTGCATGTATTGCTACAGAAGAAAGAAGTTTTCCAACATTGCGGCGTACAAACACACGGCTGAGGTCGACAATGTAGGAGGATCGACTTAATGGCTTAGCTCTGTTCAGCACTCATCCTGATATTGATTGTCCTATTGACGATGTAATTAATCAATTTGCCAGGAAGAACAGGCGCATAAAATTCATAATTTAAGGAAGATAACCACAACTGTAACTTTTTTGTATCATAAGACGGCATTGTCTTGTATATGTGTACAATCATTTTAAATAAAACTTTATTGAACTTTGCATGTGACTTGATTATTTTTTATTACGGTAAATGTAAAGGTAGCTCACGATATCTTTAGTGCCCCTTCCTTGAGGTTTTTCTGTATATGACGCCTTACAAGTTTCAATTACTACAGCGATTGCATCCCGGCGTCCATAACAGAAGGTAAGACTTAAGCGTTTCAGTTCTCCAGGATGTGGCAGTGGATACATTTTCCGAAAGATTCATACTTTCGAACGAATCGACGCTTCATCTGTCAGGTAATGCAGCATAATGTAATAATTTTGGGGTCACAAAACACAGGCGTCGTCGTCGAACATGGAAGAGACTCGCCGAAACTGAATGTGTTTTGTGCCGTTTCTATTCACAAAGTTTATGAACCATTCTCTTTTGCGGAGGCAACTGTGACAGAAATGTCACACCTGGACACGCTGCAAACTTGGTTGTTTCCCGAACTCGAATGTTCCAGTGATTTCATTCTTATGCATGACGGCGCCACGCCTGACTTTCACCATGAGGTGTGGCGTTATCTTAACAACACCATCCCACAACGTTGGCTCGGAAGAGGTGGACAACGAAATCTTGTTCTTTGCTTTTGGCCTCACACCTTGGGATTTATTTATGTGCTGTTACATGAAAGACATAGTCTTTGTCCCAAGTGTGACAGTTACTCTTCGACAGCTTAGAAACAGAATTGTTGAAGCTTTTGATTGAATAAATATGGGCTTGTTGATTCGTGCGTGGAATTAAATGAACTACCATTTTGATGTTTCTGAGCAACCCGTCGTGCTCATGTAGAGCGAATGGTATAATACCTGTGCGAAAATAAAACTTTGAAGCCTCCTCTACAGAATGACATGCACAATGTGTTTCTATCTCTGATAGTTTGTTCCAATAGCTCTGGAAGCTTGTCTGCAAGAAAGTCTGGGTAATGGAGCCTAGTAAGACGGTACGGTAGCGCAATAGGCGCAGTCATTTGCTTGTCTGTCACACGACACATATTTTCAGAGAAGCGTCTTTGGAAAAGGGTCTGCACAAAGGCAGGCGTGTTTCCGTCGGATCGCCGATGGAAGTTACGGGTGTTACTGATAACGTCACGAATGAAAGTGACTTCAGCAGTAAACAGAATTGATGGGATTAATATCGGAGAACTGTATTTAGCCAACAACAAAATTCTAATTCTTTATTTTCAACTTCCTGCTTAAGGCTGTGAGTCCGCTGTAAATAATAAGGGTAGAGACCGTGTATATATAATGTCACCGTATTCTTGTATATGAACACCGATATGCGAATAAATTCTTCTACCGCACCTGCACTCTGTTCATTTGCTCGCTCACGTGATTTACGACTGCTAGGGACTGGATCACCACACGCAGTTTGGGGTAAACACACGTAAAACACTCTTGAATCTGGTAGGCCTATTATGCGGTTAGAAAATCGTCTACTGTATGTTATACAACTAGCAGCAGCGTTTCCAATTTAAAGTTCACACACAAATACCATATTGGCATACTTAGCATCTGTAAATACGTGCGGCACGCCTAAAGGATAGAACAGAATTGTCCAACTGATCACCTAACAAATCACAATCAAAATCACAGTTCAAAAATTCATTGGTGTAAATTCAAGCACAAGTTCACAAAACAAAAACGAAGTTGATAAATATTCTTGTAGCATCTATAGTGCCGAAACCCAGACTGAAACAATAAAAATTGGAGACGTTATACTGACTGTTTTATCCTAATTATTTTATACTACGACATTCTAAAATATTTACTATTTCCTCCTGGAACAGGCTGCATATGATACTCATTCTCAGTTGGTAAAATTCTTGAAGGACCTTCCTGCTGCGGCGTGGTACGACGGCAGCTTCCGAACACGGCCTCAAGGACTCATAGGACTCATTAGCAACTGAATCACACCACGTGACGTCCGCGTAGCGTTAATGAGCAGCTGAGTCCGGGCACCGACGACTTTTGCTCTTCCGCTTCTAATGAGCGTTCGTCTAGCTGTTTGTATCACCAGCGGACAAGCCCAGAGCAAACTTTGGGGTAGTTAGGAAATTACCCAAAGGTTGTTCGGCTACGTGGCAATCTCCTGCGTTTGTTTATGACACTTCCGAGACAACAGATATGAACCGACGTTGTCGTCTCGACTGTTAACTCAGCTGTGGACAATTTCCATTTTTGACTAGAGTTTCTTACAGATGAGACTGTGTTGCTAGGAACAGATCGCTGTTCACGATTCCGGTCGCACTCCTATCTATATAAATGAAAATGTAAATGTTCGTTAGTTCAAAACCGTTAATCTCCGAAAGTTCTCGCTGATTGCTTTGAAATTTGGCACAACGTTGCATTTTAATACATATGTGTTTTTAGGTACCCATAACTTTTAGGAATTTTTGTAACAACATTTTCCTATTATTAAATTTATAAAAAATTACGTATTACACATATGAAAAAATAGGTGTATAAAACACAGGTGTATTCAAATACAACGTTGTGTTAAAATTGTAAAGCATTCGGTCAAAAACTTTCTGAGATTTGCGGTGCAAGCGCTAATAGAAAGCACCGATGCTCAAATCCTTATAGGCAATGAAAACTGGCTACAGCCGGAGATACGATCAGCCGAAATTTTTGCGAAGGACCTAACGGTGTTCAGAAAGAGTAGGCTAAATACAGTTGGCACTGGTGTGTTTGTTGATATTAGAAGCAGTTTATCTAGTAGCAAAATTGAAGTAGATAGTTCCTGTGAGTCAGTGTGGGTAGAAGTCAAGCTTGGCAACCGGAATGAAATAGTAATTTGATGCTTTTACCGACCTTCTAACTCAGATGATACAATTGCCGAAAGGTTCAAAGAAAACTTGAGTCTAATTTGAAACACGTACACGACCCATACAATTAAAGTTGGTGGTTACTTCTATTTACCCTCGATATGTCGGCGGAAATACATCTTTAAATCCGGAGGTACGTATAAAACACCATGTGAAATTGCGCTAAGCTCATTCTCTAGAAATTATTTCGAGAAGTTAGTTCATCGGCCCACTCGAATAGTAAACGACTGTGAAAACGCAATCGAATTCTTAGCAACAAATGATCCTGAGAGGCCGGCCGGGGTGGCCGAGCGGTTCTAGGCGCTACAGTCTGGAACCGCGCGACAGCTACGGTCGCAGGTTCGAATCCTGCCTCGGGCATGGATGTGTGTGACGTCCTTAGGTTAGTTATGTTGAAGTAGTTCTAAGTTCTAGGGGACTGATGACCTTAGCAGTTAAGTCCCATAGTGCTCAGAGCCCCTTTGATCCTGAGCAGGGATCAAAACGGATACAGGGGTTAGTAAGCACAGGGTTGCCGTAGCGAGACTACAAAAATAAACATAAAATATATGCATTCAAAAAAGCAGAAAAAATTCACTTGGCGCTTGTCTGAAAGGCTGTCTCCACTCCGGCAAAATTAACAATGTAAGTGTGGACCAGATGTGGCTTGAAAACGAAGAAATAGAATTGACATCAATTGAGACATTTATACCAAATAAATTAACAAATGATGTAGCTGATCCCATGTAATAAAATAGGTCCAAAATCTGTTGCAGAAACAATGAAAAAAGCATCCCAAATTAGATTCGCTATCTTTTACAGAAGCTCGAAATTTAGCGAAAATCAATGCGAGATGCTTATAAGTTTCCGTAATGAAACTTCGTTTCGCAACCTGGCAGAAAATCCATAGAAATTCTGATGGTACGGAAAAGTTTGTTAGCGGCAGGCAAGACACAATCAATGCGTTCTCCGCACGGTAGCAATGGTAATGCTATTGACGATCGACGACAGTGCTGCCAAAGCAGAGTTACTAAAAAAAGCTATCCAAAATTCCTTCGCCAAAGGAGACAAAGTAAATATTCCAGAATTCCATTCAAGAACAGCTACCAACATGAGTAACTAAGAAGTAGATATCCTCGGAGTAGTGAAGCAACTTAAATAACTTAATAAAAGCAAGTCTTCCGGCTCGGACTGTATACCAATTAGATTCTTTTCAGAGTATGCTGACGCAACAGCTCCATACTTAACAGTCATATACAACCGCTCGCTCGACGAAAGATTCGTATCCGAAGATTGGGAAGTTCCATAGGTCACACCAATATTCAAGAAAGGCAATAGGAGTAATCCACTAAATTACAGGCGCATATCATGAACGTCGATAAGCAGCAGGATTTTGGAAGATATGTTGTTCAAACATTATGAATTACCTCGAAGAGACACACTGTAGGATTTAGGAGACATCGTTCTTGTGAAACGCATCTATATGTCTACTCACACGAAGTGCTGAGTGCTATCGAGAAAGGATTTCAGATTAATTTCGTATTTTTAGGTTTCGAGAAGGTTTTTGACAACATACAGTATGTTATCAAAAGTATCCGGACACCTGGCTGAAAATGACTTACAAATTCGTGGTGCCCTCCATCGGTAATGCTGGAATTCAATATGGTGTTTGCCCACACTCAGCCTTGATGACAGCTTCCACTCTCGCAGGCATAAGTTCAAGCAGGTGCCGGAGGGTATCTTGGAGAATGGCAGCCCATTCTTCACGGAGGGCTGCACTGAAGAGAGGTATCGATGTCGGTCGGTGACGCCTGACACGAAGTCGGCGTTTCAAAACATCCCAAAGGTGTTCTATAGGAGTCAGGACAGGACTCTGTGCGGGCCAGTCCATTACAGGGATCTTACTGTCGTGTAACCACTCCGCCACAGGCCGTGCGTTATGAACAGGCTCTCGATCGTGTTGAAACATGAAATCGCCATCCCTGAATTGCTCTTTAACAGTGGGAAGCGAGAAGGTGCTTAAAACATCAATGTAGACCTGTGCTGTGATAGTGCCATGCAAAACGACAAGGGGTGCAAGCCTCCTTCATGAAAAACACAACCACACCATAACACCATCGCCTCCGGATTTTACTGTTGGCACTACACACGCTGGCAAATGACGTTCACCGGGCATTCACCATACCCACACCCTGCCATTGGATCGCCAAATTGTGTACCGTGGTTAGTTATTCCACACAACGCATTTTCACTGTTCAATAGTCCAACGTTTACGCTCCTTACACCAAGCGAGGGGTCGTTTGGGATTTACCGGCGTGATGTGTTGCTTATGAGCAGCCACTCGACCATGAAATCCAAGTTTTCTCACCTCCTGCTTATCTGTCATAGCAGTTGCAGTGCATCCTGATGCTGTTTGAAATTCCGATGTGATGGTCTGGATAAATGCCTGCCTATTACACATTACAACCCTCTTCAACTGTCGGCGGTTTCTGTAAGTCAACAGACGAGGTCAGCCTGTACGCTTTTGTGTTGTACGTGTCCCTTCTCGTTTCCACGTCACTATTACATAGGAAACAGTTGACCTTGGAATGTTTAGGAGTGTGGAAATCTCGGGTACAGAGGTATGACACAAGTGACACCCGATCACTTGACCACGTTCGAAGTCCGCGAGTTCCGCCACGAGATAACACTGCATTGTCATCCAGTTATGAGTTATGTGAAAGTTTCATGTTTCTAGCTCATCGGGAAGTTACTATGTACCGAACAGACAAGCAAACTATACACCGCCAAACATCAGGCACCAAAGTGAGTTAATATTACATTGTAATCTAGTTCTGAGTTATGTTGAACGTTTCAAGTCTGTAGCTCGTCTAGAAATTAGTTTAAAATCAATTACAAAATTTGAACCCGAAAGATGGACAAACAGAAAAACAAAGTACCCTCCGCCACGTACCAGACAAGGAAGCGAATTAATATTGCATTGTCATTCAGTTGTGGGCTATGTTGAAAGTTCCAAGTATCTCGCTTATCCGGAAGTTACTTTTTAATCAATTGCAAAATGTGTACTGTGCAGACAAACAGACAGAAAAACTAATTATCCTCCGACACACACTAGACACTAAAGAGAGTTCATACTGCATTGTCATCCACTTATATGTAGAAAGATTCAGTATTGTAAGTCATCAAAAAGCTAGTTTAAAATTAATTGCAAAATTTGTACCGAACAGCAAACAGACAAGAAAGCGACCTAATAAAAACGTGTTAAAGTAATACGTGTCTCTCGCTAAGGTCAGGTACAACGCAGACCGACTTTTTTAATATGTAAAAACGCACGCAATTTCCTCAAAGAATCTTATTTTTCTTAAGAAACTGTAGTTTTCTTTTTTTATAAACAAGTATTAAAATACATTTTTATACCAATAGTTTCCACCCAATTACTTCCTGCAGCAACGACTCCCAAAGGCTTAGAGAAAGACAGCATTACCTTTCAACAGGTTATTTATTGTAGAGGAATTTCAGTATAATACGTATAACTGCAATCATTCATGTTTTCGAATTATTATGTGTAAGAAAGAAGGAGTGTCCATTTAACATTACCAAGGTATCCATATGCCCAAGGCATTGCAATATTGTAACGATCGCCGAAAGTACTATGAAGTTTTTTTGTTTAGTTTGTATCCATGATTTGGGAGCCAGTCGCTTTAATAGGTACGAATGAGTAATCCAATCTGGATAATAATTAGTTTATTTATGTAGGAGAACAAAATAATTCTGTGCATAGTGTGCTGACGAAAGCGAATGGTCATTGAAAGAAAACAATCTGAATTTTTTATTTCGAAAGGGCCACTCACTGAGATAGCTATTTATGTATTTGTTGAGAACTTAATAAAATCTTTAAATGACAAAATATCACCAAATGGGCCTTCACTGGCTTATCAAAGGCAGCTGATTGTGTTAGTCGTAATAATCAGCTTGAGAAGTTCAGTTTTTATGAAGTGCATAGTAAAGCACATACTTAGTTCAGTTCTTATGTAAGAAACAGAACACAGAAAGTTACCCCAGGCTGTTCGAATGACACAAAAAGGACGGCCACGTCATATGCTTGGAGGATATTATTATCGATGTCCCATAGGGTTTTATCATTAGCCCAATGTTCATTTTGCTTTATGTTACTGGTCTCCCATTTTATTTCAATAAATGAGCTAATTTTCAGCTATGAAAAGCGCAGCTCATCTAGTTCCGAAATGCAAAAGTATCCTACTTCCTGTTCACCTAATACATCAACAAGAAATAATAACAGGGTAGAAAGTTGCAAATTCTTAGGTGTGCATATTAGTGAAAACTTTAACCGAAAAAGTTAAATAGCAGACATGCCAAAACGTTTAGTTTCGGCTATTTTTCCCATAAGAATAATTGCTGACTTTCAGGGCATAGAAGTTAGGAAGTAAAATAGTTTACATATTTTCATCCACAAATCTCTTATGGGATAATATTTTTAGGGTAATTCCTTACTTAGGAAGAAAGTATTCATTGCCGAAACGATAGTAATTAGAACGACCTGTGGGTTGTACACATACATCTCGCTGGATTCACTTGTGAGGTTTACTATCAACAATCCATATTAGTTTGAGAGTAACGCAGATATTAACTAGCACAACTCTAGAAGGAAAAATGATCTGCGTTATACTAAATTTGGTGTAGAGAAGGGTGAAATATGGAGCTGTAAAACTCTTTGCTAATGTACCCAAAGAAATAAAATGATTGAGAGACAGCAGACGTGTTTAAAAAGTAGGTAAAAGGTGTCTCACCTCGACAAGTTGTTTTCTACCACTTAGGAATTCTTGGATACAAATTATTGATCATTTATACAACAAAAAACTGCAATTGCCAAACAAGTAGGTATATAAATAATTTTTTCCATTATGTTTTGTGTTTATTGAGACGATATGTTGCACATTATACATTTATCATGAATATGATCGGAACACGCAACTCACTAATATACTTACAAAAGTAACATATACAGAGAGACAGCGCTGCCATTTGGTTAAAACAGTTCACATCCATTCTTTTGTGCAGCCTATCAGCTGTCACGGTATCGGTCTATAACCTATCCTAAATAATAGTGGTGTATTCCAGCCAGAGTAAATAGAGCGTTTTGTTGATGAAAACTTGGTATCAATGTGGCTCTGACGTAAGGAAGATCGGCGCTTGAACTCTCAGACGCTGGTGATTTTTTTCATAATTTTTTATTAAACTATACGATACAGGATTTATGTGATTAGAAATTCTCGGGGTAGTATTAATTTTTTGTTGACTGGTTTGATGCACGTTTTTAATTCCTGTTGTTTTCTAGAAATACTCTTTACTTTAGCACAGCGACATTCCACACCATCAACGACCTGCCTTAGATACTCTAGCTAAGGCCTGCAACTGTGGTTCCTTCTTTCCATCATACCCTCAGCCACAACTCACGTCATCTGTTCGTTTCTTTACGTTCTTTATTAGATATTTTTTCAACAGGTGAAAGATGGTTTACAAACAAACATTAAGAATAACTCGTGGAGTAAATTCATCTTCGGGATCCATGAGAACTGTAAGAGGAATAAAACCTATTTGAACCTGTATTCAAAGATTAGCACTTCTTACGTATCAGAAACTGATTCGTCAACACAATTATACCACATGGCTAAAATGTGAAGATGCATATAACAATAATTGTTGACAGCTGAAAATATTGATTGGATCCATCCAAAAAGACGAAAACAAATAATCACAATAAAAGATGCTAAGAGTTGATATCAAAGAATTTACCCTTACACTCCCTCCAGTTTTACTTCCTCCTCCATTACAATATAAAATATACATAGTGGATAAATATGAAAAACGTGAAACAGCTAAATTAATAATGAGAACTACAGCACTGTAAACAATAAAACAGAGATACTCTGAAAATCTGTGGCTTCACATCTATACAGATGACTCATTAAAGGAAAAAGAAGCATACGTTTATGTAGGAGTAGTCAGCAAATTAATCTTTCTGCCGAATTTTAGAACCGCAACGCTCAAACTGAATGTTATGTTGAAACCATCAGAATTGCAGTAAGTTAGCTAAATATTTTTGACCCAGTTCGAAAAACAAGCAGTCATATTTGTGATTCTAGACAAAAAAATCAAAAAAATATTTCAAGTTAAAGTACTTAAAAAAGTAATTAAATCACTACAACAGTCGAAAAAGATAATTGCAGTTCAGTGGTTATCATATCACTGTGTCGCACAGTTAGATGATAATAAAAAAGCAGATTTTCTAGCCAAAAAAAGTATAACAATTACAGACGTTGCAAGGGTTAACATGTTGTATTTTATAGTGAATCGCACTATTAACTACCTGCTTCAGGAATAATTAAAATAATTAAATACAATTTCATGTGAGGGAAAGATCTGGGGATGCCTTACTGACTGTTCAGTAGTACCTGATGGGCCAAGAGGAGAATGAGTAGCTACATTCCAAATAACTACTGGACACGACTTTTTGTCCACACAGCTGCATAAGATCTCCATCCTGCCTTCTCCAGAATGTCTGCTGTACCACAAGACTGGTTCGATCATGAAGAAAGGACATCTAAAAGACTATAAAATATTAAGTGATTGTAATTCAGACTTAACGAAACTGAATTGGGTAGGAAGAGGGCGAATGACCGTAATTCAGGGGCCAGAACATTAATATAATATTTTACTTTTCTCGTTTATTAGCAACAGGACATCTCAGTTCGTTGACAAATCCATCTGATAACCCACAACACAAGTCATGCCACGTTTCAGAAGTTTTTAATCGTGTTTTCTGGTTTCTTAACCAAGCAGAGCTGTACTGAAAACGCATCTTTTCATTTTTTATCTCCTGATTTAAAGTTATTGAT
The DNA here is from genome assembly GCF_023864275.1 of Schistocerca cancellata. NCBI lineage: Eukaryota > Metazoa > Arthropoda > Insecta > Orthoptera > Acrididae > Schistocerca > Schistocerca cancellata. The sequence continues at coordinate 216,074,637 of NC_064633.1, read as the reverse complement.
GTTAGCAGCTGTTTTTTATAAGCAGATCTTTAATGTTGTTCAGTCCTTATTGTTAGCTGTATCTTACTAGGGAGAGACTGGAGACGATATAAACATTGCAATAAATAGTAAATCAAGCACAGCCTTAGAAAGGTCGGCTACTGAAATTTTCGTAGCCAATTCTCTGTAAAAACTAGTAAAATGTTTCCTGCTCTGCAGAATATGCCTAAAATATAACAACAGGCAGATATGAGGAGTTGACAGTATTAACTTATTGGGATTACCGCTTATAAGGAGTGTGTCACAACTCTCCATTACACTGAAAACAATATAGTCAACTTAACGCTATTCTTTGTATTGTGTGAGCAATCAGATATCGACAGTAACAATCTGAGGACGAAACATGGGAGCGCAACTCTAAGTATTCTTGTGAGTCGAGGTCCGTCTGCGAGAGTGGAAGTAGTAGTGTCGGTCAAGAGCTTAGAGACAGAGGGCGTGTCACGCTGCCCTCACATCGGTGACGGCAGATCTTACCACACTCAAGGCCTGATTTCGTTTATATAGCCAGGAGAAATTTAGATGGCTTAACTATGCTTGAAGATGGAGTTCAAGGTAAAATTCGCAAGCATAGTGCAAAAGCAATTGCAGGGATATAGGCTCGTGATTGTTAGTCTGAGTTTGCAATAATCTCATGTTTTGCTTGTCAGTTAAAGAAGCCTCCTTACCCTCCAAATAATAATAAATATGCTGTGATTATTAAATGTTAATGTAACGTTGAAATTGAAATAACTTGTTAATCTGGCACTTAGCCGTTATTGATACCTATGTCATTGTAATTGTCATCGTCTATTATTGGTTATGGCTTATGATGACTCTGAAGTGTTAAATATACTTAATTTATGAAATCCCTTCTCAAAAGTTATTTAGTAGTTAACAGGGCCCTAGTAAACTACTTTTTATTAAATTCATTCTTAGTAACAATAAACTTTACCCGCTGCTGCTGCGTGCTGCTGCGAATTGCTGTAAACAACATGGAAAAAGGCAATCATCTAAAGACATTTTCAGCAACAAACATTTTCAATAACATGCTACCAGCCACAAAAATTCAACTAATATATTTAAGAAGAATCTAAAGGATCTACTGGTGGCCAACTCCTACACCACTGATAAATTTCTTAGCAGAATTGATATGTATATGTTATTAATAATATCACATAATGTGAATATTGCGTACAATCTGCCTTCTTTATAAATTCTGTGCTGTAATGAGATCAATGTAAATAAATGCTGTAAAATGTTTTTTATTTTACTTTTTTATTTGATGATGCGTGGCTATAGTAGCCTAAGTGTGTTAAACATTTAGTGTTTGATGACATGTGTTACCCTACATCCATTTAAATGTAAATATCGCTAAGACTTTTTTGACCGATTACCCATTTACAAGCGCATTTTCATTTGGAACCTGTGGAAGGTACATTAGCATATCTGTTCTTATTTTGCAAATATTTATTATGTATTCTTGCTTTCTGACATGTCCACATTACAGAGGATCCCCTCATTATGGTTGAATTAGAAGAGAAGTACATCTAATCTAATCTGTATCTTGCATGCTACTTCCTCATCTATTTTACTTCAAAGATAGCAAACTTCGCCCATCACATGATCTCTTGGTCCATCATTAAGTCACCCTATATGCTCATGTACAGGATACACCGCTTGTTTACTTTGGTGATTACTGCTTTTGTGTCTTTGACCTTATCATGCTAGCTTTTCGTCCTTGACATATTACTCCCATACTGAGATAGTCCATTGTCATTATCAGCATGACGGACTGCCCTTCTAAGGGGCCCAGGTTCGATTCCTGGCTGGGTCGTGGATTTTCTACGTTCAGGGACTGGGTGTTGTGTTGTCTTCATCATCATTTCATCCCCATCCGGCGCGCAGGTCGCCCAATGTGGCGTCGAACGTAATAAGATCTGCACCAAGAAGGCTGGACCTGCCCTGTAAGGGGCCTCCCGGCCAATGACTCTAAACGCTCATTTCCATAGTCCTTTACCTGATTCACTGCCTCTTCAACACACAAATAAATATCAGTGCTGACAATGAATAACATTGAGTAACAACATTCCTGATTTTGACCTCTTGTGTCATTCATTTAGTGCTGACTGATCCAATCAACTTCGAATAAAGAAAGCAGGTCACACTTCTATCCCTGTCTAACAAACGTTTTGGAATTCCATGTGTAATAAGTGCAACAATACTGCAGTGCAGATTCCCACTCAAGGTGTCACCCTCGAGACAGTTGGAAAAACCTGATTAATTTGTTGTGAAACAATCTACATCTCATTGGGAACCATCATCGCAATTTGTTAGATCATTCTTAATTGCACGAATGTATTTTCCTTTTTTTAGCTAGTGATAAAGATCCTAACATAATTGAAATTACATGTTCTTTAATTCCGATATTTTTATATTATTACTGAAGGAGACCCTTTCATATACGTCAGAATAGATAATCAATGAAACTTTTCGCCTTCATATGTATCCATACATACCAGTGAATTAAAATCACCCGCCACATTTTCCTCTCTGTATTTAGAGGCTAGTTCCTCTAACTACTTAAGAGATTTTTGATACAGTTTTCAGTAATAGATATACTGATTCACGAAGAATATTTGTGAGTACGATTCATAAATATTTCGTGCAAATTAGCTGTACTTTCATGATACTTTTCGATTAAAACTTGCCTCGTGTGAGCTTTACTGACGTGCGCTTCATGAAACTTCACAAACTAAACATATAAAACACAACAAAAATTAGTTGCTATGTGGTCTCCTTGTTAGTGCTACTCGTGAGACGGGGCCGGTTGCTAGTCTACATCTAAATCTATAGTATGCAAGCAACATTACGGTATACGATGAAGGATACTGTGTGTAATGCTCTCACATTCTTGTTTCTCGTTCCCTCCCCGAGAGGTGCGCGGTACTAAAGACTGTTGCTAAGTGTTCGTATGAGTTTCAGTCCCTCTGATTTCACCTTCACGATATTTTCACAAACTACTTGTAGGAGGAAACAATATGCTAGCTAAATCTTCCAGGAACGTCGACTCACCGAATTTTAACGTAAACCATAACACTGTGCTAATTGCCTCTCCTGGAGCGTGCATCACTGGAGTTAATTGATCATTGACACTTTTAGCCTTACTAAACGAATCCGTAATGAAATTTTCTGCCGATCTTTGGATGTCTTCTGCTTCCACTATCAACCTTATCAGCGAAGGGCTCCAAAATGTGGAGCAGTACTTACATATTAGTCGAATAGGGGTTTCGTAAGCTACCTACTACACGGATGGTCTACACCTCCTGAAGGTTATTTTAATAAATTTAGTCTGGCATGTGGCTTTCACTTGATAAGTTTTATGTGGTCGTCCCTGTGGTATCAACGTTCGATACCACACTTGTTAGGGGTTGCAGATATCGACCGCGGTCCGTAATAGATATCGCTGGACCCGCAAGTCGCGACTAGTGCCGCAAGCACCGCTCCGCGACTTGTGACAAGTATGCAGCGAGCTCTCGTCCACTCTTGCTCGGGACGTCAATTAGGAATGTAGCACAGCCTTCAGCTGATACGAAGCAACCTCTAACAAGGCGCTTAGTCAAGTATGGCATAAGATAATATATTATTTTTTACCAACGACTACTAATTATTTCAGTCGTTGCAGATACAGACTATGCAGCAATCTCCTATAAAGCGAGAGAAAAACGACTATCTAGCTGCCTCCGTATGAGCCCTAATTTTTCATATCTTATCTTCGTGATCCTTATGTGCAATGTATGTTGTCGTCAATAGAATCGTGTGACAGTCAGCGTCAAATGCCAAATCTGCAATATATGTTTGTATTTAGCATTGGCCGTCTGTCATTATAACAACTGACGATGAGAATCATAACAGTCCCACTTGAAACGCGTACGTTTCATATGTATTCATTACCAGCGATGGCGAAGCATGACAGAATCTCTGAGAGTTATTTATCGTTGCTAGTCTGCGCTTGACCGCGCGAGACGACAGTAGAAGTAGAGCGCGGGAGACGACAAGAGTAGTGTGTGTGGAGTCGGCAGAGAGAGTGGTTCAGTAGCGAGTTGCTCTCGGTCGGCAGTAGTAGTTAGTCGGTAGTTGCGTGTAGCGAGTCAGCAGGAATAGTTGTGTCTGAGGAGTCGGCGGGCGTCGACATGGGTCTCTGGTCACGGTTCTGGATGAGGTATATTGTTATAGAAGGTAATGAAGCAGCATTGCGCTCAGCTAATAACATATGTTAATTGTAATTAATTTGTTCAAGAATTGCCCCAATAATAGTTTTCTTTTAAAGTAATTGTTTTAAACAAAAGATTCATTTCAATTCAAAGAATATTTCCTATGCATTTCCTCCAAGAATTAGAATTAAACATGGGCCAGCATTGCACAGAGCTGTGCCGAAAAACAAGAGCAGATATTGATGGAGTTTACTGATGTAAGAATTTTGGTTTTTTAGCCAGGTTTAATTATTGCACAGGGCTGAGGGTCAGCACCGCTGCCCTTATAAAATTTGTCAGGTTTAATTATTTGTGTTCAGATGTTACAGTGAGTTCATGGTTCATTGTTTAATTAACATTATTGAGGGAAGTGTAACCTCCCCGTGTGAAATTAAAAGGCAATGGATAATGTAAATGTGTGCCATATGGTGTCTTCCCACAAAAGTGAATAATAAAAATGAGCCAAGTGTAACCATCCCACAAAAATAAGAAGTCAATGTGAATGAACTAAAAATCTAAACTCCCAAACAGAATTAACGTTAAGAAATGAACATTGCTCGTAAAACCCTCAATAATGTTAATTAAACAATGAACCATGAACTCACTGTAACTTCTGAACACAAATAATTAAACCTGACAAATTTTACAAGGGCAGCGGCGCTGACCCTCGGCCCTGTGCAATAATTAAACCTGAACACAAAAACCAAAATTCTTACATCAGTAAACTTCATCAGTATCTGCTCTTGTTTTTCGGGACAGCTCCGTGCAAAGCTGGCCCATGTTTAATTTTAATTCTTGGAGGGAAGGCATAGGAAGTATTACTTGACTTGAAATGAATCATTTGTTTAAAACAATTACTTTCAAAGAAAATTATTATTGGGACAATTCTTGAACAAATTAATTACAATTAACATATGTTATTAGCTGAGCACAATGCTGCTTCATTACCTTCTATAACAATATACCTCGTCCAGAACCATGACCAGAGACCCATGTCGACGCCCGCCGACTCGTCAGACACAACTACGTCTCCCGCGCGCTACTGCTCTCGAACTGAACTCTCGCGCGGTCAAGCACAGACTAGCAACGATAAATAACTCTCTGGTCAGAGATTCTGTCATGCCTCGCCATCGCTGGTAATGAATACATATGAAACGTACGCGTTTCATAACCCTCCACTGGGAGGGCAAAAATTTGGCAGCGATAGTGAGTCATTTGGACTTGCCATGAGCAACAAATTTTTTCATAATTAATTGACTTTACAATTAGAGAATATACAGATGTAGAGCATTAAGTAAATATGGTGCACATGCACTGAGTACATAACATATCAGAGAATGACAAAAAACATATATACAATGAGTACAGAATGTATCAGCAAATCAGAAAAATGTATATACAAATCATATTGATAAATGACAAAAGGGCGCACTTACTGACGTTCAGCACAAAACATATTAACACATGACATAAGTGCACATGCACTGAAAAATTCTTCAAAGTTTTCGCAACAAATGGACATAATGAGTACAAATCTCTTGACAAATGACATTAGTGCACATGTACTGAACTTCAGAACATATCAGCAAATCAAATCCAAAAAAAAAAAAAAAATTGTATTACTCATGAATACAAATCATATTATCAAAAAAATGATTTTCACTATATTACAAGAATTAGGATAGGAAAGGGAAGGATTGCATCATGGTTGTAGCACTTTAGGTTGCATGCAGCTGCACTGAAAGTCCATATCTTTCTACTGTAGCACAACACCAAGTGAAACAATCTGCAGTTCTTTTCCCAGAAGTATTTATCAGCGTAGCTAAGACACTGAAATGTCGTAGTAATATTCCATGTTCTCATTTTAGCATTACATTAGGTACACCAAACAGTGGGACCATAATAACATCTCAATCACTCAAGTTGGTGGACAGCATGTCGTGTCAACACCATGTTCTTGTAGGGTACACCAACGTAGAATTAGTGCAAAACCAAATATAGTGCTCCATGATAAAGATGATATACAGGATAAACGGATATTGCAGTAATTCAGGGTAGTTAGGCCAGAAGGTGAAGGACATTAAGTTACATACTAGTCTTCACTGAGAATTACATTAGCAGTTTTCGGCATTCATTGCCCAGTTATTGAACATTTCTGTACCATGTATGTAGTATTACAGAATAATGTTCATAAATTGGCGTTTTACACAGAACATTGGCACTCATTGCCTAATTATAAATCATCATAAGTCAAAATATTCATATGGTGTTTTACAGAGAACATTGGTACTCATTTCCTAATTACAAATTATCAGAAGTCATTAAGAACATTGGTACTCATTGCCTAATTATAAATCATCAGAAGTCATTACATAATAATATTCATATAATGATTTACAGAGAACATAGGCACTCATTTCCTAGATACAAATCATCAGAAGTCATTATATTCATGTGGTGCTTTACACAGAACACTGGTACTCATTTCCTAATTACAAATCATCAGAAGTCATTATATTCATGTGGTGCTTTACAGAGAACACTGGTACTCATATCCTAATTACAAATCATCAGAAGTCATTATATTCATGTGGCATTTTACATAGAACATTGGTACTCATTTCCTAATTACAAATCATCAGAAGTCATTATATTCATATGGCGTTTTACATAGAACATTGGTACTCATTTCCTAATTACACATCATCAGAAGTCATTATATCCATGTGGTGTTTTGCAGAGAACATTGGTACTCATTTCCTAATTACAAATCATCAGAAGTCATTATATCCATGTGGTGCTTTACAGAGAACGCTGGTACTCATTTCCTAGTTACAAATCATCAGAAGTCAATAAGAACTTTGGCACTCATTGCCTAATTATAAATCACCAGTAGTCATTACATAATAATATTCATATAATGATTTACAGAAAACATAGGCACTCATTTCCTAGTTACAAAGTATTATTATTATTATTATTATTTTGCTAGCAATGCATTGCGTTGAGATCGATAACTAATTGCTGGGGGATAATAATATTTGCATTTGACTTATTGCTGTAAATGAAGATGTGTAACGTCATTAGTCATGAGTCAGCTGTAGCAAGGTTATGAAACAAGTAGAGTATATGTGATCACATTCGTAAACGACATAGGTTTAATAAACAACTATTTATACCACATTAATGTAATGAATAATTTCTCCTGCAAAATATACAAAAATGGATTATTAGACTGAAAGAAGAAGCGCATATTATGCTGAAAAGTAGTGAACTTCGAATTAACAGGTAGTGAAATGTGTATAAAAAATGTGTTCCACAGCTGTCCTTTCCAAAACCTTCAGTCATCATACTATGCAATATAACACAGACTGTCAAAACGAACTGCAACAAATACTTAAATAACTACATAGCATAAATACATAAACGTCAACATCATCCTCATCTGTAAAGAAAAAACTTCATTATCCATCACTTCATTATCATAACTCCATTATTATCATCACCTGTAAAGAAAAACTTCATTATCCATAGTAGCATATTCTTCATCATTATTCATCAGCATTCATTATCATCTGCAAAAAAAAAATCACTTCATTATTCATTATACAACTATTCCTTATTTCTATCATATTTCATCACTAAAACTAAGATGTGAAGTTCTGTCTGACAGCCTGCATCAATCGCCTCGTATTCTGAAAGAAAAAATTAGTTAAGACTGCTATTCTACGATGTGTATAGTATATTCTTGTTAATGCTTGTTAATCCTGATCCATTTACTCTTCCTCACAAGGTTTGCATCTTCTTTCGACCATTTCGAAGGTGAAATTCCCATTTTTGTTTAATTTCTTTCTTTCACGCATCATTTCTTTCTGAAATTGATGAACAAAGATTAATGTCTTGCATTTACATCATATACTCACTAAATAATGACTGGTTTATGGTAACATAATTAAGCATACAGCATAACATGACAGAAAACGTAATATGCGAAAAAAAATATAGACAGTGTTCAAATGCAAAAATGTGCACAGAATATCACAATGCAGCAGCAAAAATAATGTAAAACAGTCACGATGTTGAGATATCATAGGGCAAAAATGTCAAAGTCAACTGGTGTTTGCTATATCTTAACTATTTCATAATGCATACAAACAAACAGAAAAACAATCATACATACATAAAAAAAATGGAAAATGTGCACGGTATGATGTGTAACGACAAGTAAAGCGACCTGCTAACCTAACCTTGCCGGGCACTTGCCAAGAAAAAATACGATAATCATCAGTAAGTAGTCACATAAATATAATTGCATAAATGGTCATAAACTGTGTAAATTCGTCCGGAAAAATATGCACGGTCTGACGTGTAACGACAAGAAGAGCGACCTGCTAGCCTTACCTTGCCGGGCACTTGCCAAGAAAAAATACGATAGTTATCAGTAAGTAGTCATGTGAGTATAATTGCATAAGTGGTCATAAAAATTAACAAATGGCATTACAGCATGTCAAATCATAAAGTATCTTCATTCAATAAAGGGTTTAATGTTGGATAAGTGGTGGTTTCCTTTCGATTTTTTGGTTCTCAAAGTTTCGACATGTACAACATTGGGGTGAGGAATGCTGCGAATCCGATATGGACCTGCGTATAGAAGTTCAAATTTACTGCACCTACCTTTTATTTTGTTGGATAAATAGTGTGTACGTACTAATATCTTCTGTCCAACGTGAAAGTCACGGCGTGTACAAACCTGTTTTTGTTGTCTTCTCCGGCGCTCTGCGGCGCGTTTGATGTTGTTCAGCGCAATGTCAATTATTTCATGGTGTCGTAGTCGACGAGATGTAGGGAAGTTTACTAATTCTTTAATTTTGTTATGTGGTTCAACATTTTTCAGTATAACAGACGGAGATAGCATAGTGGATTCATTTGGTATGGAGTTAATTACATCCTGGAATGAGTGTATGTGTGCGTCCCAATCAATATGTATTTTGTGGCAGTATATTCTACACAATTTACCAATTTCTTTCATTAATCGTTCACAAGGGTTCGAAGAAACGTGGTACCTGGATATATAGATCGGACTAATGTTTCTAGCTCGTACCATACGTGTCCATATAGCAGATCGAAATTGTGATCCATTGTCAGAAATTACTTTCAACACATGCCCTACATGAAATAGAAAATGTTTCACAAATGCTTTCGAAACAGTTTTAGCAGTAGTTTTGCGTAACGGAGTGAAGGTAACAAATTTTGAAGTGAGTTCAACAGCGACAAAGATATAACAAAAACCTCTATTAGTTCTAGGAATCGGACCAAAAATGTCTACAGCGGCCATGTGTCTTAATTTAACAGGTACAATGGGATATAATGGAGGAATATGTGAAGTTGTGTCTGACTTAGCTTTCTGGCAAATTTTACACGACGCTAAAACTCGTCGAATACGTTTCTCCATGTTCGTAAAATAACAGTTCTGTCTCAGTATAAGAAAACATTTTCTAGCTCCGTAATGTGCGTAACTTAAATGAGTATACCAGATTAATTTGTTAACCAGTTCATCAGGAACGCATAATAACCAATTGTTGTTGTCAGGATGAGAGCGGCGAAACAGAATGTCATTGCGTACAGTGTAATGGTTTCTAATGGTAACATTATTCTTATTTTGCCAAAGCTGTTTAATTTCTTTCCACACGTTGTCTTTACTTTGCTCTTGTGCTATGTCCTGTAATGACGACGAAATAAAATTTTCAAATGCCACTTGTTGAATGTACATGACGCTGAAATTTGCTTTGCGGAAGTTGGTTGCGATGTCTTGCTGATTGTTGCCGAGAGAACGAGATAGTGCATCTGCTACAATATGTTGTGTGCCGGGAATATGAACAATTGTAAAATTAAATTCCTGCAAATAAAGTTTCCATCTGCTTAATCTGTCGTGAGTAAATTTAGCTGAAAGTAAAAACTGTATCGCTCTGTGGTCTGTGTAAACGATGGTATGTCTTCCATACAGAAAATGCCTAAATCTTGTAAAAGCCCAAACGACACATAATGTTTCCAGTTCTGTAACAGAATAATTTCGTTCAGCAGTTGACAGAATGCGACTTGCAAATGAGATGTTTTTAATTACAGTTGAGCCATCTTCTTCAATTTCCTGAAAAATATGTACGCCTAAAGCGGTGTTAGAACTGTCGGTGGCAATGGAAAAATTTCTGGTAAGATCTGGGTGCGATAAAAGTGGTGCATTCAACAAAGCATGTTTCAGGTTCATGAATTCAGAATGTGCTTGCTTATCCCAGGACCAAATAGTGTTTTTACCTGTCAATTGGCACAATCTATGGGTGTCTAAATCCGAGTAATGAATAAATTTACAAAAAAGTTATTAATTAAGCCCAAAAAACTGCGTAGTTGCTTCTTCGCTGTAGGAACAGTAATGTCACGTAGTGCTTTAAGTTTTTCCGGGTCGGGCGCAATGCCTTCGGCTGAAATTACATGTCCAAGAAATTTTATAGAAGTTTTGCCAAAATGCGATTTACTGAGATTAACTGTGAGTCCTTGTGCACGGAAAGTTTCCAACAGTCGCTCAAGAATTAGATTGTGTTCAGTCCAGTTAGCTTCTGCAATAAGAATGTCGTCTACATACGTTGTGATTCTGTCTTTAAGCTCTGTCGGAAGTATTGTGTTCAAACCGCGAATAAAAGCTGCAGAAGAAATTTTTAAGCCGAACGGTAATTTGTAAAATTGATAACAGTCGCCAAAACAGAGAAATGCTGTGTACTTTCTGCAGTTCGGATGGAGCTGAATTTGCCAAAATCCCGATTTCAGATCTAATGTAGAATAAATAGCAGTACCATGAAATTTCTGTAGTAGTTCTTCTAATGTCTGAGGTCGATCTGTTTCATTAATAATTATGTCATTGATGTGACGTGAATCAAGCACGAGGCGAAGTGAGCCATCCTTTTTCTTAACAATATGTAGCGGGTTTATGTACGGACTAACTGCTGGTTCAATAATTCCTTGGTCAAGCATATGTTGCAATTCTTTCTTAACTTGCTCTCTATGAATATACGGAATAGGATAATGTTTGGCTCTAAATGTGTCGTGCTGTTTAACTTGAAATTCATACATAAAACCGGACATAGTACCAGGAACATTGTCAAAAACTGGAGCTTGGCCCAAATGTAAACTCCCCACAGAATTAACGTTAAGAAATGAACATTGCTCGTAAAACCCTCAATAATGTTAATTAAACAATGAACCATGAACTCACTGTAACATCTGAACACAAATAATTAAACCTGACAAATTTTATAAGGGCAGCGGCGCTGACCCTCAGCCCTGTGCAATAATTAAACCTGGCTAAAAAACCAAAATTCTTACATCAGTAAACTTCATCAGTATCTGCTCTTGTTTTTCGGGACAGCTCCGTGCAATGCTGGCCCATGTTTAATTTTAATTCTTGGAAGGAATGCATAGGAAGTATTACTTGACTTGAAATGAATCTTTTGTTTAAAACAATTACTTTCAAAGAAAATTATTATTGGGGCAATTCTTGAACAAATTAATTATAATTAACATATGTTATTAGCTGAGCGCAATGCTGCTTCATTACCTTCTATAACAATATACCTCGTCCAGAACCGTGACCAGAGACCCATGTCGACGCCCGCCGACTCGTCAGACACAACTACGTCTCCCGCGCGCTACTGCTCTCGAACTGAACTCTCGCGCGGTCAAGCGCAGACTAGCAACGATAAATAACTCTCTGGTCAGAGATTCTGTCATGCCTCGCCATCGCTGGTAATGAATACATATGAAACGTACGCGCTGTCTTCTCCGGCGCTCTGCGGCACGTTTGATGTTGTTAAGCGCAATGTCAATTATTTCATGGAGTCGTAGTCGACGAGATGTAGGAAAATTTACTAATTCTTTAATTTTGTTAGGTGGTTCAACATTTTTCAGTACAACAGGCCGAATGGGATAATGCTTTGCTTAAAATGTGTCGTGCTGTTTGACTTGAAATTCATACATAAAATCGGACATAGTACCAGGAATGTTGTCGAAAACTGGAGCTTGCTGTAAAAGAATTTTGTGTAGTTGAGTGCGTTCGTCGTCTGTATATAGCACTGCTTTGTTTAACTTTACCAGAAATCATCTGTATAATGTCATAGTCAGCTTCGTCTGTAGTATGATAAAATCTCTATGTACCTACACTCCCAGATACGCTCTACCACGAATAGAAAACAACACCTTACGAAGGAATTATCCGAATGGAATCGAAATCGGTAGATGTGTTGTACATGTACAGACAAACGAAAGATAACAATTCAAGAAAAAGTGGATGATTTATTCGACAGAAAGTGTTTCACAAACTGATCAAGTCAAGCGTCGGTCCACCCCCGGCCCTTATGTACGCAATGGCAATGGCTGACACAGTTGTTGGATGTCCTCCAGAGGGATATCGTACGAAATTCTGTCCAACTGGGGCGTTAGATCGTTAATACAGAGCTGACTGGAGGACCCTGCCCATAATGCACCAAACGTTCGCAACTGGAGAGACATCCGGTTACTTTCCTGGCCCAGGAAGGACTTAATTAGCACGAAGACAAGTGTGTACAGGAGGAAGTCATCTCGCTGAAATGTAAGCAGGATGGCTTATAAAGAGCAACAAAACGGGCGTAGAATATCGTCGACGCCGGCTGCGGTAGCCGAGCGGTTCTAGGCGCTACAGTCTGGAATCGCTCGACCGCTACGGTCGCAGGTTCGAATCCTGCCTCAGGCATGGATGTGTATGATGTCCTTAGGTTAGTTAGGTTTAAGTAGTTTTACTTTCTAGGGGACTGATGACCACAGATGTTGAGTCCCATAGTGCTCAGAGCCATTTGAACCATTTTTGAATATCGTCGACGTACTTCTGTGCTGTGCCGCGGATAACAAAGAGGTCCTGTTATGAAATAAAGTGGCACACCAGGGCCTCTCTCCTCGTTGTCAGGCCGTATGGTGGGCAGCAGTCACGTCGGTATCTCAAATTCTATCCAGGGCGTCTCCAGACACGTCTTCGTTGGTCATCGGGGCTTAGTTCGAAGAGGGACTCCTCACTGAAGACAACTCTATCTCAGTCAGTGAGGTTCCAGAGCAAAGAGGTATCTATCAATCAATGCCAAGTCCAATAACTGCTTGCATAAAAGCCAGAGGTGGACGAAGCGTTATTAACTCGCTCAATTTGTGAAGCTCTTGAATAAATTCTCCATTTTTTCTGAAACTTTAATCATTTGCTTGTCTGTGCACATACGTCACCTCTATCGATATCCGTCCCGTTCGGATGATTCGTACGTGGTGTGTCTTTTTTTTTTTTGTCTTGGAGTGTATTTAATGGCTTCGACAGTTTCAAATGGTTATATTAAGCAATAGTGTAATCAAAGTGTAACGGATCTTTCCGCCCATTTATGAACAATATGTTACATTCCTTCATGTTGAGGCTCATGTGCCAATCCATACAGCAAACGCTGATCCTCAGCTAGTCTTTCTGGAATTAATTGGTTTTGACTTCTCTGTCTACATGCGTCACACCCGTAAACAGTTTTGTGTAGCTTCCGACCTTATACATTAGATATACTGACTAAGAAACGGAAAAACCGAGTAGACGTGTTCGGAAGTCTATGTAAGAGGAAGACGCTGTTGATGGGTATGTAAATTATTGGAGCTGCATTTCTCTGTGACGGGTAGAATGGACGTGAGAGTGCATAAGTGTCCTTCGTGTTTAGTGCCTTCAGCAGGATGAGCAAGTAACTGGCCTGAGCAGCGTCAGATGGTGAGTGATCACTGTGTGCCGGCCGTTGTGGCCGAGTGGTTCTAGGCGCTTCTGTCCGGAACCGCGCTGCTGCTACTGTTGCAGGATTGAATCCTGCCTCGGGCGTGGATGTGTGTTATGTCCTTAGGTTAGTTAGGTTTAAGTAGTTCTAAGTCTAGGGGACTGATGACCTCAGATGTTAAGTCCCATAGTGCTTAGACCCAAGTGAACCAATTTTTGATCACTGTGAAAGACACAGAGATGTTGCATACCCGCATGAGACAACGTTATCAGCAAGGGGCTCATTGTGGGTCTGCGTGCGAATCGTTCAATATCCAGATCTCTGGGGCATTCGGACGTGACAGTGGACTGCATGGGAACGTGAGGATGGGTATAGTCGTCGTCAAGGTTCCAGTGGACCACGTCTGGCCACCATTAAGGAGGGTCGCCATATTACGCCCAACCACATCGTAACTCCTTCACAATTGCGCCTGCCGTCCGAGAAGTAATAGAGTCCCTGCAACGTTCCGTGTCATTTAGCACCACTGGTCGGAGACCAGCAACAGCCGGACTAGAGAATTCACCATCCCAGGTGTAGGCTCTCATTGATACCATAATACAAACGGCTAAGTTTGGAGTGGTGCCGTGACGGGGAAGCATAGCTGCTAATAAGTGGCGTCGCTTTGTGTTTAGCCATGAATCATTGTTCTGCTCTACCCAGGATGACCATCGTTGACCAGTATGGCGGAGACCTGGGGAGAGGGTCAGTACTTCCAGTGTTATGAAGAGGCACAGCATCATTACTCCTGGCGTCTTGGTGTGGTGAGCCGTCGCATGTAACTTCAGATCACGGCTGGCAGTGCTTTAGGGAAGTGACAGCACAATGGTGTGTCACGAAAATCTTGCATCCTGATGTGTTACCTTTAATGCGACAGTATCGTAGAGCAATATTTCAACAGGACAATACTCGTATACACTTTGTACATGTCTCTGTGAATTGTCTGTGTAATGCTCAAGTATTCCCACAGGCAGCAGGATCGCCAGATCTGTCCCTGATGGAACATATCTTGGACCAGCTCGGAAGCCAACTCTGCCACAGTGGCAGTAGCCGGTATATCAACGACCAGTTACGACTGGTGTGCGCCAGCCTGCCTAAGCAGCGCATACAGTGGCTTTCTGACACCCTTCCCAACTGAATCTGTGAATGCATCAAGGCCAGAGAGGTAGTAACGTTGTAATGATAAGTAGGCTCATACTATCCAGTTATTTGTAAATCTGACTCGATTTTTGTAATTGCTGCAATAACACCATAATCCCGTTCAACTCGTGAAATGTCATTTCGTTTCCTCCTTCCCCTCCGGGTGTTAGCTTTTTTGTCTGGCAATGTAACGTATGAACAGCAATGTTCCTGTCATACTCCCTTGTCACATGCCCGAGGTAATTATTACATCTACGTCTACATCTACGAGGTGTGACAATAAAGTAAAGAGACGGATTTTCTTTGCAAGATGTGGCAACCCTGCAGGCTTGCGTAAGCACGATATCTTTGACCTTGGTCTATAAGCTGCTTCTAGTCCAAGTGGCACATCGATGCAGCTACTTGGTTGTGAGTTGTGCTGTAATAAGTTAACATGTGTTTGTGTCTCTCGTCACGGAAATGGAACCGCATAATTTTGCGCAACTGTATACCATTTCTTTTTGCGTTAAATTGGGTGAAAATGCGACGACAACTTACGGTAAGCTTCAGAAGGCTTTTGGAGACGAGGTTATGTCAAGAGCTCAAGTTTTTTGTTGGCATAAAATGTTTAGTGAAGGCAGAGCGAATGTTGAAGATGAAGACGACAGTGGACGACCAACAACCTAACAAACGAATGTCAACTTGTCCAGGGTGCTTGAACTCGTACGATCTGATCGAAGATTGTCTGTGAAAATGGTTGCAAAAGAACTGAACATCAATCGAGAAACGGTTTGTCTAATAATAACTGAAGATCTTGGTATGAGAAACGTTTGTGCAAAAATGGCCCCCGAAAAGCTCACATCACAACAGCGAGAAACACGGAAAAATGTGGTACCCGATCTGTTAGAGCAAACGGAAATTAATCCAGAATTGTTGAACCGTGTTATCACTGGTGATGAAAGCTGGTTTTTTCAGTACGATCCAGAGACAAAACGCCAAAGTTCACAATGGTGCTCAAAGGGATCACCAAGACCCAAAAAAGCTCGCATGTCAAGTCAAAAGTGAAATGCATGCTTGTATGCTTCTTTGATTCCAAGGGAATTGTTCATAAAGAGTGGGTGCCTCCTGGACAAACAGTTAACCAATATTACTACTAAGAAATTTTAGAAAGACTTCGTAAAAGAGTTCTTCGTGTCCATGCCATACTGCTCTGTCAGTACAGGAATTTTTAACCTCAAAACAAATTTCAGTACTACCACAGCCACCTTATTCACGAGATATCGCTCCTTGCGACTTTTTTCTATTTCCAAGAGTCAAAACGGCGGTCAGGGGACACCATTTTCAAACAACACAAGATGTCCAAAAAGCTGTGAAGAAGGTCTTGGAGGATATTACAGAAGATGAGCTCCAGAAATGTTACAATCAATGGCAGGAGCGCTGGAAAAAGTTTGTGCAATCAGAAGAGAACTACTTTGAAGGAAACCACACTAAACTTGACTAAATGGTAAGCAACATTTTTTTTCACATCAGTCTCATTACTTTATTGTCGCACCTCGTACATCTACATTGATAGTCCGCAAGCCACTGTACGATGTTTGGCGGAGGGTATCCTGTACCACTGCTAGTCATTCCTTTGCTGCTCCACTCGCAAATAAAGCGAGAGAAAAACGACTGTCCATACGCCCCCGTATGAGCCCTAATTTGTCATATCTTATCTTCGTGGTTATTATGCGAACTGTATGTTGCCGGCAGTAGAATCGTGTGGCAGTCAGCGTCAAACGCCGGTTCTCTAAATTTTCTGAATAGAGTTTCTCGAAAAGAAAGTCGCCTTCCCTCCAGGGATTCCCATTTGAGTTCCCGAAGCATCTCCGTAATACTTACATATTGTTCGAACCTGCCGGTAACAAACATAGCAGTTTGCCTGCGAATTACTTCGATACCTTCCTTCAATACGACCTGGTACGGATCCAAAACACTCGACAAGTACTCAAGAATAGGTCGCACCAGCGTCCTATATGCGGTCTCTTTTACAAGTGAACCACTCTTTCCTAAAATTCTCCCAATAAACCGAAGTCGACCATTCGCCTTCCCTCCCACGGTTCTCAGATGCTCGTTCCACCTCATATCGCTTTGCAACGTTACGCCCAGATATTTAAACGACTTGACTGTGTCAAGCAGGACACCAGCGATACTGTATCCGACCGCTACGTGTTTGATTTCTACTCATCCGCATTAACTAACATTTTTTACACAGATAGCGCTAGCTGTCATTTATCACACCGACTGGAAATTTTGCATAAGTCGTCCTGTATCTTCCTACAGTCACTCAACATCGACGCCTTATCATACACCACAGCGTCATCAGCAAAGAACCGCAGTTTGCTCCCCACCTTGTCCCGCATCTCATTTATGTATGCAGAGAACAACAGCGGTCCTACCACACTTTCCTGGGGAACTACTAACCATACCCTAGTCTCTGATGAACACTCGTTATCGAGGACAACATGCTGAGTTCTATTACTTAAAAAGTCTTCGACCCACTGACATATCTGCGAACTTATTCTAGTGTTCGTACCTTCGTTAACAGTCGGCAATTGATCACCGTGTCAAATGTTTTCCGCAAATCTAGAAATTTGGAATCTGCCTGTTGCCCTTCATCCACAGTTCGCAGTGTATAATGTGAGAAAATGGCAAGCTGATTTTCGCACGAGTGATGCTCTTTATAACCATGCTGATTCGTGGACATGAGATTCTCAGTCTCAAGAAAGTTTATTACTAGATTTGAAGTGAGAATATATTCAGGGATTCTGCAGCAAACCGAAGTTGAGGATATTGCTCTGTAATTTTGCGGGTCCGTTCTTTACCCTTATTATACAAATACTGGAGTCATCTGCGTTTTTTTCCAGTCACTCGGGACTTTGTGCTGAGCGAGAGATTCACGATAAATGCAGGCTGGGTAATGGGCCAATGGCGTAGAGATTACATCTCACTCCTGTCCGTTGCGTTAATAACCGAGCAGGGTTGGTAGTGGTTAGAGCACTGGACTCGCATTCGGGAGGAAATCGCTTAAGGCAAATCCTGGGATCGTTTCTTCGAACAGGGAACGTCCGCTTTCCCTCTCCATCTTTCCTTAATCCGAGCTTGTGTGCTCCGTCTCTAATGACATCTTTATCGGCGGAACGTCAAACAATAATCTCCCCTTCCTCCTCCTTCTGTTTAATAGGAACTCCTCACTCAAATCGCAAAGGTTGACTGTTCTTTCGTATATTCTTGTGTTATTAGTTAAGCGTGTTTTATTTATACCAAAACAAAAAAGTTATGAAAGGTTACGCCTCATAAAATCTACATCTAGATCCATACTCCCCAAGCCACCTGACGGTGTGTGGCCGAGGGTACCTTGAGTATCTTCATCGGTTCTCCCTTCTATTCCAGTTTCGTATTGTTCGTGGAAAGAAGGATTGTCGGTATGCCTCTGTGTGGGCTCTAATCTCTCTGATTTTATCCTTATCGTCTCTTCGAGAGATATACGTAGGAGGGAGCAATATACTGCTTGACTCCTCGGTGAAGGTATGTTCTCGAAACCTCAACAAAAGCCCGTACCGAGCTACTGAGCGTCTCTCCTGCAGAGTCTTGCACTGGAGTTTATCTATCATCTCCGTAACACTTTCGCGATTACTAAATGATCCTGTAACGAAGCGCTCTGCTCTCCGTTTGATCTTCTCTATCTCTTCTATCAACCCTATCTGGTACGGATCCCACACTGCTGAGCAGTATTCAAGCAGTGGGCGAACAAGCGTACTGTAACCTACTTCCCTTGTTTTCGGATTGTATTTCCTTAGAATTCTTCCAATGAATCTCAGTCTCGCATCTGCTATACCGACGATCAACTTTATATGATAATTCCATTTTAAATCACTCCTAATGCGTACTCCCTGATAATTTATGGAATTAACTGCTTCCAGTTGCTGAGCTGCTATATTGTAGCTAAATGATAAGGGATCTTTCTTCCTATGTATTCGCAGCACATTACACTTGTCTACATTGAGATTCAATTGCCATTCCCTGCACCATGCGTCAATTCGCTGCAGATCCTCTTGCATTTCAGTACAATTTTCCATTGTTACAACCTCTCCATATGCCACAGCATCATCCGCAAAAAGCCTCAGTGAACTTCAGATGTCATCCCGATTCTTAAGCTGCATCATTCCAAATAATGTTATTCGAAAAACGATATGGTTTTATTGCGACAGGTCGGCGAAAAAGGCTTCCAGGACATGTTACACTTTCATTTTCACGTAATTTGTTAGTGCGGAGCAGAAGTGTCGCTGTTGGCCATGTCGTGGTTTCCGTCACGGCGGACGTCCGTTCCACATCTGCAGTGTGGCATTCGCGCCGGTGGGCCAGCGCGTGTTTCCGTGTTCCGGGCCGCACCAAAACCGTAGCTCCGGTCAGAGTCAGCGGCTTCCGGCCGCCCCCTCTCACCAGTCAGTCCACATGTGGACAACAGGGCTTTAGCTGGGTCTCCGTATTACCTTGTTTTCTTCTTCAAATATTCACGTTTCCCTTATTGTTCACAATACCTGGTGTCTGCAATATTTGGTGACTGAACCTGTAAATCGCTCTCTCAGGGTTGCTCGACTGCGAATAGCATTTATACATTCAGTCACTAAATATTACAAACCTTAAGTGATAAAATATCGCGAATTGATATTTCTGTCATCTTTCCAAGGCGTCTGATTGCATAGCTTATGTTACTCCCTTGGAAAAACTCATGTTTTATAGAACTGATGGCTTTACACA
The DNA here is from genome assembly GCF_023864275.1 of Schistocerca cancellata. NCBI lineage: Eukaryota > Metazoa > Arthropoda > Insecta > Orthoptera > Acrididae > Schistocerca > Schistocerca cancellata. The sequence goes on along the minus strand of NC_064633.1, from coordinate 216,054,611 downwards.
GAACTGGTTTGAATCAAACATATCACAATGCAAAAAACTATTCTGAATAAATGAAACAGTTTTGGAAGGAGAGAAAATTTTAGTGACTGGGGAGATATCAACAAAGGGCGTCCCACAAGATTGAATTTTGGGTCCACTACTATTGCTTATGTAAGTGAATCACCTTCCATTTAACATTCATCAAGCAGAATTAGTATGCTTTGCAGATAATACTAGGTTCAAATAAATCCCATTACAGAGAAAGCAACAAAAGAGACTGTCAATGATGGTTTTCAAAGAATTATTAATGGGTGCTTTCTAAATTCTGAGAAAACACACTTCATTTACTTCTGTACCACCAAATAAAGTCGTACCAATAACCTATGTAGCAAATGAACTGGTGTCAAGAAACAGTGTAGAATACCTCAAATTTTTCGGTGTAAATGTTGATGGAAACTTGAATTACAAGAAGCATATTAACGAGCTGCTCAAAGAATGAAGCTGAGATACTTTCGCACTCCGTGTTATTGCTGGTCTTGGAGACAAACGAATCGGCTTTCTGACATACTTAACACATTTCCACGAAATAATGCCTTATGGCAAATTTTTTCTCGGGTAACACATGACTTAGAAAGAAAGTGTTGATTGCACAAAAGCGAGTAGTACGAATAATATGTAGTGTTCGTCAGCGGTCGCCATGTAGGTACTTGTTCAAGGAATTACGCGTTTTAGCTGCGCCACCCAATACATATGGTCATTAATGAAATTAGTCATAAATAATCCATCATTATTTGAGTACAGCGATGTCCATAGTTATAACACTAGAGAAAAGAACGACCATTTTACACTTGCACAAAACATAAAGCGTCTGACAATTAGCAAAGCAAGTTTTAAGTAGAGTCTAATGTTATGTTTCCTGGACAACTCCTTCTATTCCACAGACGAATGTTTATTATAAAACTGGTAGCCTGTAAGAACAATAAATTGAAAAAGCTAGTTTTTAAGTGTTGTTGCATGAGTAGTACTAATAAATAATATATTTATTAATGTTAACACCAGTCATGCATAAACGTCCTCTTATTAGATTTCTTCCATATCATTTCAATAAAAGATTATTTCAATAAAATAATCGAACTGATGAACTCAGCAGATAAAATCGTTAGTTAACATAGAAACAACGTGAGGAGTATTTTGAATTCATGCCTAAACGCACAACCACACTCTTCAACGTACTAGGAAACCTTCAGAAAACTGAAGCACGAAAATTGAAGAGTCCTGTCCACACGTAGCGCAGGCTGCTTTGCTTCAGCACGACAATGCCCGACCTCACAAGGGCGCTGCAACATCTGCAACAGACCGACTTTTTTTCGTTGTCGTTGTCGTTGATCGTTCTCCCTACAACCTCGACTTGGCCTCATCCGATTTTCATCTACTTCGTAACTTAAAAAACAACTTCGAGGACTTTACTTTGATAGTGACGAAGCGGTACAAGCTGAGGTGACGTTGTGGCTCCGTCAACAAAGTCAAACATTATATAGTGACAGTACCAAGAAACTGGCCTTTCATTTGGAAAAATGTGTTCGCGGCCAGGTTGACTATGGTGAGAAGTACACTCCTGGAAATGGAAAAAAGAACACATTGACACCGGTGTGTCAGACCCACCATACTTGCTCCGGACACTGCGAGAGGGCTGTACAAGCAATGATCACACGCACGGCACAGCGGACACACCAGGAACCGCGGTGTTGGCCGTCGAATGGCGCTAGCTGCGCAGCATTTGTGCACCGCCGCCGTCAGTGTCAGCCAGTTTGCCGTGGCATACGGAGCTCCATCGCAGTCTTTAACACTGGTAGCATGCCGCGACAGCGTGGACGTGAACCGTATGTGCAGTTGACGGACTTTGAGCGAGGGCGTATAGTGGGCATGCGGAAGGCCGGGTGGACGTACCGCCGATTTGCTCAACACGTGGGGCGTGAGGTCTCCACAGTACATCGATGTTGTCGCCAGTGGTCGGCGGAAGGTGCACGTGCCCGTCGATCTGGGACCGGACCGCAGCGACGCACGGATGCACGCCAAGACCGTAGGATCCTACGCAGTGCCGTAGGGGACCGCACCGCCACTTGCCAGCAAATTAGGGACACTGTTGCTCCTGGGGTATCGGCGAGGACCATTCGCAACCGTCTCCATGAAGCTGGGCTACGGTCCCGCACACCGTTAGGCCGTCTTCCGCTCACGCCCCAACATCGTGCAGCCCGCCTCCAGTGGTGTCGCGACAGGCGTGAATGGAGGGACGAATGGAGACGTGTCGTCTTCAGCGATGAGAGTCGCTTCTGCCTTGGTGCCAATGATGGTCGTATGCGTGTTTGGCGCCGTGCAGGTGAGCGCCACAATCAGGACTGCATATGACCGAGGCACACAGGGCCAACACCCGGCATCATGGTGTGGGGAGCGATCTCCTACACTGGCCGTACACCACTGGTGATCGTCGAGGGAACACTGAATAGTGCACGGTACATCCAAACCGTCATCGAACCCATCGTTCTACCATTCCTAGACCGGCAAGGGAACTTGCTGTTCCAACAGGACAATGCACGTCCGCATGTATCCCGTGCCACCCAACGTGCTCTAGAAGGTGTAAGTCAACTACCCTGGCCAGCAAGATCTCCGGATCTGTCCCCCATTGAGCATGTTTGGGACTGGATGAAGCGTCGTCTCACGCGGTCTGCACGTCCAGCACGAACGCTGGTCCACCTGAGGCGCCAGGTGGAAATGGCATGGCAAGCCGTTCCACAGGACTACATCCAGCATCTCTACGATCGTCTCCATGGGAGAATAGCAGCCTGCATTGCTGCGAAAGGTGGATATACACTGTACTAGTGCCGACATTGTGCATGCTCTGTTGCCTGTGTCTATGTGCCTGTGGTTCTGTCAGTGTGATCATCTGATGTATCTGACCCCAGGAATGTGTCAATAAAGTTTCGCCTTCCTGGGACAATGAATTCACGGTGTTCTTATTTCAATTTCCAGGAGTGTATATATGCAGACATGAAGAATATAGATGTAGAATGTTAATAAAGTTTGTCTTATTTAAAAAGCTTTAAGAGTCATCACTTAAAAAACTCGGAGACACTACTTTACAGAACACCCTTCTAGATTCTTCACTTAATGTCTGTTCTTGAAACTTTTAGGTATGTTTTCGCTGGGTAGTTGGCGTCTGTCTTCAAGCGTCTGATGCGTTTTTCAGTATCTCACTCTTCAGACAGATCTGTCGCAATATGTGTTCGCTTTCTTTGTGTACTTTGAATATTCTCTGATAACTGTATTTGGTATGGGCCCCAGTATTCTAGGATGTGTCCCATAAGGCCGGCCGGTGTGGCCGAGCCGTTCTAGGCACTTCAGTCTGGAACCGCGCGACCGCTACTGTCGCAGGTTCGAATCTTGCCTCGGGCATGGATATGTGTGATGTCCTTAGGTTAGTTAGGTTTAAGTAGTTCTGAGTTCTATGGGACTGATGATCTCAGATGTTAAGTCCGATAGTGCTCAGAGCCATTTGAACCATTTTGTCCCATGAGTGTTTGATAAGCAATCTCCTTTAGAACGCACATCGCATTTTTTCGGTGCCTTGTCAGTCAATCAGAGTCTGACATCGGCTTTGCCTACGACTGATCGTATGTGATCATTCCACTTATTACCCCTGTAAATTGTTATTTTCAGGCATTTGGATCAGTTGACTGATTCTGATTGGTACTCAGTTATATCGCGCTCGTAGGGTACAAAGTTCTTCAGTTTTATGAAGCCCACAGTTTAAAATTTTACTCGTCGTCCACTCCGAGCTCTGTTAGACTCATTGTTAGCACAACGGCTTCCTTCGTTACGAGCACGAACACCCAGCATCGCACATTACTGATGTCAGTACAGTCATCACTGTACACAGCTTTCATTCTTCTATGGATTTCAATTGCAGGTATGTTTTCTGCTGTTAGAAGCTCGGTTACAGCACGCCTTCCCTCACGCACCGACGTAATTAGTTACACACTACAATTCGGAGCTGTCTAACGGCAGAGGGTTGCAACTTGCGTCAGCGAAGCGAGAAATTCGACCGAGTAATATGCAAGACATATAATACCTCAGTAATGAGAAAAGAAAAAAAAACAAAAAAACATCGGAGGCATTAGTTTCCAGCACTCGCTCATCGCTTCCGTAGGGGCCGAGCAGACAAGTTCATACTAATTCCTGCTCGCACAGAAGCACTTAAGCAATCGTTCTTCCCATGCTCCGTACACGGTTAGAACGGGAAAAGCCCCAGTAAGTGTTTCAATGGGCAGCACCCTCCGTCAACAAAGTCAAACATTATATAGTGACAGTACCAACAAACTGGCCTTTCATTTGGAAAAATGTGTTCGCGGCCAGGTTGACTATGGTGAGAAGTATATATGCAGACATGGTTTGCAGAGTATAGATGTAGATGGAAAGTTGATGGTCTTGTTCACTTGACTATACAACTGTAGTTGCATATGTGATTATCGTTTCAGTACGATATATTACATCATATGAATCTTTTAATCTTACTATAGCACAGTCGATCCTATCTGCCAGGAAATTATTTAGTAACGAATAGGTTAACGCATTGTTATCAAACGTGAGTGGCGATTGGACTATTTGATTATTTCTGAGTGATATTAACAATTTCGAGGGTTCGTCTTTCTAATATTATTCTGCTGTTTCGCCTGCTTTCCGCTCTACGAATCTGATACAGTTAGGTTATAAGAGATGATGTCAGAAAGAATACCTATCACACTGATGATTGAATAGTAGTAGCTCCGATATCAGTGTAACGAATGTTCTGAGACTGCAGTCCGCGATTGAACATTCTGACGTTGTTTAATACAGTCGCATACCTAGTCAAAAAATCCACTTCTGCACATAAGCGTTGAGTGTTTATACAAAAATACACATATTGTCCAGTATTTAACTAATTTTCATAAAAATGCTTGAATCACCTGCCAACAGGACTAATTGTGTCTTCTGATTCAATTACTCAGTATGGAAAAAATAGAAAATCGTTAACATAAAACAAGGGCAGCAGTGGGCCACAATCGAAATTTGTGGGACTGTCACAATAATATCTCCCCATGCAAAGATGTGGAATCCATATGTGTATTACTCGAACAGCCGGTGGTACCTTTCTGCTTGCTGTTTCTTAAATATGAACTAAAACAGGCATGTGCTGACCTTTACATTCTCCAGTAGAATATTATCATTGACACAATAAAACGTGTTTGACAAGTAACACAAGATAGTAACTGGTGATATTTTATCATTTAAAGATTTTATTGTACGCTCAGTAAATGTATAAATACCTGTCTCAGTAGTCTAGGCCTGTTGAAATCCATACTGACTGGATAAGTATCCCATTACAACACAGTGTGGCTGAGAGCCATGGAGTACAGTTCATTCACGAAAACATTATAAAATTATGTAAGCAGCGACACTGGGCGGTAGTTATTGCAATCTGTGTAGCCACCCTTCGTATAGAGAGGGCTCACAATGGTATATTTCAGTTTGCCTGAGGAAACGCCTTAAATTAATTATGCATTATGCAAGTGACTAAGAATACTAAAACAGGGTGTCCAGAAATTAAGTATTGATTTTGAAGAAAATAATGATGCAGTGGTAAGGTGTATATGATAGTGCATTGGAAGTACATTGCATACATAAGATTTGCGGTTATTGCTGAAAACGATGGATTGGCTTCATGGTACCGCTAAACACGTGTTCTGTTGTCGCAGGTACTTGAACAAGTTTGATGTTAACTGTGAAAGAAACGATAGCCATTGTGACACCGGGGCTAGAGAGGTTGTCGTATTGCGAAATTCGCAATAGATTTGATCGCTGATTCCATGAACTTGGACCTACTCCTAAGGCAATTCAACAACTACTGAACAAGTGTAAGCCCACTGATGCCATTAAGAACGAGTCCGAACAAGGCCGTTCATCAACCTCTGCTGACTGAACTAAAGACTTTAGAACATCCACTGAATGCAGTCCAAAATCGATGTGGCGACTGTTGGTTCCACTATCCACGATGCATGAAGTGTTCGATACGTACTGAAGAAATTACCGCACCTTCTGCGGGTTCCCCGTCAATTAAATGACGAGGATTTGGCAGAGTGTTGGACATGTGCCAGGATTCTCTTGAAACAGATGCGAATCGCATCGTCAACCACATCCTATTTAGCGAGGAGGCAATCTTCCACACGTTTGTTAGGTTAAACGACATAACTGTATCATCTGGGCTGATCCACCAACAGTGGAATACCTGGATTTCCACTTAGACTCCCCCAACTTTTATGTATGGACGGGAATATCCATGTAAAACAGCCCATTCTTCTTCACCAAAAAACTCTATCAATGGGCCACCATACCTGGGCATGCTGCAACAATTTCTTCAACCAAAGCTTGTGCGGAATGACTGTGTGCATAATGTTTATTTCCAGTAGGGTGAGGCTTCTTCGTCTGGATATTTATTACGGGCTATGAGTTTCACCGACACCACATGGACTCATTCCCGAAGCTCCGGGACTGAATTAGACAAGTTACTACAGTTAATAACATCACAATTGCACCAGAATGTCTTTCATGATCAGCCAGCAGATAGGAGTTGTGTCGGGGTGTCAATGATGCTTGTGTTGAGTATAACATATGATAAGCGTACGATACTATAAATAATAAAAAATACAATAATAATTTCAACAAAATCGATACTTAATTTCTGTGTACCCTGTATTATGGAGCCCCAACATATTAGTATCTTATTTGAGATATTATCTGTCCCACATGAACATTCACTTTTCAGAGTCATCAAGATCTCGGTTACTTCATATGAGAATGAGAGCTTGATTTTTATTTCACAACATGTCATCTGTATTGCTTCTTTGGTATACTGTTTTGTTTTCTGTTCTAAACTACTTGCACCAATTCTTCACCTATTTTTTAAAAGGTAATTACTAAAAACATATGCTGCATATTACAAGCTTCCCACCATATGTTCCTTTATGAGACTTTGCCCAAATTTACCTCCAACTCTGTAAAAAGTCTACGTATTAGGGAACCTATGTATCTGCAAACTGTTATCCACTTTAAACTCGTATGCACCTAATTTGAATTGAACTGTAACTGGTCTGAATAAGACTTGGCTTTATATTAAAAGCGCAGCCGAAGCAAAACAATTATCTGGCCCTAATAAAAATTTCCACTTACGTCACGTCTTGACAACATTGTTGCAGATTTCTCTAAAGCGCAACAGCAAACAGCAAGCAGGCAGCGGCTAAGCTAAATTTCTATTTTTAAATAAAATTTCCGAACTGGATTCCAACTGTTGCATACCACATAGCGCAATGTGGTAATGCATAATGATAAAACTTCTTTTAACAGTGGGAAGAGGAGATAACTATTCCTATGAAACGATATCCCAAGACAGCGATTTTAGAATAAGTAGTATTCAGAAAGACAGAATCTTCACTCATAGCAATGGTCTGAACAATGCTGTCCTTAACAAAGTGAAGAATGATTTACAAAGGGTACAATGTTAACAGGGAATTTCTAAAAAAACCAAACAGCTTAATCAGCTGATATGTTAATGCTTGACTCAGGAAGTGGCATGGTTTTTCTGTCAGCTCTGAACAAGTGAACAAAGTTAACTAGCTGACAATAATCATTCCGCACAAATTAGCTACGCAGTGCTGCAGTCTTACCTCAAATTTCTTCTCTTAAAAAATAGCATGATTCACAATTTATAATCTTTTCGCCTTTCAGTGTATACATCACATTCGTCCTTGCTTTCCTTTACAACAAATCTCTTTTCATCTCACAGATACAATCGCAAGTCAACACAGCACTATGAATATTCCCTTGACCTACCACATTTCAGTTAAAAATGTATCAGACTGCACACAGTCAAAGACAGTGCCACAACAAGACCAAAGATTGTTTTCACAGTATCAAAACTTTCTCTCTCTCTCTCTGACGTGCACATCGATAACTTACAAAAATGAAACTGACATGCCCACATTACAACAGGTATAGTGTTTCAGAAGTTCCTGTTTCCTTTAAGAAAAGTAAAGTCCTGTGTTAAGGCTCCTTTCCGTCTCTGTGTTAAGAGTATTCCGTATTGATTTTATTTTATTATCTCATCTGCCAGTTTCAGACAAGATGTGCGTACACTTGAATTTTTTTACAACTTTTCTTTATATGTTACTATACTGTTTATGACATGAGAGTATTTTTGGATTATTAATTGTTCTCGCTAAGATACATGCAATCCGTTTTTATTTTTGAAGAGACTCTGGTACCTATAGTGATCTAAAGTTTCTTTTATGACTTCCAGTTATTAGCTTTAATTATTTCTTTAGGAAAACGACTTTCAAAAATGAATACAAAATCATTACAAAATATGTTGAATTCAGAGATGACATTAGGTCATTGTATACTACAACCCACTCAACTTTTATAAAACTTCGTTTAAAATTTTCAGTAGTTTTGTCATTAATCACACTCACTGTTTTCTTTCAGTGTTTCTAAACTGTACATGTAGCTAAATTATGTAGTGTGACTAAATGCGCATAATGATCTGACAACTCATTTAAATAGGAGAGGCTTGTTTCTCGTTTATTTTCTACTTTTGTGTAAATCATTATCTATCTATTACCTCGAACAACTCTGTAAAGGAAATTACAACGAATAACAGCACCTGTTGTTGTTCTGATCTTCACTCCGAAGACTGGTTTGACGTACCTCTCCATAGAACTCTATCCTGTGCTAGCCTCTTCATCTCCGAATAACTACTGCAACATACATACTTGTGAATCTGCTTACTGTATTCATCTCTTGGTCTCCCTCTACCATTTTTACTCCCCACACTTTCCTCCAATACCAAATTGATGTCCTCTTGATGTCCTAGAATGTGTACTATCAACCAATCCCTCCTTCTGGTCTGCTCGGGCTACAAATTTCTTTTCTCCCCAGTTCTGTTCAGTACCTCCTCGTTAGTTACGTGATCTACCCATCTAATCTTCAGCATTCTTCTGTAGCACCACTTTTCAAAAGCGTCTTCTCTCTTCTTCTCTAAACTGTTTATCGTCCTGGTTTCACGTCCACACGTGGCTACACTCCATACAAATGCTTTCAGGAGAGACTTCGTAACACTAAGCCTATATTCGATGTCAACAAATTTCTCTTCTTTAGAAACGCTTTTCTTGCCATTGCCGGCCGGTGTGGCCGAGCGGTTCTAGGCGCTTTAGTCTGGAACCGTGCGACCGCTACGGTCGCAGGTTCGAATCCTGCCTCGGGCATGGATGTGTGTGGTGTCCTTAGGTTAGTTAAGTTTAAGTAGTTCTCAGTTCTAGGGGACTGATGGCCTCAGATGTTAAGTCCCATAGTGCTCAGAGCCATTTGAATCATTTTTTTTCTTGCCATTGTCAGTCTACATTTTCTATCCTTTCTACTTCGGTGATCATCAGTTATTTTTCTGGCTAATTAACGCAACTCATCTTCTACCTTACGTGTCTCGTTTCCTAATGCAGTTGTGTGAGGGTCACCTGATTTAATTAGTCTACATTCCATTATCTCTGTTTTGCTTTTGTTGATATTCATCTATGTCCTCATTTCAAGAAACGGTATGCTCTGTTCAGCTACTCTTCCAGATCTTTTGCAGTCTCTTACAGAATTCGAATGTCATCGGCAAACGCCAGTTACTATTTCTTCTTCCTGAGCTATAATTCCTACTGAAAAATTTTCTTTTGCGTTCGTTTATTGCGTGCTCAGTGAACGGGTTGATTAACTTCGGCGATAAACTATGATTTTGTCTCACTCCCTTTTCAACCATTGCTTCCCTTTCATGCCCCTCGACTCCTATATAACTGCCGTCTGGTTTCTGTAAGAGGTGCAAATATTATTTCGCTCGCTGTATTTAACGCTGCTACCTTCAGAGTTTGAAAGAGAGTATTCCAATCAGCTTTATCGAAAGATTCTCTATTTCTAGAAATGCTATGAACATAGGTTTGCCTTTCCTTTACCTATCTTGTAAGTATGTCGTAGGGTTCATTCTTCTGTAAGGAATTCGTGTTAGTATTTTTCAACCATGCCTTATCAAACTGATAGTTCGGTAATATTCACAACCGTCAGCAACTGCTTTCTTTGGAAATGGGATTATTACATTCTTCTTGAAGTCTGAGGATATTTCACCTGTCTCTTTCATCTTGCACACCAGGTGGAAGATTTGTATAATGTTTGGTCCTCCCAAGGCTATCCGTAGCTCTGATAGAAAGTGGCTACTACCGGGCCCTTCTTTCAGCTTACGAGATCTTCCAGTGCTCTGTCAAATTCTCCTCGCAGTATCATGTCTCCTACCCCATCTTCATCTATGTCACTTCCACTTCTATAATACTGCCATCAAGTTCATCTCCTTAATATAGACCATCTAATACTCCTTCCACCCCACAGCTTTCCCTTCTTTACTTAGGACTGGTTTTCCACCTAGGCTTTTGATATTCATACACCTGCTTCTCTTTCTTCAAAAGGCATCTCTGATTTTCCTGTAGGCGATATCTGTCTTTCTCCTAGTGAAATATGCTTTTGAATCCTTACATTTGTCCTCTAGCCATTCCTGCTTAGTCATTTTGCACTTCCTGACACTCTAACTTTTTCCCCTTTCGCCCGCTTCATCTCCTGCATTTTTATATTTTCTCCTTTACTCAATTAAATTCAGTATCTCTTGTGTTAACTGACGATTTCTACCAGACCTTGTCGATTTACCTGTTTGACCCACTACTGCCTTCACTATTTCATCTCCCAAAGCTACCCATTCGTCTTTTACTGTATTGGTTGGTTGGTTGTTTTGGGGAAGGAGACCAGACATCGAGGTCATCGGTCTCATCGGATTAGGGAAGGATGGGGAAGGAAGTCGGCCGTGCCCTTTGAAAGGAACCATCCCGGCATTTGCCTGAAGCGATTTAGGGAAATCACGGAAAACCTAAATCAGGATGGCCGGACGCGGGATTGAACCGTCGTCCTCCCGAATGCGAGTCCAGTGTCGAACCACTGCGCCACCTCGCTCGGTCCTTTTACTGTATTCATTTCCCGTTTTTTAGTCAGTCGTTGCCTGATGCTCCCTCTGAAACTCTCAAGAACCTCATGTGCTTTCAACTTATGCAGCTCCCATCTCCAAAATTCCCTAAATTTTAGCAATTTCTTTAGTTTTAATTTACCGTTTATAACCAAGAAATTGTGGTCAGAGCTCACATCTGCAATTGGAAATGTCTCTGAATTTAAAATCTGATTCCGAAATCTCTGTCTTACCATTATATAATCAATATGATATCTTCCGGTGTCTCCAGCTCTCTTCCACTCATAAATCCGTCTTTCATGTTACTTAAAACAAGTGTCAGTGATGATTATGTTACGCTCTGTGCAAAGTTCTATCACATGGCTTCCTCTTTCATTCCTTTCCGCCAGTCCATATTCGCCTATAGATTTTCTTTCTCTTCCTTTTCCTACTATCGAATGCCAATCTCCACATCACAACTAAATTTTCCTTTCTCTTAACTATATGAAAAATTTTTTTTATATCTCATCGTATGTTTCTTTAATCTCTTCACCATCTGCGGAGCTAGTTGGCATATAAGCTCGTAGTACTGTGGTGGGAGTTGGCTTCGCACCTATCTTAGTTACCATGATGCGTTCTCTACGCTGTTAATAATATCTTATCTGCCTTCCTATTCTCTTATTCATTAATGAACCTACTCCTGCATAACACTTGTTGTCTCCTGTTTCCAGTTTCGTTGTTAAAAACTTTACACACTTGTGCTACGTGTTCCGTTACCTGGCTAACGTTCGCAATTGGTGTCACAAAATTTGTTACTTGATATTTTGCTCCTAATTTTCCCTACAGCTGCTCTCCTACAACCCTGACATGACAACTACCTAGCAACAAAACTCTGCTTTTCTTTCCTGCTTTTCTCCACACTTATCTATAAGTTTCCTAGTATTGTTCTGCTGCATTCTACATTCCTCTACATCTGTATGAGGGTCTTCCTTTTCTCATTCTGTCTAATTCTGGTACCAATCAAGATCTACTGCTGCACGTAATTTCGAATATGCTAAAAATATTTTCTCCTGTCCGCCTTTTACATGCCAACTTTTTCCAGCACCCTTTTACTTTTTCACACTTCAGATGTCGTATTTAAAATTTCACATTTTTCAATTCTGCCTGAAGAGCACAAATCTTCACCTCTTGTTCATTTATGTTCCGGTCTTTCTGGTAATATCACCATTTTCATGGAAGAGCCTCCCACCTCTCTTCAATCGCTCCAGTGAAACGACAACCCACAATTTCCGCAAAACACTCCCCGTTTAACTAATCTGCTGCAGCGTCTGCTGATCGATTTTAGAACACTTCAATACTACATGCAACGAAGAATAGATCTAATTAAAAATAAATTAATTTTGCTCTTTTCTTATGCCAAGTATAACGACTGTAGCCACGAGAACAAAAATATACCTTTGGCACCGTTTTGAGTTATTTAATACGACACTAACACTTGCACTGGAGTAACTACACTTATATTTCTAAAAATATGAAATGTTTAAAAGTATTTTATGAATTTTTTCACTATCAAGAAATCTCTCATCCATTTCCATCAACGCTTGATCCAAAATTTCGTAATACGACGCTCGATACGTTTGAACACACTCATTCTTAGAGAGGGAACTGTACACTTGTGAGAGGCGAATCTTATTGGCCTTTTGAAAAATAACTGAAAAGTACTGTTCATCCACTTTCTTAGGATGTCGCAAGTAGTCCTGACTTTGGTTAAGCAGTAGTTAACGTCCAGTGACCTCTTCTACAGAATGTCTTGTATTATACTGTGTCTCTCAAAGAAAATGTGTCATGAAATACTGTTACCTGTTACCGAAGGTAAACTCAAAACTGTTTATGTCGTTTAGAAAACCTCTGGCAAGTTGTAAGGAATTATCATCAGACTGTTCGTAGGAAACTATGGTCTCGAAAGTCTCTTTAAACTTTTCGCAGTCATCCACAATTACACGCAGTAACTCCGAGGTAGAGTTCCAGCGAACAGGTGTTACCATTGGAATGCGTAGTCCCAATGCTGAATAATCGCGTAGGTCCTCTTTCTTGAGTGATGGAATAGCATATGAATACCAGTAACAGAAGAAAAAAGGGTACGACATTTCCGTAATTTTTTGTAACTTTGTTGCAAGACTAGATATAGCCGGTGTCCCAAACAGTGCAAAGATACTGCTTTGTAATTAATTTTTTTCTGGAGTCCAGTTAAATTGCCAGATATCATGCTTGAATCACTATAAAACAGCCATGCTAAAGAGTTCAAAAATGGTTCAAATGGCTCTGAGCACTATGCGACTTAACTTCTAAGGTCATCAGTCGCCTAGAACGTAGAAATAATTAAACCAAACTAACCTAAGGACATCACACACATCCATGCCCAAGGCAGGATTCGAACCTGCGACCGTAGCGGTCGCTCGGCTCCAGACTGTAGCGACTAGAACCGTACGGCCACTCCGGCCGGCTGCTAAACAGTGCTCGTAGTCAAATGGTTCCAAGATGTTTTCCAATAAAGCAAACAAAGTTCTGCGGAATTTACGTCATGGAAACCTGAAAAATACTCCACAACAGATTCCTTAGGATTAACGAACGTCATTGTTACAGAACAATAATACACCTGTGCTAAATATGAATAGATGTTGCTTATGTACCTGGATAGAAATAAAACCAGCAGTTTCCAATTCAGTAATTACAAAATCACTGATTTAGCTTGAAATGCAATCGATTAGTTCATTTTGTTTACTTCGTGATTCATCAATGAAAACATTTTGAGGTTTGGAATTTTGGTTCCGTATTTCTGCAGGACACCTTGATACCAGAAACTTCAACAGTTCCTTGAAATTCTCACGATTTCTTGAATCTATTGATTCATCGTAACAGCGAAATAATAATTATTGCTCACTTAAATGGAGTAATGCATCCATGACTAATCGTATTAAAAGCCTGTACGAACGTATGTTTTCATTCACCTACATTGTATGCAGTCTAGCATTTTCTCTTACTCCCCTCCCCCCCCCCCCCCATCCTCCTATCACTCACCACCGTGGACAAACTAGAGCAGGTGACGTCACGCTTGTGTAGGAACCATACCGCTACGCTCGGTCTATGGGTTGGCCTATATGGTTGAGCTGCGAGAAAGGAAGCCTAATTCACTTCGCCTTGTCAGAACCCTGTTAGTACAGCAGAGTCCCGCGCAGTACAAAAATGTTCAAATGTGTGTGAAATCTTATGGGACTTAACTGCTTAGATCATCAGTCCCTAAGCTTACACACTACTTAACCTAAATTATCCTAAGAACAAACACACACACCCATGCCCGAGGGAGGACTCGAACCTCCGCCGGGACTAGCCGCACAGTCCATGACTGCAGCGCCCTGGACCGCTCGGCCAATCACGCGCGGCCGCGCAGTACAAAACAGGGCAATATGTTTGGAGTAGAGATCGGCATACGCGATGAGATAAATTAAAATTTTAAAGTATGGCAAGATGAAGATATTAGTGAAGTGCCGCTTCATCTACGGCCCATGGATGGCCACCCATTCTGCGATTTACTGGTACGTTCGCAACTAGAAGCTTTGACTGTGGTACTTCACCGTACGTAGGTTCCTTTCCAAAACTTTGTCTACGACGTTTGCTTTATAGCCGCTAGAAACCTGTAACTGAAATTATGAATTACCCTATAAGTCTCAAAAAATACTCCGTACTGAAATTGCACTATTACCCTCAGTTCTAAAGATAATGGTTGCACGAATAATTTCAATTTGACTCATACTTATTTCGGTCTAAATTTTTACGATGGAAGTGGAATCATTCTTTCAACTGCTAGTGCAGACTGTAATAAAGGACTTTTAACTAAAGACTAGCCGCTACCGACTGCTCTCTGCAGACTCCACCGAACCGATGACTACGAGGGCGGCTAGGCAAAGCTGCCATTCCAAACATCGTTATCAGTGGGCAAAGATCAGTTTTACTTGTTATTAAGTTGGCAGTTTGACATGCAATCGAATAGTTAATCGATACCTAAGCAACCACGACAAAGAACTGGTATCCTCACAACATTACTGAGGTATTGTAAACCAGTCCAGAATTTTAAATTACGATCTGTGAATACAGGTGTACAAATTGATTATGAGGGCGTAATGTAGTGGTTAATTAGTAGATCTTTGTGGTATGAGTTACGAGGGACTGGGTGAAGTGCGTTACTTCAAGGTTCTGGTCCTCGTTCCGGTTTACCAGGGACTAGTTAGCCTTTGCCTTAAAGCGAACAATGCTAAGTGAATGGGACCGACAACTGCGAGAGAACCTTGTGCTTTGTCCATGTAACTGCTTAGGCCTCAGCGGAGTGTCGCAGATGAGTAATGAGCAGCGCCGTCAGAATGATGGACACGCACCGTCTGTCTGTTGTTATTTCTGGTGGCGGGCGTCCGAGCTCTTTTACGTCGGTGGACCCGCCGGCTGTGAAAATATCATCTCTCAACGTACAACTGAACTCCATGAATTTGTGCTCCAACATCCACGACAAATCCACGTTTTGTGGTTGTTATCGTCTTCATTACGAACAATGGTTTGGTACAGTTTTCCAAGGTAGTCTGTCCTATGTAAGCCTCTCCACCTCTGAGTAATTACCGATGGTCACGTTCATTTCAACTGGTTATTATTCTTGCAGGTATGTTCTGTCTCTGCAACTAAATTAAATGCAGTTTGCTTTTGCCATATACATTTCGTTTATTTTTGTTTATTAAGCATATTCAGTGGCCTGTAATACATGTTCGCTTATATACAGGGTGAATCACCTACAACTTGCAACGTAAATCTAGCGGAAACGGAAAGTGCTACTGATGTGCGGTTTTCACACAATGGATTGGTAGTCAGGTACTCGTACTGTTAGCCAATGAACGGACTGCGATAATACTTAGAAAGTGCTTTTTTGTGCAGACGTACACTTTTTTAAATGGAACATTCCCTACTGACATTAATAAACTAAAAGTAGAGTAAATTAGAAACAGTGGTGTTTGTTGCAGGATTCTAGTGCGAGTCATTTATGAGATACAGTATTTTAAAAACTTTCCACGTCGACACTCGTTGCTGCTATTCAACCTGAGTAGTTGCTAGCTGCGATGTTGTTATGTTTGCTTACAGTGTGCTTGTTCGTTCCTTAAGCACATTGCGACTTGCTAGTCAGTTAGTGTGTGAAAGTCCAAGCAGTACCGAACGAGGTGGCGCAGTGGTTAGCTCACTAGACTCGCATTCGGGAGGACGACGGTTCAAATCCGTCTCCGGCCATCCTGATTTAAGTTTTCCATGATTTCCCTAAATCGTTTCAGGCATATTCCGGGATGGTTCCTTTGAAAGGGCACGACCGGTTTCCTTCCGCATCCTTCCCTAATCCGTGCTTGTGCTCCGTCGCTAATGACCTCGTCGTTGATGGGACGTTAAACACTAATCTCCTCCTTACGGTCCAAGCAGTAGGTCGTGAGTAAACTGTGGGATTTACTAATACAGAAAAAGCCGATATGCTCATGGTGCATGGACAGCGTAGAATGAATTCAGTTCGCCGGCCGGGGTGGCCGAGTGGTTCTAGGCGCTTCAGTCTGGAACCGCGCGACCGCTACGGTCGCAGTTTCGAATCCTGCCTCGGGCATGGGTGTGTGTGATGTCCTTAGGTTAGTTGGTTGAAGTAGTTCTAAGTTCTAGGGGACTGATGACCTCAGCTGTTAAGTCCAAAAATGGTTCAAATGGCTCTGAGCACTATGGAACTTAATATCTGAGGTCATTAGTCCCCTAGAACTTAGAACTAGTTAAACCTAACTAACCTAAGGACATCACAAACATCCATGCCCGAGGCAGGATTCGAACCTGCGACCGTAGCGGTCTTGGGGTTCCAGACTGCAGCGCCTTTAACCGCACGGCCACTTCGGCCGGCTGCTGTTAAGTCCCATAGTGCTCAGAGCCATTTGAACCATGAATGCAGTTCGTTCTTGTACGGTGTATGCGGCAAGATATCCCAGCAGACGTCAACCATCTCGGTTATTATTCATCACCCTCTTCAACCAGTTACGTGAAAGTGGTAGTGTAATATCTAGACAACGTAACAGAAGGAAACAAATGACGACTAAAGAAGGAGAAATTATTGTTCTTGCCGCTGTTGCATTTGATCCGCACAGAACTCCCGTACAATCGCACGAGGAAGTGGTATGAGTCAGGCAAGTTGAAATGAAACGCTTTTGGCAAAAAAATCATTCAGTTGCAAATACGGAACATATCAACGAGATTTTTGAAGCAACTAAGGAACGACGAAAAACGGAAAAAAGTAACTGCTTACTCTATTTACTCCTTGGTCTCCCTCCACAGTTCTTAACACTCATACTTCCCTCAAGGACCAAAATGACGATTCCTTGGTGTCTTAGATGTTCTCTGCCACTCGATCCCTACTTTTGCTCAAGCTGTGCCATAAACGTTTTTTCCCCATGATTCAGTACCTCTTCAACAGTTATTTGATCTACCTCGTTTATCTTCAGTTTTCTTCTGTAGCACTATACTTCAAATACTTCTATTCTCTTTTTGCCAGAGCTATTTACTGTCCACGTTACACTTCCATACAGGGCTACACTCGAAACAAATACTTTCAGAAAACGTTTCCTAAAATTTAAATTTATATTCGACGATAAGAAATTTCTTTCTTTTTCAGACGAATTTTTCTTGCTAATGTCAAACATCATTTTATATCGTCTCTGTTCGATTACCATCAGCTTTTTGCTGCCTAGATACAAGTATGTTGACGGATGAACTAGCATGCGAATAGTTCCCACACTCTCTACCCAACAACGCCGCAACTGGAATTTAAACGATGTTTCACGAGGCTATATCGACCCTCTTTTTTTCTTAATTGTGATTTTACACCTTACACAAAAGATGGGCTGGCAGCGGCAACATTACACCGCTCTTCAGCCACAGGCAGTACAAAGAGACACAATGAAGACGCAGAATAACAGAACATAACGGTGGACAAAAAACAGTAGACACAGTAATTAAGAAATACGAAGCCGATCACAGGCGTAGAAAAACAAAAAAACTGTCAGCACTGTACACGAACACTGAAGCACAAATACGACGGTATATACACAAAACCGATGGCGATGATCTCTGTCGCGCGAATGTTCACGTGACGTGTGCGAGTCCGGGGACCTGCCAAAAGGGGAAAAACGTTGGGGAGGAGGGAGAGGGGAGTGTGTAGATGCCAACGGCAGAGGAGATGGGGGAGGAAAGAAGGTATGCGGGAGTAGGGGAAGCCCCGGGGAGGAGGGAGGAGGAAGGGAGGAGGGAGAGAAGGGAGAGAGGGTGCCCTAAGGGAAACACACAGGATGTGGAAGAGGAAGATCAAAGTTGATAGGATGGGTAGATAGAGGGGATTAGGGCATCATCATGGAGGGTGAGCTGGTGGAAGCCACCTTGGGAGAGGATATGGAGAGTGGAGAGATGGAAAGCAGGTGGGACGTGGGAATACAGGCGTGGCAGTGGATGGGGGTGGGAGAGGATGGGAGAGACAAGCGGGTGAGGAGGATCGAGTTTTCAGGAGGTGTACAGGATCCGTATCCTTTCAAGGAAAAGGAGGAGGTGGGGGAACGGAATGAGATCATACAGGATCCGCGTGGGGGAGGGGAGATGGATGCGATAGGCGGGGCGGAGAACATGGCGTTCAAGGATTTGGAGGGATTTATAAAAGGTAGGGGGGGGGGGGCAGAGATCCAGGCCAGATGGGTGTAACAAAGGATAGGGCGGATGAGGGATTTATAGGTGTGGAGGATGGTGGAGCGGTCCAGACCCCATGTGTGGCCAGAAAGGAGCTTGAGGAGACGGAGTTGGGAGCGTGCCTTGGCTTGGATTGTCCGGAGATGGGGGGTCCAGGACAGGGGATGGTCAAGGGTGACGCCAACTTAAGGGTGGGGGTGAGGGCGATAGGACGGCCATAAATGATGACATAGAAGTGGAGGAGACGGAAGGAAGGGGTGGTTTCACCTACAATGATCGCCTGGGTTTTGGAAGGATTGATCTTGAGCAACCACTGGTTGCACCAAGCGGTGAACCGGTCAAGATGGGATTGGAGAAGGTGTTGGGAGCGTTGCAGGGTGGGGGCGAGGGCAAGGAAGGCGGTGTATCGACCCTCCTGCATCACGCCTATTAAATCACTGTCGACGCAGTGCACAAACATGCCCGAAGAGTGTTCATTTTGCATTAAATTCGCTAGCACTGTAAGAAGTAAAGAAATCAGTAGCTGATATAGCTAACGGAAGACTGTAACACGAACTGAATCTACGTAAATCACAGCATGCTGCACTGCACCGCTAGAAGGGAAACTGATTCTTATTTTCTCTAAACGACAGTTGTAGTGTTGTTCCGGGAGACGGCACTTTTTCCACTGCAGGCGCTGCTCGCGCCACAGTTTACAGAGAAATGTAACAAAACTCGTCGCCTACTTTCAGCGTCTCATTTCCTAATCTAATTCCGTCCACATCACATTACTTCAATCTACTGCATTCCATTAACCTCATTTTATATTTGTTTTGTTTATCTTATAACCTTTTTTCAACACACTACCAGCCGTTCTTCCAAGTCATTTGCTGTCTGACAGAATTGCAACATTTGTGTTTCTTAACCTGTCTTATAGTATAAGTCGCAGGTTATGTTACGTTCATAACATGGATTCTTTGAGATTCACAAAACGTAATTGTGCTGTGGTGACAGAGTGCAAACTGTACTATGGGGCTGCTACACGAAAGCATGGAAATTATTCGTCTTAGTAGCAGAGCGGTGGTTTGCTAAGGGAAGGGGCCTAGTTTCGATTGCCGGCCGACTCGGAGATTACCTTCGCTCAGAGACTGGGTACTGTATTGGCTTTACTTTCGTGCCGTTCTAATTGTCGCGAAAGCCAAAAAATTGAAAAAAAAAAAGCGTGGCCCTACATTACAAAGATATCTTGTCTGAACCATGTACACGGAGGTCTAAGCTGTAATGGTTCTGATTACGTATCGTTTAAGTTTGGCAAAATGAAATGAAGTCACAGGGAAGCAGGATGGCGCAGCAAGCGCATTTGTATCACGTTAGGTGTGGCGAGGTCATTGGAACACAAACAAGCCATGAGCTGAATGGAACCCACAGCGTCGTTCCACAAGCTTTGAGAAGAATGCAGGAGGGCCGAAATATGCGACGGTAAAAGCCAAGGTCGATCACGTGGTACATCTTGGCGCCAAGACTGCTACCTTGCCTCACAGTCAGCTGCCAGAAGACTCGCAACGATTAATGCCACTGCCTTGCCAAGTGACCTTACAGTGCACTATGAGTCATGTCCTGTCGGACCGCATATCGTTGGCTTCAGAAGGCTATTCCGTATGTGCGGGACTTCAGCAGATGTATCTTGCGGACAAAACTGTTCTGCTTAGAAAGTGGACGCGGGGATGTGATGTTCTGAATGCAAGAACTATATGGCGGCTCCCCTTATTAAAACTGAATTTCCTTAACCTTATTCAAGATTGTCTCCTGTCCCTAACGCTACTGATCTTCCTAAGTGAATGTACCTTTTATAATTTTGCTTCGGTGAACCACCGCAATAAGGTGTATAAGTGAAAATCCCACGAAAATATTACGTTACCAGTATAAATGTCAAACCTATGGCCCTAGATTTAGCGTCTGACACCAATAAAATGTTTCGGCCCTCCAGATGCCACTCACGAAACAATTGCTGAAAAATAACATTTCCAAAGAGTCAATGTTGAACTCCGCTTCTAGTGATCTATATACTATGTGGATGTCGAACTCCAGCTGTCTGAACGTGGCAGTCAACAAGCTCGTTTTTTTTGGTTTATTATTACTTTGAAATCTTTACAATAAAGGTAGGCCAGCAGTGGCCTATCGACGCCGCTCTTCGGTCATAGAGAATACATACAGTAAACAGAAAGACAGAAAAACAAACAAACATGGCGGATAAAAACTGGAGACAGACATAGTAAAAACAAATGAAGCCGTTCACGGGCGCACTGTTTGGATAAAATACGTTCATCGCTGTACACAACGGAGAAGACAGAGTTAACGCACGTGAACAGAGGAGCACAAACGGAGAGACACTGAAGCACCGACGCGAAGACAAACACGAGCACTGGCGACGAACTCCGGCGCATGAAGATGCACCGTTCACACGAAAAAGCCAGGGGCCTGCCAGAGGGAAGAGGTGAGGGTAGGAGGGGGAGTGGGAGGGCATTGATGCCAGTGGGAGAGAAGAGGGAGGGGGAGGGGAGGGGGAGTATGGAAGCCCGGGGGAGGGGGGAGGGAGGGAGGAAGAGAGGAGTGAGACAAGGGAAAGAGGGTGCCCTGGAGTAAAAACACAGTGGGAGGAATGGGAGAATCAAAGTGGGTAGAAGGGGTAGATGGAGGGGATGACGCTCATATTTCGTTTGTTGTGTAATTACTACGTGGCTGCCACGAAATGTCACGAGTACGCAAAACGAAAATACTTTTCGATTCTCCTCCCACATCAGTCGATTCATCGCACGTTCATACACAAGTTCAGAGCTAGAAATAAATGAAGAATTCCTTTTCACGTACAGACCAGTGAAATTTTCTTGTCTGATTACGATATGGTGCATTATGCAGATGAAAAGCATCTGCAGGCACTTTGAAGTTCTATTCCCTGAGATCGGAAATCAACGTCCAGGTAGTATCGACAACATTGTTAACTTCACACAGCGATTTATATGCAGTACAGTATACACAGCTCGTGGTCTTGCCGTAGCGTTCTCGCTTCCCGCGCACGGAGTGCCAGGTTCGATTCCCGGCGGGTTAGGGATTTTTCCTGCTTCGAGATTGGTGTGTGTTGTGTCGTTTTCACCATCATCATTCACCCCCATTATGGCCGGAGGAAGGCAATGGCAAACCACCTCCGCTTGAACCTTGCCTAGTCGGCGGTGCGGATCTGCCACATCATCCCCCTACGCTCCTCGGAGTATGGGACCTCACCATCAAGCGAAGCTATTGAAAATAAATGGGGACACTTCCATGCAAATTTACTTCGTAAAATAAACCATGTCTCACTAATATGAAACGTAATATAGAGTGGTTATAATTAAACTTTCCCTACTTGAGAGGGCACCATGAAAGATTAGTGTTCGTTGGAAATTAGACTTTGTGAAAACTTTTGTGACAACATGCGGTAGAGAATAACGAGTAAACCATTGAAAGACGCACATTTTGATTTCCACATGAGAGGGTAGCATGGCACGGTGGTCGGTCTGTTCTTGGGCTTTCAAGGACGAAACTTCATACCATGTTTACCTTGTTGGGTACACTCGTTTCTCAATATGACGACCATCTCCATCCACGACAGCCTGGAACCGCACTAGAGCTGTCATTTATTTATTTATGTTTTTATTTACACGTCAAGTTCTAAAGGCCCAAATTGAGGAGCAAATCTCCAAGGTCATGGAACGTGTCAGTACATAAAATTACAACATGGAAGTCATAACAGGTAAAAAGAAAATGCTTATGAACCCGAAAAAAGTCAATCGATAAGTTTAAGTAAACACAAACAACAATACGACAAGAATCAGTTTAAGTTTTCAAGGAACTCTCCGACAGAATAGAGGGAGTGACCTATGAGAAGGCCGTTGTAGTCGAGCGGTTCTAGGCGCTTCAGTCCGGAACCACGCTGCTGCTACGGTCGCAGGTTCGTATCCTGCCTCGGGCATGTGTGTGTGTGATGTCCTTAAGTTAGTTAGGTTTAAGTAGTTCTAAGTCTAGAGGACTGATGACCTCACATGTTAAGTCCCATAGTGCTTTGAACCATTTGAACCTATGAGGAAACTCTTCAGTTTCGATTTAAAAGCGCATGAATTGCTGATAAGATTTTTGAATTCGAGTGGTAGCTTATTGAAAACTGATGCGGCAGTATACTGCACACCCTTCTGCACAAGAGTTAAAGAAGTCGGATCCAAATGCAGGTTTGACTTCCACCGGGTATTAACTGAGTAAAGGCTGCTTATCCCTGGGGATAAGCTCGTCCGAAAGGAATCGTCGCCCCTTCAAGGCCTTTTTAAAGAGACTGAAGGCGTGATATTCGCATGGGGAGACTCGAGTGTCTCCAGTGTATAGTGTAGCGGATGGGGCTGACCTCCCAGATCGACCGGTGTCTTGTGTCGAATCGCGACCAGCACGGAACTTGGCACACCATTCCACAACAGTGATTTCCAACAGACGTGCTACCCCATAGACATTCTTCATTCTCCGATGGTGTCTACAGTGTCCATCCTTCGGCACCAAACAACAGATTAACAGCATCGTAGTCCTCTTTGGACGCATTAGGTAATAACGTTGCCATAGTTCACCCTACACACGTCGGAGAGACACGAATGCTACAGTGATTCCTTGCATACTTGACAGTGCTTATACACCGAAGGGGAAAAAAATGCAACACCATAAAGTAATGAATGGAGAATAATGAAATCTCAGGAGTACATATGTCCAGGTAACATATTTAAGTGATCAATATTACAGGATCACAGGTTATTGTAAGCACGAGATGAGCCATCCCAAATGTGAAATGATGGTACATTAATAATGGTACATTAATAACTAGTGTAACCACCAACATGTTAAATGAAAGCATGCAAGATTGCGTGTATTGTGTAGCACAGGTGTCGGATCCCAGTTTGCGGGATGGAGTTCCATGTCTGTTGCACTTGGTCGGTCAATAGAGGGACAATTGGCGCAGTTTGTGGATGACGCTGGAGCTGTCATCCGTTGATGTCCTACATGTGCTTGACTGGAGACTGATCTGGCGATTGACTAGGCCAATCCAAAATGACGACAATATGTAGAGCATGTTGAATTACAACAGCGGTATGCGGGCGAGCGGTAGCCTGTTGGAAAACATCTTCTGGAAAGATGTTTATGAACAGTAGCACAGATCGATTCATCAGACTGACGTTCAAATTTGCAGTCAGGATGCGTGAGAGAACCACTAGTGTGTTCCTGCTGTCATACGAAATCGCATCCCAGGCCATAACTCCAGGTGTAGGTACAGTGTGCCTAGCACGCAGACAGGTTGGTTGTAGGCCCATAACTGGTGTCCCTCTAACACACGCCATCACTCGCACCAAGGCAGAACCAGCATTCATCACGAAACGCAACAGGTCACCATGCTTCCCTCCAATGAGGCCTCATTTGACATCAGTGGAGTCGCGAAAAGCTGTGGTTTTGGGTCAGTGGACTGTACGCTACAGGACGTCAGGTTCGGAGCTCACCTTGAAGTAGCCGACTTGTAACACTTCGTTGTGTGACTGTAGTGCCAACCGGTGCTCAGATTGCTGCTTCAGATGCAGTGCGATGCACCAGAGCCATAGGCCGAACACGATGGTCTACCCTCTCGGTAGTGCTACGTGGCCGTCCGGAGCCCGGTCTTCTTGCGACCGTACATTCTCGAGACCACCACTGCCTACAGTCTTGTACATTGACTACATTCCTGCAAGTCTTTCTGCAGTATCCCATAATGAACATCCAGCTTCTCGTAGCCCTATTACCGGATCTAGTTTAAACTCACTGAGGTATCAATGATGGCGTCTTTCTCTCGTTAAAGGCATTTTTTACTAACATCAACTTACCACGTCTGATCTAAAAGGTAACTAACCCTCACGACTGCTATAGCGAATATTTGAAGTAAACCTGACTCGAATCCTCAGTGACGTCACTAGTACCTCGCATATACTGTACGACTGGAGCGAAACGTCAATAGACGTCATCTTTCAGATGTAGAAACACGTCTACCATCTTTCGTTTATGTCGCAAACCCCTTCTTGGTGTTGTGATTTTTTGTTCCACCAGCGCACACCTGAATCGGAGTCGGCGGTACGTAGCATACTCGTATATGTTCCAGTAACGTCCTCAACGGAAACTTCTTGATCTTCCTTTCAGTGTTCCGTCTACGCTGCCTAGGTAGCAAATGTTTAACTGTAACCAACCTGCATATTGTTTCGGAGAGCTAACTGCCCTAACTGCTTGAATAATAGTCAACGTTAAAAGGTTCAAATGGCTCTAAGCATTATGGGACTTAACATCTGAGGTCATCAGTCCCTTAGACGTAGAACTACTTAAACCTAACTAACCTAAGGACATCACACACATCCGTGCCCGAGGCAGGATTCGAACCTGCGAGCGTAGCAGCAACTCGGTTCCGGACTGAAGCGCCTAGAACCGCTTGACCATAGCGGCCAGCAGTCAGCGTTAAACTGCATCACCATGGCCTGGCGCAACTACACACAGGTCAGTCCATATTGCATAGAATATGAGGACTGACTGTCGTGCTAACAGAATTTTATTATTTCTTATTTAAAAGAAACTTTGGCTGGTGCGTTACAAGGCTCATCTTGTTCCATGGCGATTGCTCAGTGCCTACACCGCATCCAAGTTTGTTTCCTCCCACGCTCCATTCCATGGAACTTGCTGTGTAGCGGCGTGTACATTCTACGAAGTCGACATGCAACAGATTTCCACAAAATTATTAATGAAATTTTCATTTCCTACCTCTCACCGTTCTTCCATTACTCAGTAACCATGAGATTCATTATCTTCCCTTTTTACAATTTCAATTAACATTTTAGGGGGAAACTGGACACTGACAACTACTTCATCAGAGTAACGAGCAATTAAGAAGAACACCAGTGCAAAGTTCTCGTGAAAGCTTAAAGAAAAGCAGCGGTGAGTGGAACCTTCTAGAGCCAAGTCCGTTCCGAGAAGCCCTGAGATATCGCTCCCCGTACACGAGTGCTTAAATGACCCAGCAATAGGTCAAATGCCTAGTCAGTGGCGGTCAGGCGCTGTTCTCAAGAACGACAACTCAAGGAAAATTACACTTTCCTTCCTCGTACTCTCTTAGTCGGTAGCTTATCTCCGCCGAGTTCCAGGCAGTATAGTTAGGGGAGATGTCAGAAATACAGTTTCAAATATCTGCGTAAGACTTTGTACCATTCTTTGATGTGCAATCGCATATGACTCCGGAAGTCACTGCGACCTTGTCTGCCGATTTATTTATTTTCCTTCTTCATATCACTAATGAAGAACATAAAAGTGATAAGTTACAGCATCCAACTGTTATCACAGAATGCCAAGTGGACTGCTCAAAAAAAAGTCTAGTACCACTCTAATGTACAGTTAATGATTTTTGTTAGCGGAAACCTTTTTGTCAATACACTTGCCATCATGAGAAATTACTAGATACAGCCAGCATCAACTGAACCAGCTGTCTTGCATAGCTCCAGCAATCCTAGGCGACGGAAATGAGAGGAGCTCGCCTCAGTTTCTGGGCACGGTAGCTAATAACTGACTGCTGGTATTTTAGCTTGCTTAGGTAGCCAGTATCCGACAACGTAATGCATCGACAACGTTCTTATCTGCAGGGGTCCCTGGTTTGTTTGTATATGCGGAAGGTTCGATGATATCACCCAGGTCATGCAGACTAAGATTTCGTGACTGACGCAAACTAACAGTCAATCCTGACTAATCATACAGAGAGTGATATACCTCGAATTTAGACAGTATCAGTTAGCAAATTTCAACTTTAAATTACATAACGTAAACATTTTTAACGGACGCGTATTCCTACCCAGCATCTATTGTCCCTGTTAACGAGCTACGAGAGATGTTATATATTGCTTCTTCACAAGTAACTTACATGAAATGCCGTGAGGTAAAGCTTTGTGTTGGACAGGGATTCGAACCCGGAATCTAATCGGATTGTTATCGAAGGGCAATCAACTGTGGCATATCGGATTTTCTCGACAGTAGCAAGATGTTTTAACTGAAATGACGTGACGAAACATTAATTTTTTCCTTCTTAGGACTCCAACCCGGCACCTATCGCTGTTATATTATAGAGAAAACTAACGTTAAATATGTGGTTGTTACACGAGCAGCGACATGTGAGCATGTTTGAACTGGAAATAATATGACGAAGAGTTCAGTGCTAACTGGAAAACGAACTCCACACATATCGTTGTTGACTACACACAAACAGACGTCAGCTACCGAATTTTTCTCCACCAGCAGCTCGGAATAACATCCTTGAACTTACAGTGATCTCGCAAATAGTTATACGTCTCACTGGGAGTCAAAAACGTCAGATATCGTTAGTGTTGACAACGAATTAAAATGCATAAAAAATCAAAATTATTATCCACCAGCAGATAGGTGTTCTCATGCTAGAGCTTGATAATTCACAATGAAAACCTTAGTGCCGGACCAGGATTCAAACCCATTCACGCGCAATATGTGGAGATGTTGAGGAATCTGCAGTTTTGAACAAACAACAAATTGTAGTCGAGCTGTATTGTCACGAAGGGATCAAATTCCGCGTTAAGGGCGGCCTAAGTTGCATTCCCAGTTCAGAACCAATTTCATCGGCATACAGAAGCTCAAATAAAAGATGGAATAAGTGTCCTGTGACCCTACATAGCGTTTGTTTCGTCACTAGAAAAAAATAACTAGTATAAGAAAGGATACTGGTGATATACACTCCTGGAAATGGAAAAAAGAACACATTGACACCGGTGCGTCAGACCCACCATACTTGCTCCGGACACTGCGAGAGGGCTGTACAAGCAATGATCACACGCACGGCACAGCGGACACACCAGGAACCGCGGTGTTGGCCGTCGAATGGCGCTAGCTGCGCAGCATTTGTGCACCGCCGCCGTTAGTGTCAGCCAGTTTGCCGTGGCATACGGAGCTCCATCGCAGTCTTTAACACTGGTAGCATGCCGCGACAGCGTGGACGTGAACCGTATGTGCAGTTGACGGACTTTGAGCGAGGGCGTATAGTGGGCATGCGGGAGGCCGGGTGGACGTACCGCCGAAATGCTCAACACGTGGGGCGTGAGGTCTCCACAGTACATCGATGTTGTCGCCAGTGGTCGGCGGAAGGTGCACGTGCCCGTCGACCTGGGACCGGACCGCAGCGACGCACGGATGCACGCCAAGACCGTAGGATCCTACGCAGTGCCGTAGGGGACCGCACCGCCACTTCCCAGCAAATTAGGGACACTGTTGCTCCTGGGGTATCGGCGAGGACCATTCGCAACCGTCTCCATGAAGCTGGGCTACGGTCCCGCACACCGTTAGGCCGTCTTCCGCTCACGCCCCAACATCGTGCAGCCCGCCTCCAGTGGTGTCGCGACAGGCGTGAATGGAGGGACGAATGGAGACGTGTCGTCTTCAGCGATGAGAGTCGCTTCTGCCTTGGTGCCAATGATGGTCGTATGCGTGTTTGGCGCCGTGCAGGTGAGCGCCACAATCAGGACTGCATACGACCGAGGCACACAGGGCCAACACCCGGCAATATGGTGTGGGGAGCGATCTCCTACACTGGCCGTACACCACTGGTGATCGTCGAGGGGACACTGAATAGTGCACGGTACATTCAAACCGTCATCGAACCCATCGTTCTACCATTCCTAGACCGGCAAGGGAACTTGCTGTTCCAACAGGACAATGCACGTCCGCATGTATCCCGTGCAACCCAATGTGCTCTAGACGGTGTAAGTCAACTACCCTGGCCAGCAAGATCTCCGGATCTGTCCCCCATTGAGCATGTTTGGGACTGGATGAAGCGTCGTCTCACGCGGTCTGCACGTCCAGCACGAACGCTGGTCCAACTGAGGCGCCAGGTGGAAATGGCATGGCAAGCCGTTCCACAGGACTACATCCAGCATCTCTACGATCGTCTCCATGGGAGAATAGCAGCCTGCATTGCTGCGAAAGGTGGATATACACTGTACTAGTGCCGACATTGTGCATGCTCTGTTGCCTGTGTCTATGTGCCTGTGGTTCTGTCAGTGTGATCATGTGATGTATCTGACCCCAGGAATGTGTCAATAAAGTTTCCCCTTCCTGGGACAATGAATTCACGGTGTTCTTATTTCAATTTCCAGGAGTGTAGTTTCCACATGTCGCCATTCGTAACTTTATTGTGGTTCAACCTAACGTCTACTTAGTAGAGAAGGGATATCATGTTTAATGTGAATTTCAGACCAGAATGACGTTATACCTTCTTCACTTGGCGTAGCTAGAAGCGGATAGAATCGGTCTCTCCCTATCAAAACGCATTGGCTGAAGCTGGAATCGAACCTAGACCGTCAGTATAGGAACCAATCAGCAATCCAACAGACCACCAAATCCTCTTCTCTCTCACTCATTTTCTATCATAAAACAGATGCGGCACACTCGATGTGAATTCTGACACACAGGCTCCCCGTAGTGGTTTGCAGCATGTTCAGTACATTCATTTACTTGGTTGACCAAATCGCCGTGAACTAGCTGCCTCGGCTATCCAGTGCATGCATTCGACTCTATTTTGTAATCACCGAAATAAAATAACGTAACTGCCACCTACACAGAACTGCCAACAGTGTAGGATGCAGAAATTTAAATAGAAAGTGTTCCTTTCCATTTGAGCTACTCCATAGCGCTATCTGTTTGTTGAAACCGTCGTGCAGTGCAAAAGAAAAGCTGTAACCGTACAACGCTGGCCACTGTTCTTGTAGCGCTACAATTACAAAATCCATTTTCGACGTAAGTTTAATCATGCCAATGCGGACGCCGTGTCCCGCCTTCTGTGGGTTCTGATGCCGACTTCGATCGTGGAGAACTGCATCGCTTGCATCCTCATACAGAAACGCAGGCCACAGTCTAGGGTTTCCCAATTTAGAATTGGGCATAGCAGCTGCCGTTGCCGCCGACCCGGTTCTCCGCCAGGTGATTCGGTTTGTTGAACGTTGCTGACCAGATAAGCCAACTGGTTGGTCTTCGGACCTTCTGTACAACTATTTTTTCCTACAGTATCGTCAGTCTGTTGTCGACTTGTTTTGCTGTTGTCTGCCGAAGAACTCTCACCCAACTACGTTACGATGCGAGGTTCTATGCCTTTTCCACCAGGGTCATTGGAGAGCTCTGCACACTAGACTGTTAGCTAGGAGACATGTTTTTTGGCTAGGGATTCATGGCGACATTGTCGGTTTTGTTACTGCTTGTGTCCGACAGCAGGTATCTCCCAGGTCGTCTCTGTCACCCTGGCCCGCTTCGCGCCATCCGTGGGAACGCATTCATGTTGACTTTTCGGGTCTCTTCTTGAATTTATATTGGCCCTTGGTTGTGGATGCATTTTTTTTCTTTAATTTCCTTTATATTCTCCGGTGTGTATCGACATCAGCTGACGTCTCAATTCGTACACTTTTGAAAATTTTTTCTATTGACAGGTTGCCTTGTACCTTAGTTTCCGAGAATGGGCTCCAGTTCATTTTTCACCCCTTTCAATTGTTTTGTTTCTGTCACGGCATTCGTTACATTACGGCCCCGCCATTCCACCCTCAATCAAATGGCGATGCGGAACGACTAGTGCATACGGTAAAGTACCAGTGGACACCAAATGAAAAAGCTACTCCTTGTGTTTCAGATCTAGACTGTCATAAAAATGCGAAGGAACTGTTAATCAGAACTCAGGGAGAAGTTGTAGTCTATTTCACAATCGATTTATTGATCTTAAACAAGACAACACAACAAAATTATTAAAGAATCATCATACATCAAAATATTTATTTAACAAAAGCCTTACTGAAATGGGATCTATGGTGGACGAAGTGATCTGCTGGGGATCGACACACGACACTAACCAGAACACTACTCGCTTTATCTCACTTCATACACGTGAGTCCAGGTCATGGCATCAAACTAAGTCACCACCACGCATCTATATTCTACCATACAAAAAAAAAGGAAAAATATGGTTTGAAGGAACAGGGCGCTGAGAAATAGATACTTAGCCCTTACGTCGCAGCAGTGAATACTTCATCATCCTACTGATCAATGCAGCACACTATGATGCGTTCAGCGACTAAAGTCAAGGATGGCGGAAATCAGTTATTAAATGCGTGTTCCCGAAAAATGCAATTACGCTGTCTCGCGTTCAGTTAATTCAGAACATAGGTACTTCCCTAAGAGCCTCTGAAACCCCAAAGGATTCCAGTGTGCAGGTGGACCCGTTTGCTGGTCTGCCAAACCAATTTGACTCCGTGCCATGGCTTTGCATGTCGGAATACGTCAGATGTTTAGACGGCTCACTCAAGACAAACAAGCACCTGTCACTCGTTGTGCCCATGATGATATAAGCAGAACCTCTGATGGTTCAGAAGGTGACTGGCACAGCCTCTAAGTCGTGTCCTAGCAAACGACACAAGTCTCACCGTTTAGATAGAGACCTGCTGTTCTTTACTAGCGAAGCGCCAGCGCAAGGGACTTGTACCAGTGTGCTGACCTCCCTTTCTCTGTGTTACCTCCTCAGCTCATTTCCAAAAGCACATTTCTCTTTTTTGACTTATCTCAATTTCGCACAAGCCAATCACGAGCTGTAGCCCAGCATTCTAAGCTTGGTGAATGGTCTTTGCACTGTAAACCGATTTGACCAATCAGAGACTCAAAGTTAATTGGCAGAAATCGGAAAAAATTCAGCTTCGCAGCCTCCTTCCCACATGTTTGCCATGTCTTTTGCTAACACAATACAGGGTGGCAGCACAGCCCTCCATAAAAAGTTTGTTATCTCCCCTGTTGCGTCCATTTCAAAGTTTGCAAAGGGCAGCTATAAACTAGCATTGACAAAACTTGTTTTGAAACGGAGTCTGCACATCTGGGCTCCAGTTTTCCTGCTCCCCAGACATTTGCAGAACGTTAACATTTCTTTTGGTGGCTTGCTCACTAACAAGGCCTACAATGCGCTGTCAGCAACTTTTCGGCGCTAGGCTGTATACCTGGACATCTGCCCCTGCCTGTGGCACCAAGCTTAATGTGTTTCTACACAATACAACCGTGGCATGGGACTGTCTGGAAATCTCTCTTCATCGTTTCCCAGAAAAAACGCGCTTTGTCGCCCCACCAATGCTGTATTTTCACTGCAGTGGCTTAAGTCGGCACACTGTTCTTTTGAATGCAGGTGAAGCTTACCGTATTTCTTTCCCTAGAGCATGCTAACAAGACCATAAACTGCTGCCCACCATTTCATCACAATGTGTGAAGCGTCAAATTGCCATAGATCGTATTTCCTACACCGAATCAGAAGTGAGAGTGCCCTGCAATCTCTCAAAGTTTGTTGTGGATTCCTCACTGGACACGCTCTTCCTCGTTTTCCGAGCATCTATCGCTTCACGACTATGGTAGAGTGTAGCCCGGCTGAGTTGCATCACAGCCAGCAGCCATGCACACTCTTCCACCTTCTGCGGCCTGTGCCACGGCTGCCATAGTTCGGTTCGTCTCGTTGCTTCGCATCTAGATCGCAGGTGTGAGCGTGAGGGTTTGGTCGCCAGCCCAAATAGATACCAGTCACTGTTGTCCGTATCCAGGGACGCCATCTTTGTGATGTCCGAAAGGCTGACAGGCTGGCAGTGCGCTACTTTGATTAGTTGCGCCCCCGCTCTTCGCCGGAAGCTAATGTTCGCGGTTGCGGCCTCCATTACTGCAGCCCGCCATGCCACTCCCCTCCTCGAGCCCGTTGTCGACTGCGCATCCTCCCTGTGCAGCGCCCTTCAGCTCCAGCTTCCCGGCGCCGGGCACTGGTCCGTCTCCAGTCTCTTGTTCACTGCCACAGCCTGCGGACAGACTGGGAGATCAGTCTTCACAAGGCATAAGGAACATCATAGATACTGGAGCTTCAAGAAGCCCGATTCAGCCTATGTGCAACATTGCCTTAACAAAAACCACAAATAAAACTTTGGGTCTCAGTAGATGATTAGATAATAAGTTCTAGGTTGATGCGTAACTTTATCCCTGTGTACTTCTTTCAGTCATACACTCCTGGAAATTGAAATAAGAACACCGTGAATTCATTGTCCCAGGAAGGGGAAACTTTATTGACACATTCCTGGGGTCAGATACATCACATGATCACACTGACAGAACCACAGGCACATAGACACAGGCAACAGAGCATGCACAATGTCGGCACTAGTACAGTGTATATCCACCTTTCGCAGCAATGCAGGCTGCTATTCTCCCATGGAGACGATCGTAGAGATGCTGGATGTAGTCCTGTGGAACGGCTTGCCATGCCATTTCCACCTGGCGCCTCAGTTGGACCAGCGTACGTGCTGGACGTGCAGACCGCGTGAGACGACGCTTCATCCAGTCCCAAACATGCTCAATGGGGGACAGATCCGGAGATCTTGCTGGCCAGGGTAGTTGACTTACACCTTCTAGAGCACGTTGGATGGCACGGGATACATGCGGACGTGCATTGTCCTGTTGGAACAGCAAGTTCCCTTGCCGGTCTAGGAATGGTAGACCGATGGGTTCGATGACGGTTTGGATGTACCGTGCACTATTCAGTGTCCCCTCGACGATCACCAGTGGTGTACGGCCAGTGTAGGAGATCGCTCCCCACACCATGATGCCGGGTGTTGGCCCTGTGTGCCTCGGTCGTATGCAGTCCTGATTGTGGCGCTCACCTGCACGGCGCCAAACACGCATACGACCATCATTGGCACCAAGGCAGAAGCGACTCTCATCGCTGAAGACGACACGTCTCCATTCGTCCCTCCATTCACGCCTGTCGCGACACCACTGGAGGCGGGCTGCACGATGTTGGGGCGTGAGCGGAAGACGGCCTAACGGTGTGCGGGACCGTAGCCCAGCTTCATGGAGACGGTTGCGAATGGTCCTCGCCGATACCCCAGTAGCAACAGTGTCCCTAATTTGCTGGGAAGTGGCGGTGCGGTCCCCTACGGCACTGCGTAGGATCCTACGGTCTTGGCGTGCATCCGTGCGTCGCTGCTGTCCGGTCCCAGGTCGACGGGCACGTGCACCTTCCGCCGACCACTGGCGACAACATCGATGTACTGTGGAGACCTCACGCCCCACGTGTTGAGCAATTCGGCGGTACGTCCACCCGGCCTCCCGCATGCCCACTATACGCCCTCGCTCAAAGTCCGTCAACTGCACATACGGTTCACGTCCACGCTGTCGCGGCATGCTACCAGTGTTAAAGACTGCGATGGAGCTCCGTATGCCACGGCAAACTGGCTGACACTGACGGCGGCGGTGCACAAATGCTGCGCAGCTAGCGCCATTCGACGGCCAACACCGCGGTTCCTGGTGTGTCCGCTGTGCCGTGCGTGTGATCATTGCTTGTACAGCCCTCTCGCAGTGTCCGGAGCAAGTATGGTGGGTCTGACACACCGGTGTCAATGTGTTCTTTTTTCCATTTCCAGGAGTGTATTAGTGTAACTGCTTAATTATACAATTCGATATGTAATTTGTCAAAAAATAGTCACTGAAGTAACTATACATTAAGCTAAGGATCGATAAATTAAGAAGTTGAGATGTTTATCTTTGCCTTACCGTCATGTTCATTATTGATTTATCATCTCTGTAATCATTAATGTACATGAAAATGGGCGTCTAGCCCGAATCCTAGATTGTGGAGTAACCATAGTAAAATTTGTGAACCAAGTAAAAAAAACAGTGTTTGTTTAGCTGTTTTACAGTGTTTCACCAAGAACCCGTAGTTGAGAGAATTAAAATGGTTAATGATTTGTTTTGAACAGTTCTTGAATGTGGACAATGTCCATTTTGTGAAGTGTAATATACATATATCCCATAGAAGGTTGACCCCTGCAGCTCACGGACGCTCATTTTCTGTCGCCTCGTGATGAACATGGTGAGGCATTAACAGCTAAATTTTTTTTTGTTATAATTATTAACACAACATTTTCAAATGAGCCTTACTAAAGCTTCAACCTGCAACCTCGCACTCAAGGGGTTCCTTGTTAGTTAGATACTTTGTCTACACGTCTACACAAGCAGGCTTCCCCCCCCCCCCCCCCTTTCCCTTGGCCACGCACGTACAGTATTCAGTTGGCAATGGAGCTTTTCTTGAAGTCAGACGACTAAAATGGTGTGGAGGCAGTCTGTCCATAAAAGGCCTGGTCATCGCCACGTCGTGCTTTGATACAGACCAATAGCTGACCACCACACAACAGCAGCAGCTCGCTTCTGAACAGAACACGGCAACGTCTCCAGCACACGCACGCCGCTTCATTCACCCGGCGAGCTCCAGTGCCTCGCACTCCAACTGCAAACCATCGAAACCAGCCATGATGTAGGATTGATGGAAATCTCTTCCTTTCTCACCCCAATCTGCTTCTCATGCTTCAGAGTCCTCTCCCCGATTTAACGACACTTCTGTGTACGTAGCTATGGTAGCAGTACTTTTACTCTATGCCTTTTGTCATTCTGGAACAACAGTGAAGAATGCTCTCGGCTTAGTATCGTGGTCTCCTGAATTCTGACTTCAGGCTATACACTGACGTCCAAGACGTATGGGCGGAAGTAACTTTCGCATGATGCATCAGTGCCAGTAACTCGACGAAACTTGAACCACACGTAGAAAGAACTGCTACAATATAGCCGGCCGAAGTGGCCGTGTGGTTAAAGGCGCTGCAGTCTGGAACCGCAAGACCGCTACGGTCGCAGGTTCGAATCCTGCCTCGGGCATGGATGTTTGTGATGTCCTTAGGTTAGTTAGGTTTAACTAGTTCTAAGTTCTAGGGGACTAATGACCTCAGCAGTTGAGTCCCATAGCGCTCAGAGCCATTTGCTACAATATAATACGGAAGGTAAACGAAAGGAATACTCAATGAGACGAACAGAAATGTCACTTTTATTCAAACACAATAATTACGCTGAAGTTACTGCGATTCATTATCGGTCCCTGGACATTACAAATGGCGGAACTTGGTTGTTAATGGGGTGTGTGATCACCACGGATGGCAATGCATACTCTGAAATTTGCCCCATGCTGGCCACTAGGTTGGTTTTAGGGAGTTCCACTCCTCCATCACCACTGTTGATGACTGCTAGATGGTCTTTGATGCATATGCACGTCTCCCCAAAGCATGCCACACCTGCTCTATGTTATTTAAGTCGACGATACGGGCAGGCCAATCCGGGCCAAGTCGTATGTTCTCTCGTTACAACAGCTCCTACACTACAGGTGTTCGACGCATTCGCGTCCTGTCATCCATAAATGATGTCTGGGCGGAATCCACATGTAAACATGTACAGTCATGCTCAAAAGTATCCGAACGACCTGAATTGCATTTCGCCTGATTCGCATGCAACCCACATAACGCAGCTGTCTAGCAGGTCCACTAATCGCTCCTTGGTACAGTCGTTTGACTATTGAAAATGGTTCCAACAAGTCACCACTAGAAAACACTGCTCTGTATCGCAATAACTCTAGATGTAAAGTAATACCACGATACTAGATATATCAGGGAACACCTTATCACAGGTAAGACTGTCCGTAAGGCTTGTAAGTTCACATTTATTACAATAAATGACATACATGAAATGTTACCACTCTCCTTATTACGGCAGATAGGTAATGCACGTAGTAAATTCGTCGTATTCATGATTTGCTCTTCAAAGTAACATACCGTACTTGTTATTTAACACAAAATTACATTAAAAATTTAAGATATTCACGAACAGCTAGTTGAGAATATGTATGAAATTCAAATGACACGACGAACCGTCTCGTTCTGCATATGGATTCAAACCCAGGTCATGCAGACTAAGATTTCGTGACTGACGGAAACTATCAGTTATTCCTGACTAGTCATACAGAGAATGATACCTCGAATTTAGACAGTATCAGTTAGCAAATATCAACTTTAAATTACATAACGTAATCAACTTTAATGGACGCGAATTCCTACCCAGCATCTATTGTCCCTGTTAACGAACTACGAGAGATGTTATATATTGCTTCTTCACAAGTAACTTACTTGAAATGCCGTGAGGTAAAGCTTTGTGTTGGACAGGGATTCGAACCCGGAATTTAATCGGATTGTTATCGAAGGGCAATCAACTGTGACTTATCGGATTTTCTCGGCAGTAGCAAGATGTTTTAACTGAAATGACGAGACAAAACATTAATTTTCTCCTGCCTAGGACTCCAACCCGGCACCTATCGCTGTTATATTCTAGAGAAAACTAACGTTAAATATGGGGTTGTTACACGAGCAGTGACATGTGAGCATGTTTGAACTGGAAATAATATGACGAAGAGTTCAGTGCTGACTGGGAATCGAACCCCACACATATCGTTGTTGACTACACACCAACAGACGTCAGCTACCGAATTTTTCTCAACCAGCAGCTCGGAATAACATCCTTGAACTTACAGTGATTTCGCAAATAGTTATAAGTCTCACTGGGAGTCAAAAACGTCAGATATCGTTAGTGTTGACAACGAATTAAAATGCATAAAAATGGTTCAAATGGCTCTGAGCACTATGGGACTCAACTGCTGTGATCATAAGTCCCCTAGAACTTAGAACTACTTAAACCTAACTAACGTAAGAACAGCACACAACACCCAGCCATCACGAGACAGGGAAAATCCCTGACCCCGCCGGGAATCGAACCCGGGAACCCGGGCGTGGGAAGCGAGAACGCTACCGCACGACCACGAGATGCGGGCAAAATGCATAAAAAATCAAAATTGTTATCCACCAGCAGACTGGTGTTCTCGTGCTAGAGCTTGATAATTCACAATGAAAACCTTAGTGCCGGACCAGGATTCAAACCCATTCACGCGCAATATGTGGAGATGTTGAGGAATCTGCAGTTTTGAACAAACAACAAATTGTAGTCGATCTGTATTGTCACGAAGGGATCAAATTCCACGTTAAGGGCGGTCTAAGTTGCATTCCCAGTTCAGAACCAATTTCATCGGCATACAGAAGCTCAAATAAAAGATGGAATAAGTGTCCTGTGACCCTACATAGCGTTTGTTTCGTCACTAGAAAAAAATAACTAGTATAAGAAAGGATACTGGTGATATAGTTTCCACATGTCGCCATTCGTAACTTTATTGTGGTTCAACCTAACGTCTACTTGGTAGAGAAGGGATATCATGTTTAATGTGAATTTCAGACCACAATGCCATTATACCTTCTTCACTTGGCGTAGCTAGAAGCGGATAGAATCGGTCTCTCCCTATCAAAACGCATTGGCTGAAGCTGGAATCGAACCTAGACCGTCAGTATAGGAACCAATCAGCAATCCAACAGACCACCAAATCCTCTTCTCTCTCACTCATTTTCTACCATAAAACAGATGCGGCACACTCGATGTGAATTCTGACACACAGGCTCCCTGTAGTGGTTTGCAGCATGTTCAGTACATTCATTTACTTGGTTGACCAAATCGCCGTGAACTAGCTGCCTCGGCTATGCAGTGCATACATTCGACTCTATTTTGTAATCACCGAAATAAAATAACGTAACTGCCACCTACACAGAACGGCCAACAGTGTAGGATGCAGAAATTTCAATAGAAAGTGTTCCTTTCCATTTGAGCTACTCTATTGCGCTATCTGTTTGTTGAAACCGTCGTGCAGTGCAAAAGAAAAGCTGTAACCGTCTGTCCCTCAGAAGCCTATGCATTATCTCACAGCACTGTGGAATGCGGAAGTTCTGGAGGAACTGTTGACTACTGGAGCCGTTGTACCTACGCAACAGCTAGTAGTGTAACGGTAGGCATTGCACACTGTGAATAAGACGTCGCGAGTTCAGTTACATTTGCTGCTAATTTTTTTAAAACCCAATTCTGCTGTCTGCTGAATTTGCCAATTTAATGGAACTTTGAATATAATTCCCTTCACTTCTCAACCCAAAAACATCGCGTGTGGAAAAAGGACCAACTTCTGCTACTGTTTGTTCTTTTCAGGTTTAATAGACGGCCAGGCAGCAGATGCATCTCGTAGCTTTTGTATTATGTGTGGGGAGAGCGCATCGTGCCAAAATAGTCAGAAAAGTATTCTCTACATTAGCTGTCGTGTGGTAGTGGCATTTTATTCTTCTTCAAACCTTGTTTGACGTCTTTAACTCAGAACAAGTTTTCTACGTGCATGTAATCAATAAACTGCATGTGCATTGTCAGACTGTTATAGTTAACATCAGAGAATTCGCATATATCGTTGATGATTAATTTCTCTCTCATGTTTAGGATTGTTTTAACAACACTAAAAGAAACATTACGAAAATTGTGCATTGTATTATAAGAAATGAAATAAAACTACCCACAATAACCTTACGACGAAAGTCTATTTTAATAAATCTGAGTATCTGTACACAAGCGTGCTTCTATCGGCACGAATTAGTAACATACTACTCACTTAGATTTCGATTGGGTCTGTGTTTAATTGGTATGCTGAGTCATACTCAACAGGTATGCAAATTTGGAATCGCATAAATAAAGTTATGTATTCCTAGAAACCCAAAATTTGCTTGTCAGCAGCGGAAAGTGGAGTTACCTGTTGTGCAGCATTGCAAGTTTTTCACCATTGCACTATGAGCTGAAAGTATTTTCTTGGGATTTGCTTATCAGTTCATTTCTTTCATACTATGAAACGTCCCCTTTGAAAAATTATACATGACTGTGCTTAAACTGACACACAATATTTTTTAGGGCAACGCAACCTGACTTTCAGAAATCCCTACAAAGGAATGGCCCTGACTAACATTAACCTGTACCTTTCACAAATCACTTACCTCACAAATATTTTCGTTACTCTAGCTACTGCAATACAGCAAGCGCCACTACTGCCAGCTAAATAACAGGGTGTATACAGGGACAAGGAAAAAAAATTCCCGGATTATTCCCGGATTTCTCCCGGATATCCCGTTTAAAAAATATGCTTTTTCCCGGGCGACCTACTGTCACTTAGCACAGAAAAAGTTCCCTCGGAACTGTAAAACTTATCAATCCTTTGAATGGTTAACGTTTTATATAATCGCGTAGAAATTCCCGGGAAAAAAAGAAAAGCCGGAGCAGAGAAGTTTTGGAAAGACCTTTGATTTGCAGCAACATATACGCTGCATATTTTCGTATTACGAAAGTATAAATTCGAATTGCACCAAACACAGCTTGTTAGTTTCCGGAGCGTTGCAACCGAGGTTGTGTTGTCCTTTTGTAAGCGAGTCATATCTCAAGCCACGAGATCTCGCCAGCCGATGACAGCAGCTATTCAGAGCATAGGGCACGTGTTATAGTCAGCCACTAGCAAGATTATTGGTTACATAGCGCGAACACACAAGAGGAAAAGTTAACGGTTTACATTAATGTACACAGTACCGTATATCTACAAGAAAAGCTAAGCTTTCACGTGTAATATTGGTCTCTTTTTGGTGTGATATACTTTAAGATACATCACACAAATGTGCCAGTAAATTTAAAATTGTGACATAAATGCCTCGGCTCGAAATTCTTGAAGTGGCTGGTCCTCAAACTGTTCAGTTTCGAACGCTCTGTGATTTAGATATCCATCCCACTTTCACACACGTAACATAATTCATCTTGCGTGAAAAGAAATTTACTTTGAAAGTAACGCTTTTCTAACCACTGTTCGCAATACTGTTAGTTATAGGTTCGATTTACCAGTTGCCAGAGAGCGCCAAAAACGAATTATTGTGCTTGTGCAACTGCAGTGGTGTAGGAAGCCCGCATGTTCGTGTGTATAAAGCACTAAGAGAGCTTACACTACACCATAAAAGAAACAGGGCATCAGAGGATACTCCAAAAGGCATCAAAATTTCGTGAATCATACTAAAATGCATAATTCGGCTTGAAGTGCACATTGGTTTTTTCCAGATTCACAATGAAGTAGGTCCCATCTGATATTAAGCTTTTCAGTGTGGTTTTTGGGATGTAAATTTTCTTGGAGTACCAGTACTCTACGATCTCATGTTTGGTGCTTTGTTATGGCATAATGCCATACATGGCAGAAGATGATAACGTGCACTTGAAATTCACCGAACAGTTGGAAGTACCCAAAAATGTTAAATGAAACACTTCGTTTCAAATAAAATGATTGCCTCAGCGGAATTTCTTTAGCAAACTTGCAAAAATAACTTCATTCTTCAGCAAGGCGATTAATGCTTGACTGCTACTAACTTGGAAAGAAAATAAAATCAGAAACTGAAATTAATAATATATTTTTGCCCTCTGTAATTATGTGAATGCATTTTAATTCACTTGATAGCTCCCGGCCACAGAAATCCGTTTTGTTTTCATTTGACGTGGGATCTGTACACGAAGAGAAGCAGCGAAATCACTTAACGTAAACACGGGTCACGTGGAGACTTACCCCCTCCCCACGACAACTCAGACAACTCTGTGCAAGCGCGAATCTGACAGCTAGGGCGCGCGAGAAAAATTTTTCTCGTTTGCATCTGGCTGCTTACTGCTACTACCGATGCAGCTAACAGCCAAACTTCAAGAAGCGGGAAGCGAGAGAAGGTACTGCTTATGCGCATGCGCAACAGACCGCTGGCAACTGGTCAAACGAACCTAATGTGAACAGTTGTGACGTCATGCTCATAGCAAGCAGTTTATTGTTACGAAGAATTACAGTCTGCGCCCTACGGCCTTTAACATATTTTTGCTATCTGTAGACGCTTGTGCGTGCACGGTGTTTTGTTGTCGTAAAATGCACATTTCCTTTGCCACTACAATTTTATTTTTTTCCCTCTCGTTTATATTTTATTGCTGCAGTATCATTCTCCAGTAGCAGGATACAATAACATTCTTTGCTAGACAATCAATTCTGCAGTCAAAACTACAAAAATGTAACTGAAAGCTAAAACAATGAAAAATTCCCGGAATTCCGAAAAATTCCCGGGTTTTTCCCGGTTTTCTCCCGGATGAAAAAATTCCCGGGTTTTTCCCGGAATTCCCGGTTGTCCCGGGTCGTATACACCCTGAATAAAAGATTCAAACTACAGAAGGCACTAACTACTGATAGGCATAGTTAGCAAATGAAAGATTTTAATAGAGAACAAACAATGTATTTACCTTAATAATCATAATATATATAGCAGTTCATGCCATCCAATACTACAAATTTCAAAACTCCGCCATCTCTCTCCCCACATCCACCACTGCTGGCGGCTCACCTCCAACTGCACAACGCTATGCGCTGTTAACATTCAGCTGCCCAACACTACAATGGCAGACAACAATGCAAACTAACCACAGACTGCACATAGCACAGCTAGTGATTTTCATACAGAGCGCTACGTGGCGTTACCAATAAGAAAACATAAACAGCCTACTTACATAGCCCCCATGCTCCCCACAAAAAATTTTACAATTTGTTTTGGGCAGTGGCCAATAATGATTTGATAAAATTTTTCATAATTATAATAACAAAGACATCAAATGCACACACTTATTGATACAATGTTGGTCAAAAGCTAAAATTTTCTCACAGTACATAAAGACAGTCCAGATTGTTCATTACAGTAAAATTGCAGTGTTTTTCTCAAAGTCTGAGCAGTAAAAGACAATGCACATGGCAGTAGTTTTCCATGCAGTCTTGAAGAAGTAGTGTTGTCCTTCCAACGGAAAGACAGTGCTGACTCTTGACATGCTGACAGGTAATGGGCCACAACAGAGCAAACCTACAGCAGAGTCATTCGACGTTTTGAAGAAGATTGGTAGGTAGGTCATCACAGAGCAGACCCACTGTAGTCCCAGTAGAGATTACGGTATTGGTGGGCCACCAGAGGTGCAGACCAACTGTAGTCCTGGTAGAGATTGTGGTATTGGTGGGCCACCAGAGGTGCAGACCCACTGCAGTCCTTGTAGAAATAATGGTATTGGTGGGTCATCAAAGGTGCGGACCCACTGTAGTCCTTGTAGAGACGGCAAGCAGCCATCTGTTGCGACTGTGCAGGTGCACAATCACCATTGAAGAGTCTTGCGGAGAATATAGCAAGTCCATAACCACCACTTGTGCACTCACAAAGTTTTGGAATACTCCTTAGAACCAGCAATGCTGTTATCCAGTCCCTTGCTGAATTATTAACACACGTGCAAACACTAACAGTCCCTACTTCTCATATATTATCCATATACTATGACCAACAGAAACGTGTGCAGTGAAATGGAACTTACAAGTCAATAATATGATGAACCGGTGTCAATTACAATTTTATAACATAAGAATACAATTACAAAGGTACAAATTACATCATTAAAGAACATAACAATACAGATAACATTTGTGGTACAGGCTTTACAAAAGAATTGTAATAACATATACATCAGTGTTACAGGAATTATTACATGAGTACATACATAAAAGATCAGAATAACTTTCGAAACATCAACTTTACACATGAGCATTAAAACAAAACAGAATAAACAATGTTAAAGAATATTTACAAGGTAAATAACATATTATTAATGCCAATTATATTTGAGGATAACAGTATTCCTCATCATAGTGAATGTAGCTTAGTATTAGAAGAAGAAAAAATTCTATGAAACTACACAGAGACAGGAAGAAAACAAATACACAAGGGTACACAAACACATAGTGGGATAACACAAAAGGAAAGGACAGGGTTCGTTTTCAGTGTAAGATCTGGTACTGCAGTCCAACCCAAAACTTCATTCCATAGATCTTTCGTCTTATTTCGATATTTGCTCCAGCCAAAAAAATCCTATCCAAGCATGCTTTCTGTATTTTTCTCGTATAACCTCTCAGTGCATTTCTTCAAATTCATCGCAACTCATTTTCTTATAGGCTACCCCCTCTTAAGCTAACTTAAATCTACTGAGCTCAGATGCTAAACTAAGGGACGAGGCAATGCAGCAGCACAAAACAATTAACACGAACAGCAATGACAAAAAAATTCAAATTGGCAAAGTAAGCAACAATATTACAACTAATATAAGGCAATGAGCAGCAAACAAGAAAAAT
The DNA here is from genome assembly GCF_023864275.1 of Schistocerca cancellata. Taxonomy (NCBI): domain Eukaryota; kingdom Metazoa; phylum Arthropoda; class Insecta; order Orthoptera; family Acrididae; genus Schistocerca; species Schistocerca cancellata. The sequence continues at coordinate 216,010,638 of NC_064633.1, read as the reverse complement.
AAATCAGTAGTAAACTGGCTTATCAGAGTAACACAAAGTCAAATTCAGTAACACTATACCTGGCAAACAGCAGCAGCAAATGAAATAACTTATATCTAAACATGACATAGCTCAAGCAGAAAAAAACATTACACTAAGGACAACAATGCAGACAAGAGAAATGTATATTCACATCTTAATGTCTATGTAATTAAAGTGGTGCACCACAAGAAGTTATTCTACAAAAAAAATTACCAAGTGGTTGAAAACATAATTCCGTATGCAATTCCTGTGAAGGGAAATGTCTTTGTGCTCCCCCATTTTTGGGAAATGTATTACAAAATTAGTATTTACTGGATCTGTAGACAGAAGATATTTATATTAGTACATCTATAAAATTCTGTTTTAACCAATGCTGCAGTGCAGCTAGAAACTAGATATTAAAAAAAAATGAAAATATGTACAAAGGAAGGCATGAAACATCATTCATTAGCCATATGGCGTTTCATAAGGTAGTAAAATATCTCTCAACTATAAAGACAGTAGTCATAATCAGGTGTATAGACATAAAATATTTCTCGTCATTTCATTAGGCATTTCAGTAAATCATAAATTAAGAGCTCCACAGTGTAATCATATGTTTTCAAGTTTGAGCGTGCCGTACTTGGGATGCTTTCTACAAAGGAATGTCAATAGCGAGGATAAGGGCCTCCCCTTTTTTTTCTACCTGTGCCTCTGAAAACGCACACACTAATGGCTTTTTCTCCAGGCATCTGACACAGCTGGGTGCCCATAACGCATTACGTGCAGGTGGTCACTTAACTTTCTTACGGAAATATTTACGACAGCAGTTTCCACTACAGTGACAGTCTCATATACAAAATTTCACGGGTCGAGTATTTGCGTTGCAAATGTGTAGAAACAAAATCTTATGAATATAATAGTGTCCAAAAACTTTCGCCGGCATTGTGATACATTCACGCATTTACACACATTTCATAACTCTTAAAGTACGATTATTGGTTTCCAACATCCTTTTTCACAAATCAGCGTCCCTAACCACTATTCATTATTCCTTACCTTATTCATCGACACTTCTTCAATATTTCATCATAACAGATACGTAGCATAATCAAATAACTCATATAGCACCAGCTTATTGATCATAAACATACCGCAACAGCATAATACACATAGTCATCGTAATAATAACATCGTAACACCTCAGTCAAATCTCAAAATCGTCGTAGCTTCCTCCAATAATTAAAAAAAATTCTCTGCTCATGTCAAAAGTGTCATCTGCCTTAAACGTTCTTTAAAAATCATGATTCCATACCAAATATATCATTCAAAGCTCTCATAGTATCACAATGGTTGCAAAAAAATATGAACAGTTCACAAAGTACAGACAAAATACAATTTCGTAAGTGTGAAGTTATCCAACGGTGTAATTACATAAACATCTGTCACTGCCGTAGTAAAAAAGTTTGTCTCTCTCAGTTAAATGATCAGATAGCTATGTAATTTATGTGTTAGAGGAATATGGTACCGATGTGTAAAGTTGTATAAGCAAATACCATGTTAGCTAGGGCTCCTTGTGCTTGCCAAACACGATACACAAAGTAAGCGTGTACCCCCCTGAGGATTAATGTAATTATACCCTCAGGTGTTACAGATTACAAGAATTGAATGAAATGTATTACGGAAAACCTTTGTATCATTGTACTTCAAATATCTTTAAAAGTAAATGATTTAAGTACAAAATTAATCACTCAAATACGTGTCCTGTAGCCCTAAATGTGCGTCTTGCTGTAAGATAATCTCTGTGGAAGTGTCGTAGTTATTGTCCTCCGAAAGCTAAGTTTTGTAGAAGTCAATGTACTTACCTCATGATAAACAAAAGTGTAATGCTTTGCGTATAGATATCTTAGTTATTACGCTTATTGTTGTGATGAAGAAATTACTGTGCTGTAACGTATTGTTGTGCTACGGAAAAGGCTGTCTCATTGTAGCTATAGCACGAAAGTTACTACTAAAACATGGTTTACTTTCCAGAATAATACAGAAAAACTGTGCAGATATGAAACAGAAACACCACAAAAGCAACATTGTAAATTGTCACTTATTAGTAGCGTCGTGATAAAATCGTGTAGCTGTCACATAAAGTACCTTAAATCCAGAATGTATTTTCAAGTAAACCAAAATGTTGCATTAGAATCTCATTAGCAGTACCAGTATATGTTCTAAGTATGTGAGCCTTATAGTCGTTTCGTAATCGTGCAACTAACAAGCAAGAATGTACACACACAATAACACTGTGTCGTTTGTTCGCAATAACAATGCATTCGTAATTTCTGTTCAAATAAGTTCTCTTGGTTCTTGACTAGATATTTAACTTCAAACATTGTTGCATGGTAACAGTTTCTAAAGCATACTAGTAACGTGAAGTGAAACTTTTTATGACAAAGACAAAGTTAAAAAGCAGATTATCTTTCAGTAAACGGTTTTACATGTGAAATGTGGTGTAAACCTTTACTCTTCCTAGTACACAGAGTTTCAACTTCAACGCAATTATCATATGGTATACGTCGGATTCTGTAAGGTCCATTGTAAACTAGAAAGAATTTGTGACTCAAGTGTTTCTTCTTATGTGACAATGAATGAGCTTTAATGAGAACTTTCTGACCAATATATAATTTCTTTGCATTTGCTTTACCGTGTAGTTTTCTCCTTTTGTCTGCTGCATATTTTATACACTCCTGGAAATGGAAAAAAGAACACATTGTGTGGTGTCACCGCCAGACACCACACTTGCTAGGTGGTAGCTTAAATCGGCCGCGGTCCATTAGTACATGTCGGACCCGCGTGTCGCCGCCATCAGTACTTGCAGTCCTAGCGCCACCACATGGCAGGTCTAGAAAGACGGACTAGCACTCGCCCCAGTTGTACGGACGACATTGCTAGCGACTAGACGTACGAGGCCTTCCTCTCATTTGCCGAGAGACAGTTAGAATAGCCTTCAGCTAAGCACATGACTACGACCTAGCAAGGCGCCATTAGCCTTACCTACTTTGAGAGTTATAGTATAAATGTCTCAAGAAGAACGCTGTATTCATCAGAGAATAAAAGTTAAGTATAAAGCAACTACGTACTTTTCTTGCTACCATTCAATAGTTATCCTGTTTCAGACTTCACGCCCGTCTGCATTAGTTAGCGTGCCTTTCGGCTACCTCCGAGTGGTGTGGCTGTCTTGCTACGCCACAACAGTTTGGCGACGAGTCAACGTGTTCTTCCTACTTGTTTTGCTCTGATTTGATTTGCTTGTGTCATGGCTTCGCCACAATCTCCAGATGTCCTGTCCGAATTTTATCGCTTGCAGAATCAGCAGACGCAGGCGTTATTGGATGCCCTGGGACAGCTCGTCCAGGGTCAACGTGCGCTGCAAAACGATGCGGCCGCCGCCGCTTCCTCACAGCTACCGCAGCCACAACACGCAGTTGCACCCTCTTTTCGTCAATTTCGTCCCGACGACGAAACGTGGACGGAGTGGTCACGCCAGTTTGGATTCCATCTGGCAGCCTACAGAATTCAAGGTAACGAGCGGCAGCCTCACTTATTGTCTTGTGTCGGCGTGCAAACGTACCGTGTGATAGTGAAATTGTTTCCCCGACGCGACGTAGCTACTCTGTCCTACGAAGAAATTGTGTCGGCTTTAGATGCCTATTTCAAAGAAACAGTTAATGTAGTTGCAAAGAGGTATACGTTCTTTCGTACAAAACGTACGGCCGGTCAAACTAATCGGGAGTGGGTTGCAACTTTGCAAGGCCTTACTAGGGACTGCGCATTTGAATGTGACTGTGGCCTTCCTTATTCAGATACAATGGTGCGTGATGTAATAGCACAGAACGTTTCTGATGTTCGCATAAGGGAACAGATTTTGAAACTAGTTAATCCCTCCCTTCAACAAGTGATGGACATATTGGATAGGCAAGACACACTTGACTGTGCTCAGGAATCTTTTGAAGCTTCGCCAGCAGTGTGTAACATTAACCGGCCCGCTGGACGCGCTGCGCGGCCCGGTAACCGGCCCTCGCGCACTTCGACGCAGCTGACGCCGCGCTCTAAACCAGGTGTGCCTCGCCAGCCCGCAAATGCAGTGAAATCATGCCCGCGGTGTGCTACTAGACATTCGCGTGAAAATTGCCCGTCACGCCAAGCTATTTGCTTTTACTGTCACAAGAAAGGACATGTTCAAAGTGTTTGCCAGAAAAAGCTCAGATCAGACAATCACAACCGTTCCAGGCCCTTTGCTTCGCGCCGGAATCGAACCACGGATACTCAGGCTCGGGAACCTTCGCCCATGGACATTCACGTCGTTAATGCCACTCCGCCCAGTGTTCCTCTCTCTAACTGTGACTGTGTTCGTCCCACAAAAAGTGTGCGTCGACGTCGACGGCAATCCCGTCACGTCGCAAGTGATTCTGTACCAGTGTCTGTTCAAGTTGCACAAAACAGTCGCTCTTGTCGTCAGCAGGACAATAAACTTTTTGTAGATTTGGACTTTGCCGGACAAGTGATACCATTCCAGCTCGATACCGGAGCTGCAGTTTCATTGCTCAATCACGCCACGTACAAACAACTGGGCGCACCGCCGTTGCGTGCCGCAAAAGTTCAGCTCACTAGTTATTCAGGACAGCATATCCCTGTGTTAGGACAGTGCAGCCTTCTTGCAACATACAAGGGACAAACAAAACTTGTGTCGTTTTACGTTCTTCGTTCTTCTGCTGCAGTGAACTTGTTTGGTTTGGATTTATTTCAATTGTTTAACTTGTCTATTGTGAATCAGGTCCTATCAGTGAACCAGACTGTGCCTTCAGCCAGTGTTTCTAGTCTATGTGAGGAATTTGCAGACATTTTTGCACCGGGCCTTGGTTGCGCTAAGAACTATGAAGCACATTTGGAACTAAAAGTCAACGCGCAACCGAAATTTTTCAGAGCGCGCAATGTTCCCCACGCATTGCGTGATGAGGTCGCAAGAACATTAAAAGATTTAGAATCGCAAGGTGTCATTGAACGTGTGCAGGCTTCTCTCTGGGCCTCACCCTTAGTGATTTTGCAAAAACCTTCCGGCAAATTGAGACTTTGCGTGGACTTCAAAGCAACAGTGAATCCACAACAAGTGACTGCTACTTTTCCTTTGCCCCGCCCGGAAGATCTTTTTGACAAACTGTGCCCGGGAAAATATTTTTCAAAGTTGGACCTAGCAGATGCGTACTTGCAAATACCGGTGGACGAAGAATCCCAGCGCGTATTGGTGGTTAACACGCATCTTGGACTATACAGATTCAAAAGACTGCCATTCGGGTGTGCATCCGCCCCTGCATTGTTTCAGCAATATTTACAAACTATTTGTGCGTCGGTCCCTACTGCAGCTAACTATCTGGACGATATAGTGATCTCAGGAAAGACAGAAGCAGAACATTTACAAAATCTCAGAACACTATTTCAGGTCTTGCGACAGAATGGTCTTCGCTTGCGGAAGGACAAATGTGTGTTTTTTGCTCGTGACTTGCCGTATCTGGGACATGTCATAAATGCCCAAGGCATCCATCCGAGTCCAGAGCACCTCCGTGCCATACAGGAGTTACCTTCGCCGCGGAATGTGAAGCAGCTACAGTGTGTGCTGGGTAAAATAAATTACTACCATCGCTTTCTGCGCAATGCCTCTTCCATTTCAGCTCCGCTTCATCGCTTACGCCGTAACGGTGTTCCGTTCGTCTGGTCGACGGAATGCGAACGCGCCTTTCGCCAATTGAAATCGGCGTTGCTTTCAAATACTTGCCTTACGCCATTCGATCCCCAGAAACCCCTTTTGTTGATGGTAGATGCATCGGATTTCGGGATCGGTGCTGTGCTTGCGCACAAAGATGGTTCGCATGATCGCCCTATTGCCTTTGCGTCCAAATTGCTCTCGTCAGCGCAAAGAAATTATTCCCAGATAGAGAAAGAAGCTTTGGCTCTCGTGTTTGGTGTTACGAAGTTTCACGATTTCTTGTATGGTCGTCACTTTACCATCATTACAGACCACAAACCTTTGACATCGCTTTTTCATCCGAACAAGCGTGTACCTCCACGTACAGCGCAGAAATTCATTCGCTGGTCTCTTTTCCTCTCGCAGTACCGCTACGATATCTTGTATCGGTCCACTGCTAAGCACGGAAACGCAGATGCGTTGTCCCGTTTGCCTGTTGCTGAGGATAAAGCATTCGATTCTTCCGAACTTGCTTGCATGTTCATTGATGCGGAAACCGATGACGTGGTCGAATCGTTTCCGTTTGATTTTCGTCGTGTAGCTACAGCAACAGCTGCTGACCCTGTCCTTGCTACCGTTTTGCGTTTTGCTGCTACGCAATGGCCCTTGTCGAAGTCACGGATCGAGGATCCGATGGTTCGCCGATTTTTTGCTCACAAGGAGAGACTTTTTGTACGACGTGGTGTTTTGTTGTTGCGTTCTGATAATGATCAGTCCAGGGTCGTGGTCCCACGTTCGTTACAGTCCTCTGTCTTAAAGCTTCTCCACCAAGGCCATTGGGGTATAGTGCGTACGAAACAACTTGCTCGTCAGCACTGTACTTGGTTCGGAATCGATGCTGCGATTACGAATATGTGCTCTTCTTGCATGGCGTGTGCCGAACAACAATCCGCACCGCCGCGGAAATTCTTTGCTTGGCCGAAAGCCGCTTCCCCTTGGCAACGCTTACACATAGATTTTGCTGGTCCATTCTGGAATGCTCGATGGTTGGTTGTTGTCGATTCCTTCAGTAATTTTCCTTTTGTTGTCCGGATGTCTTCCACGACGTCCTCTGCCACCATCCAAGCGTTGTCTGCTATCTTTTGCATTGAAGGTCTTCCGCAGACTATTGTTTCTGACAATGGTCCACAATTCATGTCCGCAGAATTTCAGTCATTCTGCAAGGCCAATGGTATTCAACATCTGACATCCGCGCCGTTTTCGCCTCAGTCAAACGGTGCCGCTGAACGTTTGGTCCGGACTTTCAAGTCACAGATGTTGAAGTTGAAAGAGTCGCATTCTCGGGAGGACGCGTTGTTGCTCTTTTTGTCTTCGTATCGCTCTCAGCCCCGCGATGGTCGCTCGCCGGCTGAGTTGCTTCACGGTCGTCCTCATCGAACCTTGATGTCTTTGCTGCATCCGCCGCATCAGGTTCCTGTGCAGCGGCAGACTCCTGCTTTTGCTCCTGGCGACGCTGTATTATATCGCAACTATCGCGGTTCAAGGCGTTGACTCGCAGGGCGCATTCTTCGCTGCCTCGGCCGCGCGATGTATTTGGTTATGGGGGGCCTCTGGTGAGGTGCGTCGGCATCTCAATCAGCTGCGCCTCTGTCGTCGCCTGGGTTCTGCCGCTCCCCGTCTGCTTTCAGCGACGGAGCCGTCCGGTCAGCGCCCTGGGGACCCATCTACTGGCTCGCCTCATCCCCGGGTGTTACCTACGATGCCTTCCATTTTGCCTCATGGCGTCGCGCAGCCGCCGTCGCCGCAGCAGCCGCCGCCGGCGCCGCCCGCAGAGGACGCTTCGCTGCAGCCGCCAACCGCCTCCCTGGGTCACGCGCCGCCGATCGCTTCCCGTGACCAGCTGTCGTCCGCCCTGGACCTCTGGCCCGCTCCGGACCACATGGCGTCATCGCGTGTCGGATACCCCGACGCAATGGACGTCGACCCTGTCTCATTACGGGCGCATACGCCGCATGTTGACGTGCACCCTGGAGTAGGTTTCCAGGCGTTTCCTAGCTCCCCTCGGACCGAATGGCCGGGTGCGGGTGGCACAGCCTCGCCTGTTGTTAGGCTCCCCACCTCATCGCATACGTCAACATGGGGCCCTCCCCACGGCGGGCGGAAGCCTTATAACACGACCGTTCGCCGATTTGCGGGGGAGGAATGTGGTGTCACCGCCAGACACCACACTTGCTAGGTGGTAGCTTAAATCGGCCGCGGTCCATTAGTACATGTCGGACCCGCGTGTCGCCGCCATCAGTACTTGCAGACCTAGCGCCACCACATGGCAGGTCTAGAAAGACGGACTAGCACTCGCCCCAGTTGTACGGACGACATTGCTAGCGACTAGACGTACGAGGCCTTCCTCTCATTTGCCGAGAGACAGTTAGAATAGCCTTCAGCTAAGCACATGACTACGACCTAGCAAGGCGCCATTAGCCTTACCTACTTTGAGAGTTATAGTATAAATGTCTCAAGAAGAACGCTGTATTCATCAGAGAATAAAAGTTAAGTATAAAGCAACTACGTACTTTTCTTGCTACCATTCAATAGTTATCCTGTTTCAGACTTCACGCCCGTATGCATTAGTTAGCGTGCCTTTCGGCTACCTCCGAGTGGTGTGGCTGTCTTGCTACGCCACAACACATTGACACTGGTGTGTCAGACCCACCATACTTGCTCCGGACACTGCGAGAGGGCTGTACAAGCAATGATCACACGCAAGGCACAGCGGACACACCAGGAACCGCGGTGTTGGCCGTCGAATGGCGCTAGCTGCGCAGCATTTGTGCACCGCCGCCGTCAGTGTCAGCCAGTTTGCCGTGGCATACGGAGCTCCATCGCAGTCTTTAACACTGGTAGTATGCCGCGACAGCGTGGACGTGAACCGTATGTGCAGTTGACGGACTTTGAGCGAGGGCGTATAGTGGGCATGCGGGAGGCCGGGTGGACATACCGCCGAATTACTCAACACGTGGAGCGTGAGGTCTCCACAGTACATCGATGTTGTCGCCAGTGGTCGGCGGAAGGTGCACGTGCCCGTCGACCTGGGACCGGACCGCAGCGACGCACGGATGCACGCCAAGACCGTAGGATCCTACGCAGTGCCGTAGGGGACCGCACCGCCACTTCCCAGCAAATTAGGGACACTGTTGCTCCTGGGGTATCGGCGAGGACCATTCGCAACCGTCTCCATGAAGCTGGGCTACGGTCCCGCACACCGTTAGGCCGTCTTCCGCTCACGCCCCAACATCGTGCAGCCCGCCTCCAGTGGTGTCGCGACAGGCGTGAATGGAGGGACGAATGGAGACGTGTCGTCTTCAGCGATGAGAGTCGCGTCTGCCTTGGTGCCAATGATGGTCGTATGCGTGTTTGGCGCCGTGCAGGTGAGCGCCACAATCAGGACTGCATACGACCGAGGCACACAGGGCCAACACCCGGCATCATGGTGTGGGGAGCGATCTCCTACACTGGCCGTACACCACTGGTGATCGTCGAGGGGACACTGAATAGTGCACGGTACATTCAAACCGTCATCGAACCCATCGTTCTACCATTCCTAGACCGGCAAGGGAACTTGCTGTTCCAACAGGACAATGCACGTCCGCATGTATCCCGTGCAACCCAATGTGCTCTAGACGGTGTAAGTCAACTACCCTGGCCAGCAAGATCTCCGGATCTGTCCCCCATTGAGCATGTTTGGGACTGGATGAAGCGTGGTCTCACGCGGTCTGCACGTCCAGCACGAACGCTGGTCCAACTGAGGCGCCAGGTGGAAATGGCATGGCAAGCCGTTCCACAGGACTACATCCAGCATCTCTACGATCGTCTCCATGGGAGAATAGCAGCCTGCATTGCTGCGAAAGGTGGATATACACTGTACTAGTGCCGACATTGTGCATGCTCTGTTGCCTGTGTCTATGTGCCTGTGGTTCTGTCAGTGTGATCATGTGATGTATCTGACCCCAGGAATGTGTCAATAAAGTTTCCCCTTCCTGGGACAATGAATTCACGGTGTTCTTATTTCAATTTCAAGGAGTGTATTTTTAAGAGCCAAATCAATTATGTCTTTGTGTCGAAGTTTACGTGTATTCGGGAAAGGTACAAGTTCTCTGATTCTGTTCGGTGGTTCTTCATTCTTCAGTACAAGAGTAGGTGGTAAAGCAGTGGAATCATGAGGCATTTCATTCAGCATGTTTTGAAATAAGTGTAAATATCTGTCCCAATGCTGATGCTTTCTGTGACAATAAAGTCTGCAAAGCTTATTGATTTCTTTCATAATCCGTTCGGAGGGGTTACAATGTGGTGAATACAATGAAATAAAAACAGGTTCGATTTTATGATTCCGAAGTATGCGTGACCAATCAGCAGATCTGAATTGCGGTCCGTTATCTGATATTACTTTAGCAACGTGGCCAACTTCACGTAAGAAATTTTTAACAAAGGCGTTGCATACAGATTGTCCAGTGGCTTTACGTAACGGAGTGAAAGAAACAAAATTTGAAGTAAGTTCAACAGCGACTAGAACGTACGAAAATCCATTCGATGTTCTGACAAGGGGTCCCAAGAGATCAACAGCAGCAAATTCTTTTAATTTAGAAGGAATAATAGGAAACAACGGAGCACGATGTGAGATAGTAGATGGTTTCGCCTTTTGACAAAGTTTACAAATAGACAAGACTCTTCGAATTCGCTTTTCCATATTGTTAAGATAACAAGTCGTTCGAAGAATATGATAACATTTTCGTGGGCCAAAATGTGCGTAGCTGAAATGAATGTACCAAATGAGCTTATTAACAAAATCGTCTGGAATGCAAAGTACCCATAGCTTGTCATCAACAGTGCACGTTTGAACAGTATGTTGTTTCTAACCAGATAATAATGCCGAATCTGTGTATGTGTCTTTTCATGCCATTTGCTCTTGATGTCTTTCCAAATCGGATCTTTATCTTGTTCATGAGCAATGTCCTTTACAGATGTGGTGATGAACTTTTCAAAGGCGACTTTCTGAATGTAAAGAATACTGAAATTTTTCTCGATGTTGCCTTCTGTGTTGCTTTTCTCAAGCCCAGACGGTGCGCGTGACAGCGCGTCCGCAACAATGTTCTTCTTGTCTGGAATGTAGACTATTGCGAAGCGGAATTCTTGCAGAAACAATGCCCAACGTTTTAACCTGTCATGATTTAATTTTGAAGACATAAGAAATTGTAATGCATGATGATCACTGTATACTTTTACGTGCTTACCAGAAATAAAGAAACGGAATTTGTTAAATGCCCAAACGATAGCTAAAGCTTCTAATTCAGTAACGGAATAATTTTTTTCAGATTTTGTTAGCACTCGGCTAGCAAAAGCAATGGTTTTCTGAATGGTAGTGTCATTTTCTATGGCTTCTTGAAATAAATGGGCACCAAGACCGACTTTAGAAGAATCCGTGCTAAGGCAGAAATCTTGTGACAGACCTGGATGAGCTAGTATTGGCGCGTTAAGTAGCGATTCTTTCAAAGAATTGAATTCCAACTGTGCTTGTTCGTCCCAGTTCCAAATAGTATTTTTCCCAGTGAGAGAACAAAGTTTTGGTGTAACAAGAATTTGCATATTCAGAAAACGACGGTAAAAATTTACGAGACCTAGAAAACTGCGGACTTGTTTTTTTTGTGAATGGAACTGGAATGGCTCTGATTGCTTCTAACTTTTCAGGATCCGGCTGAATGCCTTCAGAAGAAATAATATGTCCCAAAAACCTCACCTTTGACCTACCGAATTCAGACTTTTCCAAGTTAACTGTAATTCCAGATTCTGCAGAAATACGTAACAAACTGTTGAGGATGTGATTATGTTGTTCCCATGAAGCTTCTGCTATTAGAATATCGTCCACATATAAGGTGATGTGACGTTTTAAGAACTCAGGTAATATGGAATTTAGCCCGCGAATGAATGCTGCTGAAGAAATGTTCAAACCAAAAGGAAGTTTCCGAAACTGATAACAAACGCCGAAACAAAGGAAAGCTGTGTATTTTCTACATTCTGGATGAAGTTCGATGTGATAAAAGCTGGATCTGAGATCAATAGAAGACAACACTTTTACGCCATTAAAATTTTGAAGAAGTTCTTCCATCGTTTGCGGCCTGTATGTTTCAGGAATGATGATACTATTGATTTGTCTCGAATCTAAAACAAGTCTGATCGACCCATTTTTCTTCTCAACAACATGTAATGGATTGTTGTATGAGCTTACTGCAGGCTCAATAATGCCCTCGTCAAGCATAGATTGTATTTCTGTTCTAACACGGTCCCTATAATGTGCTGGAATTACGTATGGTCTAACACAAAATTTAGTATGCTCACAAACACGAAATTGGTATTGAAATCCCTTGATTGTCCCTGTTTTGTGAGTAAAAACTGTGGAATGTGCTAGTAAAATCTCAAAAAGGTCCTCCCTAACAGTGTCATTACAATTCTCAATTGTTTGAATTTTATTCTGAATTAACTCATTAGTTTCAAATATGCCGTCGATATCATCCCTGTCAGTACTTGCAGAGTGATTGTTAGTGTCTAGTTCCGTAGAAAATTCCGAACTGTTGTCTAACAGAAGGTAAATCCGATTAATTTCCTCGTCATGGTTTGAGAGCCAGTCTTCAAATTTCATAGCTATTGACTTACCTTCTTCCTCTAAACTTATTTCAGCATCGCGAAAGCTTAAGATTGCTTTGTATTCATTCAAAAAGTCTACTCCCAGTGTAATTTGCGTCGACAATAATGGAACAATAAGAAAGTTCATAGAGAAGCTGTGGCTTTGACAAAAGAATTCAAAGTTGGTTTGTTGGCGTACATCTACACTTTTTCCAAAGATTGCACCTTGTAATTTAATCTTACGTAACGGAAGTGTGGGGCAATCGTTCGATTTGTTGCACTTGCTAAAAGCTGTTTCACTAATTACTGAAATGGGACTGCCAGAGTCAAGTACTGCCGTAAATTTTACGTCATTTACAGTAATGTGAATCACAGGATATGCAATGTTGTTAAGTGTTACGTCGGGTTTCTGGAGTAAGATGTCCCTAATGTCTTCCATTTTTACGTAATTACTAGCTACGGCAGCTGCGTCGTCAGTTTCATAAGTACGTTTTGTGGCTGCCAGTGGTGTGAGTCATTGCCTATTGTCTCTTTCTTGGCGCGCGTCATTATTGGGATTTGGAGACCTAACTTCTACAAATTCACCGTGACGAGAGGGCCCTGCCCTGTTTAAACCTCGCCAGTTCTGATGCAGTTCAGGTCTGTCGTTACGATCATATCGTCTGTCGTCATGTCGGTAGATTCCATAGTTTCTTTCTTGTCGGTCAAGGGTGGAGAATTGCTCCCTGAGTCGTAACTGCGTGCTGGACCGTTGCGTCTAAAGTTATTCTGTCTCCCTTGATAATAATTATTTTGGTTCCCATATTGTCTGTTTCTCTGATTGTCTCTGTGATAGACATTACCGCGGAGAGGTGATCTTTCGCTGTAATTATTACTACTCGGTCAACGGTTGTCATACGGGTGGTGTCTGTTTTGGTCACGATTTACGTTGTAAGAATAGCCTTGTCGTGTCCATTTATTATTTCTGTCATCGCAGAATTGTGACAGATGTGACCTGTAATGGTTGTACTCCTGTTTTTGCGTTCCGCGATTGTCAGTGTCAATTTCCAGTTCTTGTAACAGTCCCTGAAAAGCTTCAATGTCGTCTTTGCAACGTCCTGCTAAAATAATATGTCGTAAATGTTCAGGCAGTTTGATTAAGCAAATGCGGATGAGTTCTGAGGGGCTGTATGGGTTTGAAAGATACTGATTCTTATGCAACATGTCTTCAAAATATTTCATAAGACTGGAAAATTCAGATTGTTCGAAACGTTTCATCATTATGATGCTATGTTTTACTCGGTCTTGTGTAGCTTGAGACCAATACGCTGAGAGGAAGGCATGATAAAATTCTCCTTCACTGTGACAATCGTGAATGACCGATCGCATTCTTACAGCTGGTTCATTCTCCAAGTAGCCACACATAAATTCTAACCTGTGCTCCAATGACCAGTTGGGAGGAAAACAATGAGAAAATTGATGAAGCCATGCTTGTGGATGAATGTCGTTGTCAGAATTCTTAAATGTTTTGAATTTACGTGTAGTAATGAACAACTTATAGTCGAAATCATAGTGTCGGCGAGTCGCACATCGCTCATTGTTACTTCGTTTCGGCGGTTCCATCTCAAAATCCAAAGCGCCTTGCCAGTTTCTTTCATAATTTCCGAAGCGTCCTGTGTTATTATTTTGTGGTTGTTCCGTATTTCTATGTCCCTCTTCCCGTACTGGAGCGCGAGTGTCCTCTGAAATATGTAATTCTTGTATTACCTGCGTCAACTGATCTTGTACTTCCCGGATTTCTCTTTTGTACTGTGTATTGATTTGATTTTGATTTTGTTTGAATTTTCTAATTTGTTCATACTCTTCTGTGTCAGTGAAGGCTACGGGTCTTGTGTCATTCAGATCATCATCTACCTTTGTAGATAAGTTAGTGAACTGATCCGAAAGTTCGGCTACTTTCTCCGATAGTGAACACATTTCCTCAGTGTGTTTTTCTGAACCAAGTTTCAGAGTGTCCATTTGTGTTGAAATCGAATCTACTGTGTCCTTTAAGTTTTCCTGAGTTTTTGCAAGTTGCGTAACCGAATCAGTAGATGGAACTGAGTCAATTTTAGCCCACAAGGTCTCATGATTTTCATGAACAATGGTTTGCAGTTCTTTTATGGCTGCTTCGTGATTCTGTAATGCATTTTCATGCCGCGAAAAAATTGGTTGAAAATGCTCACAAATTTGTGTTTTTACGTCATTACAGACTTCTTGACATTTCGATTCAATGTTATGTAACTCAGTAGTTAAATCTTCACGTGTTTGTTCAAGTGTGGTGTCTAACTTCCGAAGATTTTGTTCCATTGTGTCTAACTGTTGCTGTGTTTGTCTCTGGTGTTGTTCCATTGTGTCTAACTTTTGAAGCTTTTGCTGTGTTTGTCTCTGATTTTGTTCCATTGTGTCTAACTTTTGAAGATTTTGTCCCATTTGTTGCATTAATTGCAATAATAATGTATTAGTGTCTGGAATCTGTTTCTCTATGCTTTTTGGCAGTGCATTTTCACCGGCAACATTCACATTTTGACAAGCAGAAAATGTGTCTTGACTCATTTGAGAAAACCTAAGTCTACAGTATCTGCAATATTGTGTTCTGTCATTTCGGATTCCTGAGGCGAGCTGTTGCCGACCGATCGATCGATAATGCTTCCTTGTTCACTACCTGTTTCACTGTCTACACCATTATTTGCCGCCCGCTCCATTTCCCTATGCACAATTACAAAATTACTACTTCGAATGTCTGTTAATTCACTACCCAGTGGTGCTAATAAGCTACGCTCGTCGTCACTATTATTTCTCAGTTTACTTTGAAGCCTAGTGTTACGTTTTTCACACGCCATTATTGTCACAATATTTCACACGATAACACCGAAAAGCACAATTTGAAGAGCAAAAATAAGAGAACACATTAACATAGCACTGAAAATAATATGTAGTTAATTGCAAGCGCAGCTGCGAAATACTTGGTGCAAATCTACATGCATGCCACAACTGTTTTACTGTACAACAATGAAAGACTGCAACTACAAAGGAGATTCTCTCTACAATTACGCACTAGCAATAAACAATAGCTACACAAATTACACAAACTACAAGAAAAAAATCAGAAGATTCCAGTGAGGTATCCTCGGCTAGGGGTCGACATATGAAACGTCCCCCTTGAAAAATTATACATGACTGTGCTTAAACTGACACACAATATTTTTTTGCGCAACGCAATCTGACTTTCAGAAATCCCTACAAAGGAATGGCCCTGACTAACATTAACCTGTATCTTTCACAAATCACTTACCTCACAAAAATCTTCCTTACTCAAGCTACTGCAATACAGCAAGCGCCACTACTGCCAGCTAAATAAAAGATTCAAACTACAGAAGGCACTAACTACTGATAGGCATAGTTAGCAAATGAAAGATTTTAATAGAGAACAAACAATGTATTTACCTTAATAATCATAATATATATAGCAGTTCATGCCATCCAGTATTACAAATTTCAAAACTCCGCCATCTCTCTCCCCACATCCACCACTGCTGGCGGCTCACCTCCAACTGCGCAACGCTATGCGCTGTTAACATCCACCTGCCGAACACTACAATGGCAGACCACAATGCAAACTAACCACAGACTGCACACAGCACAGCCAGTGATTTTCATACAGAGCGCTACGTGGCGTTACCAATAAGAAAACATAAACAGCCTACTTACAATACTTATCACCCTGGCATGTGAATCTTAAGTGATGAACAATATCGAATTTCGTATCGTTAACGGTCTATTCGAATTTCTTCAGAGACGCTTGTATTGTGCAGCAGCTTCGCAGTCAGAAAGCCGAGATCTTTGACCATTAATCCAACTTACTGAGTCGAGCTGCCAAGAGGATTTGATGTGTGAAAGTTTTCTTCTGATTTCGTTACGGAATTTTTTCTGGTAATTCGCTGCTCCATAAAACAAACCAGAAAAAAAGCTCAACACACTGGCCCCTATTCTGGTTAGAACTATCGATTCATGGAGCCGTTGCAACGCGAGACACGGGCTGTACCATGGGGCTACTGACACACTGCTGGCAGCGTGCCACTCTCGTCATGGTATTGGTCGCTCAGCCTCATAACACATCGTGAAAGATAATAAAAGTTATAAGTTATATGAAGCATAGCATTTCTTTAGACAAAAAATTGAATTTTCTGTCTCAGTGTCTTAGTTTAGATGAGGATTATATAGCACGAGTCACTCAAGTGGAAAGGAAATATCAAGTGAATTTTGCGAGTCAATTCAGTACCATACGTGGAAGTGATTGCACTGCCACATTGTTGCCAAATGTTTGTGAAGATGTTACCAATACTCAGCTCTGCTACCAACAGCTCTGTAGGGTTATAGGAGGAGAATCCCGTGCTCATGTCATACGAGGATTCGTAGAGGTGGCGCGGCGGGTTTGGTTAATATGCAGTGTTTTCTCCTACCAGTTGTGTCAAACATTCAGGTGTGTAATCTTCCATCACGATTACAGTTTCCCACAAAATATATACGAATAAAACACTTACCTTGTTAGTTTGTGACAAAAGATTATTTCAGTACAATAAAAAGTCTTTGGAAATCAACTTTGCCCACCTGTCGCGATAAGTAAGACACCAAACACTTTGCACCTCGAAATCGATTGCATCTATGTGCAGTCTTGTGATCATACAAGTAGAATTTCATGAATTGCACGAGAATATAGAAAAATGTTGGTGCGAGTGGAAGCTGTAAGAAAAACAGTTAACTAATTATTCTGTACCACATAATAATCAATTCATTTGAAAATTCAAAAGAGAAGAAACTAAAAATTATGCCCGTTAAGACAGAAACTAAAGTGCAGATGCGGGCACTGTGCAGATCTGCTCTTTCTCATCTTCAGATCTATACAAATAATATATACTAACCAGCGTATTCATTGCTTTCGTAATATATATCCCTCTTGTTTAGTTCTCTAATGATGAACTACATCCACACCCATGAGTCTGATTGTTTCTTTGTATCCTTCCATCTACTATCTTTGTGTGTTATTGTTCGGTGTTCAAAAAGCAAAATATTATGCCTGCTCCCACGAGGCATTAAAACGAGGTCGCAAGAAGGCTAACGAATTATGATCAAAATACAGTGAGACGCCAGTTAGTCTGTCTTCATAGTGTTAGGCCGACAGAAATAGTTGGGTGTTATTGCCTGCATCACCGGCATACCGTTGTCGTCTTCTCTTATTGAGATTTTCATATTACCCTGAACACAAGACGCCGAGATAAATGTGTATATTCTCCATGACGAAACATCCCACATTCCATTCATCCTGATCAATTCGTTACGTGCATCAGCGGCAATTAGTAATAGTAAAGCTGTTGTGAGGTGACGAATAACAATAACAATGGTAGTAATAACAAATAAATAATCAAGGATGTTTACTGCATTACAGTCGATTAACAAATAACCAAGAAAAGCTGAGCGTTCAATTGGCGCACTTCGTAGGTGTTCTTACCACTTTGCTACTGAATTCCGTTCTGGTTGTTTGCAGAGCGAAAAGAAAGAACCCTGTAGCCATACATATCCCTAGTACAACGAGATATTACCTATCAACTATCCTTGCTTTACATCACGAGACGAACACGGAGTCACTGAGTTGATATTTGAAATACATTTCTGTTTTCTCTCTCTGGCTCCCTATCTTTCTTTTTATTTTTATTTCTATTTTTGAGGAAAGCATCGAGAAGCGCGAATAATAAGCAAGTAGGCATATAACCTGTTTACTGTTATTTTCACTGGAATACGTAATGCAAAAATTCAACTCTTAAATGTATTATTGCGTAATTACAGTTATTGACAGTCTGTTCGTGAGCTTGCTCGCATTCAGTGGGGTGAAACCTATCACAGAAGCAAGAAAAACACAAATATTTCATGCACCATGCGCAACACACAAACGAAATCTCGCTGCACTGTCGTGTTGTCCGATATATTGCACGGAAAACTTATCTGATTCTTGTTGCTAAAAACAGCTCTATCAGATAATAATTTGGATGCGTACCAAGTGTATAAAAGTATATCTTGAAATACGCAGAAAGGCACATAGAGGTATTCAACTGAAACATAGCCATAACCAAGATTGTAACTGGGGTCGAAGGCATCGTCGTCTACCACCTTGACAACTCGAACGGTGACAGTGCTCGGCTGGTTACTTACGTTTACTGGTATCAAAGCTACAGCATGAAAACACAAAAATGTTAATAACCCGAAGATCATTAATTTTGGAACCCATAGAAAGTAAAGCAGTCATCAGTCGGAAGAGTGGTTTGAACCCCACAGTGCTTTAATAGGCACATTCTTGTTGAAGGTGATATGCCGTTGCTTTCCTGCGACCATTGAGTTGACTTACCTAGCCAGTTAATAGGGGAAACTACAAATTAACGTGCCTTTCGAACCGCAGTACAACTCAACAAACTCTGCCCGAGGGAAAATAAGTGTAAAATGGCACATAAAAATCATGAGACTGACGAGGGATCGAACCTGAGACCTTCGTATCCATAGTGTATCTCTTTATCACCTTGCCACCATGCAGCCAACACTGTGGTTTCTGCTTGACTTTAAAATGAGGATCTCTCGTTTGTGCCTGCGTTGGCAGTTGCGTGTCCTTTAGGAGCCCTTACCTTTGGGATTACCCTTGTATACGTGTGTGTAAACGCCTTCCAATGCCCACTCAAGGAAGACAAGGATACTCAGTCTAGCTTCAATATTACAAATACGCCTCAGTTTGTGGATGAACGCAGACTTAGGTTGATAATCATTTTGAATATTTAGCAGTACTGAACCCATTGTTGTTAAACTCGTTTTCAACCAATGATTCCCACAGTTACAGGAACACTACTTCTGATACCTCTTAGACAAAATACTTACGAAGTGCTATCAGACTAAAAGATCAACCTGACACAAGCTGTGGGAAGTTTGTTTTACAACCTTCATACCTGGATAAAGAGCTTTTCCTGCTTGAGATATCTGTGAACGTTCCTGCATGAGACGATTTAAGAAGAAACTAAATTCCTTCAGCTACGCCAATGTTTAAAGAAATCGTCTTAACGGCACTAAATCGTGGTTTGTGAATCGTTTACCGGCCGTACTCTGCCGCATTTCGCTGGTTGGAAGGCAAAAAGCTTACTGACAAATTCCACAAAAGGAAAAGGGGGACGAAATGTCTCCCACTGGAAGGTCATGTTGTTTATTTAAATGATTACAAAATCAGGTGAAACGAACAGTGAGGTTGTCACTATAAGCACATTACTGTTGTCAATATGATGGTGCACCGCCCAGGGCCTGTAATGATAAAGGGCCACTTTAGGTCAGGCATATTGTATACAGAAGTGGAAGTGAGAGCACTACTAAATTCTACAATCCGTATGCATTGCATACACACAGAAATTACTGTTACAGTGTACTTATGGAGCCTAGTGAGTGAATTGCATATTTTCCGTTGAGAAACAGCATTGGCAAACAGTCTTCGCTACATTAGGTTACTTAAACTGGTGTCACGCTGAGCTAGAATTTATGGTCAGCGACTAAGTGCAAGGACAATGAGTCGGATGCGGGTTTTGCAACTGTGAAATACTTTCCTACATTATAGAAGCGAATATTAGATTTGAACTAATATTGTGAAAATTTTGGACTTGTATAGCTTAGAATGAAAATCTTTCTGTTTATTGCAAAGGAAAACAACTGATTTTCTAAAACATTCTCTGTCATACACAGCTTGAAACAGGTCACGTCGACCAAATCATACAGTAGAACAGACAGCGACGTATATCGGAAGGCAGTAAGATCCCTTGGCTTTCGGTTTGGCAGTATTCAGCAGCCATTTCTAGGCGCAAGTAAATGAAGAAGGGCAGCGCGTTTTTGTTATCAAGTAACGTCTTCATCAGTTACTTTAGTTTTAATGCGATCCACGAGTAATTGCTGATGTTTGACATTAACATGAAAAGGATTCCGTAGACAGGGAGAGAACCTGTTCTTGGGCAACTACTTTTATAATGACCAAAAGGCCTTAAATGATCTTCAAGCACATGGGTTCCAGCAGCGGTATGAAGAAAATGATAGTAATAATGACGGTAATAATCGAATTATCCAGTAACTTCACACTTAACAGTGGATTTTCTCGAACTAAGAAATTTTCTGAATTAGTGAAAATTTCCAAACGGCTTCACATCGAGGCTATGATGCCTAGAAGAGTCTTTACATCCTGCTGACATGAGAATAGCATAATCTCCACGTTAGAAGCTTGCTTCTACTTAACCATTTAACAGACTCACATTTTTTCCACCGTGACTAATTTTGTAAGCTAAGCGCATCATCCGTTACAGCACACTCTTGGGGCTGGGAAATGTGGCCACAATGGTCTGGTGGAACGAACTATCACAAGTGCAATGCGCGGGTTCAGGCATTTATTTTTCCCAAGACTGCAGTCTTCTCTAGATCTCCTCCAAAGGTAAGTATGTGGGTCCGAATCCTGATCCAGTACAAAAATATTCATAATTTCATTTCACGCCCTATCACGTGCACACCGGCCTGCTACTGAAAATTAACATGAATTTTTAATGTCTGTTCACGTGTTGCCAATAATTTCTGGTCAAACACGTACACATCTTACTGTTGGTGAGTAAGCAATTCACACTTAAGCTATATTCGTGGACGATAAAGAAGAACGATAGGAGTGCGGTGCGATTGTCGCTCAGGCACAAAAATTTGTAACCTTATTTTAGATTCAGACACCTAGCAGCTGGTAAGAAAAACCGATACGTCACATTTGATTTTACTTAGTTAACAATACGATTACGTGTTGGGTTCGTATCTCCGTCACAGAACTCCGCATCATGCACTTCTTTTTTAAATGCATACACACTTCGGTACTTCTGAATTGAGGTATATCAGACATCTTTCGTGGTTAGTTAACAGGGATGAAAGGGTCTTGATAGGAGTCCTGGTTTATTACAAAAACTGTCGTCTTTTATTTTCAGGTTTAGATTTGGTTACTGATATTGGCGAAAATTTCGGTAATTCATGACTCTTCACGGCTAGTCAGCATATGATATCATTAGATTAGATTAGATTAATACTTGTTCCATAGATCATGAATATGACATTTCATAATGATATGGAACGTGTCATTTTAATGAAGGTTTCTTTACATACCAGTATTGAATTTCTTTACAACAATTTTTTACCCTCTCTCTCATTCTTTTTTATATTTATCTCTCTCTCTCTCTCTCTCCCTCGCTCTCTTCTCTCTCTCTCTCTCTCTCTCTCTCTCTCTCTCTCTCTCTCAAACACACACACACACACACACACACACACTCACACACACACACACACATTCGCTTTTTATTTTTATTTGTTTGTTGTGCTCGACTATCGGCAAGGCACGAAAACGTCCGTGAATTAGTTTCTTAGTTTTGAGTACAGTACGAAAGAAATATAAAAACAACTATGAGTGTTACTGATTTATGATGCTTAGTTAGCAGTCAGTTCTGAGTGTTATTAGTAACTACACTCCAGTCCCTAAACCTAGTTACAGATATGCAAATCAGACGCATTACGTATTCCACGCCGTAGCAGCCGCGTCTGTTGGACAGCAGCTATGGTCACTTCCCAGCCCGCTGTAGGATCACATCGGTTGGTCTTCTTCCCGCTGGTACTGTAAGTGAGATTTGGCAACAAGGCAAGGTATGTTTGGCAACACTGTGATCGACGAGTAACTTCCTGGTGTGCACGGAATTAAGCCTCAAAGTTCACTTGACTTTCCCTGTCATTTCCATTGAATAATCTGAGTTATTATCGCTTGAGGTGTAACAGACGATTGTAAATTTACGGTTTTCAGCCTAGGAAAGTCGTTGCACGTGGAACTAGCAACTAATCTCGTCCTTTAAATAGCGGTTTACGAGTTCTAGCACCTATTGACCTTGTAAGAGGAAGACATAAAACGTACCTCTTCACTAGCTCTGTGGTGACGTGCTGACCTGTGAAAAAACCAAGTGTGGTTCGTGGTTCAAGTCCAGCTGACCATAACGTTTTTATCCCTTCTGTGAAAGAGCTACAAGCAGTAAGATCAAACATCGATGAGAAAATCGGAAAAAAATACTTTCAGCTCGTAGTGCAATGGTGAAAAACTTGCAATGCTGCACAACAGGTAACCCCACTTTCCGCTGCTGACAAGCAAATTTTGGGTTTCTAGGAATACATAACTTTATTTATGCAATTACAAATTTGCATACCTGTTGAGTGTGACTCAGCATACCAATTAAACTCAGACCCAATCGAAATCTAAGTGAGCGGTATGTTACTAATTCGTGCCGATAGAAGCACGCTTGTGTACAGATACTCAGATTTATTAAAATAGACTTTCGTCGTAAAGTTATCGTGGGTAGTTTTATTTCATTTCTTACAATACAATGCACAATTTTCGTAATGTTTCTTTTAGTGTTGTTAAAACAATCCTAAACATGAGAGAGAAATTAATCATCAACGATATATGCGAATTCTCTGATGTTAACTATAACAGTCTGACAATGCACATGCAGTTTATTGATTACATGCACGTAGAAAACTTGTTCTGAGTTAAAGACGTCAAACAAGGTTTGAAGAAGAATAAAATGCCACTACTAGACGACAGCTAATTTAGAAAATACTTTTCTAACTATTTTGGCACGATGCGCTCTCCCCACACATAATACAAAAGCTACGAGATGCATCTGCTGCCTGGCCGTCTATTAAACCTGAAAAGAACAAACAGTCGCAGTAGTTGGTTTTTTTTCCATACGCGACGTTTTTGGGTTGAGAAGTGAAGGGAATTATATTCAAAGTTCCATTAAATTGATAACTTCAGCAGAGAGCAGAATTGGGTTTTAAAAAAATTAGCAGCAAATGTAACTGAACTCGCGACGTCTTATCTACAGTGTGCAATGCCTACCGTTACGCTACTAGCTGTCGCGTAGGTACAGTGGCTCCAGAAGTTAACAGTTCCTCAAGAACTTCCGCATTCCATAGTGCTGTGAGATAATGCATATGGCCAGATCTAGACTTCTGAGAGACAGGCGGTTACAGCTTTTCTTTTGCACTGCTCGACGATTTCAACAAACAGATAGCGCAATAGAGTAGCTCAAATGGAAAGGAACACTTTCTACTTAAATTTCTGCATCCTACACTGTTGGCAGTTCTGTGTAGGTGGCAGTTACGTTATTTTATTTCGGTGATTACAAAATAGAGTCAAATGTATGCACTGGATATCCGAGGCAGCTAGTTGACAGCGATTTGGTCAACCAAGTAAACGAATGTACTGAACATGCTGCAAACCACTACAGGGAGCCTGTGTGTCAGAATTCACATCGAGTGTGCCGCATCTGTGTTATGATAGAAAATGAGTGAGAGAGAAGAGGATTTGGTGGTCTGTTGGATTACTGATAGGTTCCTATGCTGACGGTCTAGTTTCGATTCCAGCTTCAGCCAATGCTTTTCGATAGGGAGAGACCGATTCTATCCGCTTCTAGCTACGCCAAGTGAAGAAGGTATAATGGCATTGTGGTCTGAAATTCACATTAAACATGATATTCCTTCTCTACCAAGTAGACGTTAGGTTGAACCACAACAAAGTTACGAATGGCGACATGTGGAAACTATATCACCAGTATTCTTTCTTATACTAGTTATTTTTTTCTAGTGACGAAACAAACGCTATGTAGGGTCACAGGACACTTATTCCATCTTTTATTTGAGCTTCTGTATGCCGATGAAATTGGTTCTGAACTGGGAATGCAACTTAGACCGCCCTTAACGCGGAATTTGATCCCTTCGTGACAATACAGCTCGACTACAATTTGTTGTTTGTTCAAAACTGCAGATTCCTCAACATCTCCACATATTGCGCGTGAATGGGTTTGAATCCTGGCCCAGCACTAAGGTTTTCATTGTGAATTATCAAGCTCTAGCACGAGAACACCTATTTGCTGGTAGATAATAATTTTGAATTTTTATGCATTTTCATTCGTTGTCAACACTAACGATATCTGACGTTTTTGACTCCCAGTGAGACGTATAACTATTTGCGAGATCACTGTAAGTTCAAGGATGTTATTCCGAGCTCCTGGTTGAGAAAAATTCCGTAGCTGACGTCTGTTTGTGTGTAGTCAACAACGATATGTGTGGAGTTCGATTCCCAGTCAGCACTGAACTCTTCGTCATATTATTTCCAGTTCAAACATGCTCACATGTCGCTGCTGGTGTAACACACCCATATTTAACGTTAGTTTTCTCTAGAATATAACACCGATAGGTGCCGAGTTGGAGTCCTAGGAAGGAAAAAATTAATGTTTCGTCTCGTCATTTCAGTTAAAATATCTTGCTACTGCCGAGAAAAATCTGATATGTTACAGTTGATTGCCCTTCGATAGCAATCCGATTAGGTTCCGGGTTCGAATCCCTGTCCAACACAAAGCTTTACCTCACGGCTTTTCAAGTAAGTTACTTGTGAAGAAGCAATATATAACATCTCTCGTAGTTCGTTAACAGTGACAGACAATAGGTGCGTCCATTAAAATTGTTTACGTTATGTAATTTAAAGTTGATATTTGCTAACTGATACTGTCTAAAATCGAGGTATATCACTCTCTGTACGACTAGTCAGGAATGACTGATAGTTTCCGTCAGTCACGAAATCTTAGTCTGCATGACCTGGGTTTGAATCCATATGCAGAACGAGACGGTTCGTCGTGTCGTTTGCAGTTCATGCATATTCTCAACTAGCTCTTCGTGAATAACTTAAATTTTAATGTAATTTTGTGTCAAATAACAAGTACGGTATGTTACTTTGAAGAGGAAATCATGAATACGACGAATTTACTACGTGCATTACCTATCTGACGTAATAATGAGAGTGGTAACATTTCAGGTATGTCATTTATTGCAATAAATGTGAGCTTAGAAGCCGTAGGGACAGTCTTATCTGTGATAAGTTGTTCCCTGATATATCTAGTATCGTGGTATTACTTTACATCTAGAGTTATTGCGATACAGAGCAGTGTTTTCTAGTGGTGACTTGTTGGAACCATTTTCAATAGTCAAACGACTGTACCAAGGAGCAATTAGAGGATCTGCTAGACAGCTACGTTATGTGGGTTGCATGCGAATCAGGCAAAATGCAATTCAGGTCGTTCAGATACTTTTGAACATGACTGTACATGTTCTCATGAGTGGATTCCGCCCAAACACCATTTATGGATGACAGGACGCGAATGCGTCGAACACCTGTAGTGTAGGAGCTGTTGTAACGAGAGAACACATGACTTATGGATTGGCCTGCCCGTATCGTCGACTTAAATAACATCGAGCAGTGTGGCATGCTTTGGGGAGACGTGCATATGCATCAAAGACCATCTAGCAGTCGTCAACAGTGGTAATGGAGGTGTGGAACTCCCTAAAACGAACCTAGTGGCCAGCATGGGACAAATTTCAGAGTATCCATTGCCATCCGTGGTGATCACACACCCCATTAACAACCATGTTCCGCCGTTTGTAATGTCCAGGGACCGATCATGAATCGCAGTAACTTCAGCGTAATTATTGTGTTTGAATAAAAGTGTCATTTCTGTTCGTCTCATTGAGTATTCCTTTCGTTTACCTTCAGTATTATATTGTAGCAGTTCTTTCTACGTGTGGTCCAAGTTTCGTCGAGTTACTGGCACTGATGCATCATGCGAAAGTTACTTCCGCCCATACGTCTTGGACGTCAGTGTATAGCCAGAAGTCAGCATTCAGCAGACCACAATGCTAAGCCGAGAGCATTCTTCACTGTTGTTCCAGAATGATAAAAGGCATAGAGTAAAAGTACTGCTACCATTAATCTGGGAGAGGACTCTGAAGCATGAGAAGCAGATCGGGGTGAGAAAGGAAGAGATTTCCATCAATCCTACATCATGGCTGGTTTCGATGGTTTGCAGTTGGAGCGCGAGGCACTGGAGCTCGCCGAGTGAATGACGCGGCGTGCGTGTGCTAGAGACGTTGCCGTGTTCTGTTCAGAAGTGAGCTGCTACTGTTGTGTGGTGGTCAGCCATTGGTCTGTATCAAAGCACGACGTGGCGATGAGCAGACCTTTTATGGACAGACTGCCTCCACACCATTGTAGTCGTCTGACTTCAAGAAAAGCTCCATTGCCAACTGAATACTGTACGTGCGTGGCCAAGGGAAAGGGGGGGGGGGGGAAGGCCTGCTTGTGTAGACGTGTAGACAAAGTATATGACTAACGAGGAACCCCTTGAGTGCGAGGTGTCAGGTTGAAGCTTTAGTAAGGCTCATTTGAAAATGTTGTGTTAATAATTATAACAGAAAAAAATTTAGGTGTTAATGCCTCACCATGTTCATCACGAGGCGACAGAAAATGAGCGTCCGTGAGCTGCAGGGGTCAACCGTCTATGGGATATATGTATATTACACTTCACAAAATGGATATTGTCCACATTCAAGAATTGTTCAAAACAAATCATTAACCATTTTAATTCTCTCAACTACGGGTTCTTGGTGAAACACTGTAAATCAGCTAAACAAACACTGTTCTTTTTACTTGGTTCACAAATTTTACTGTGGTTACTCCATAATCTAGGATTCGGGCTAGACGCCCATTTTCATGTACATTAATTATTACAGAGATGATAAATCAATAATGAACCTGACGGTAAGGCAAAGATAAACATCTCAACTTCTTAATTTATCGATCCTTAGCTTAACGTACAATTACTTCAGTGACTATTTTTTGACAAATTACATATGGAATTGTACAATTAAGCAGTTACACTAATATGACTGAAAGAAGTACCCAGGAATAAAGTTACGCATCAACCTAGAACTTATTATCTAATCATCTACTGAGACCCAAAGTTTTATTTGTGGTTTTTGTTACGGCAATGTTCCGCATAGGCTGAATCGGGGTATCTATGATGTTCCTTATGCCTTGTGAAGACTAATCTCCCAGTCTGTCCGCAGGCTGCGGCAGTGAACCAGAGGCTGGAGATGGACCAGTGCCCGGCGCCGGGAAGCTGGAGCTGAAGGGCGCTGCACAGGGAGGTTGCGCAGTCGACAACGGGCTCGAGGAGGGGAGTGGCGTGGCGGGCTGCGGTAACGGAGGCCGCAACCGCGAACATCAGCTTCCGGCGAAGAGCGGGGGCGAAACTAATCAAAGTAGCGTGCTGCCAGCCTGTCGGACGTTCGGATATCACAAAGATGGCGTCCCTGGATACGGACAACAGTGACTGGTATCTATTTGGGCCGGCGACCAAACCCTCACGCTCACACCTGCGATCTAGATGCGAAGCAACGAGACGAACCGAACTATGGCAGGCGTGGCACAGGCCGCAGAAGGTGGAAGAGTGTGCATGGCTGCTGGCTGTGATGCAACTCAGCCGGGCTACACTCTACCATAGTCGTGAAGCGATAGATGCTCGGAAAACGAGGAAGGGCGTGTCCAGTGAAGAATCCACAACAATCTTTGAGAGATTGCAGGGCACTCTCAGTTCTGATTCAGTGTAGGGAATACGATCTATGGCAATTTGACACTTCACACATTGTGATGAAATGGTGGGCAGCAGTTTATGGTCTTGTTAGCGTGCTCTAGGGAAAGAAATACGGTAAGCTTCACCTGCATTCAAAAGAACAGGGTGCCGACTTAAACCACTGCAGTGAAAGTACGGCGTTGGTGGGGCGACAAAGCGCGTTTTTTCTGGGAAACGATGAAGAGACATTTCCAGACGGCCCCATGCCACGGTTGTATTGTGCAGAAACACATTAAGCTTGGTGCCACAGGCAGGGGCAGATGTCCAGGTATACGGCCTAGCGCCGAAAAGTCGCTGACAGCGCATTGTAGGCTTTGTTAGTGAGCAAGCCACCAAAAGAAATGTAAACGTTCTGCAAATGTCTGGGGAGCAGGAAAACTGGAGCCCAGATGTGCAGACTCCGTTTCAAAACAAGTTTTGTCAATGCTAGTTTATAGCTGCTCATTGCAAACTTTGAAATGGACGCAACAGGGGAGATAACAAACTTTTTATGGAGGGCTGTGCTGCCACCCTGTATTGTGTTAGCAAAAGACATGGCAAACATGTGGGAAAGAGGCTACGAAGCTGAAGTTTTTCCGTTTTCTACCAATTAACTTTAAGTCTCTGATTGGTCAAATCGGTTTGCAGTGCAAAGACCATTCACCAAGCTTAGAATGCTGGGCTACAGCTCGTGATTGGCTTGTGCGAAATTGAGATAAGTCAAAAAAGAGAAATGTGCTTTTGGAAATGAGCTGAGGAGGCAACACAGAGAAAGGGAGGTCAGCACACTGGTACAAGTCCCTTGCACTGGCGCTTCGCTAGTAAAGAACAGCAGGTCTCTATCTAAACGGTGAGACTTTTGTCGTTTGCTAGGACACGACTTAGAGCCTGTGCCAGTCACCCTCTGAACCATCAGAGGTTCTGCTTATATCATCATGGTCACAACAAGTGACACGTGCTTGTACATCTGAAGTATTCCGACGTGGAAAGCCATGGCACGGAGTCAAATTGGTTTGGCAGACCAGCAAACGGGTCCACCCGCACACTGGAATCCTTTGGGGTTTCAGAGGCTCTTAGGGAAGTACCTATGTTCCTGAACGCGAGACCGCGTTATTGCATTTTTCGGGAACACGCATTTAATAACTGATTTCCGCCATCCTTGACTTTAGTCGCCGAACGCATCATAGTGTGCTGCCTTGACCAGTAGGATGGCAAAGTATTCACTGCTGCGACGTAGGGCTAAATATCTATTTCTCAGCGCCCTGTTCCTTCAAACCATATTTTTCCTTTTTTTTGTATGGTAGAATATAGATGCGTGGTGGTGAATTAGTTTGATGCCATAACCTGGACTCATGTGTATGAAGTGAGATAAAGCTAATAGTGTTCTGGTTAGTGTCGTATGTCGATCCACAGCAGATCACTTTGTCCACCATAGATCCCATTTCAGTAAGGCTTTCGTTAAATAAATATTTTGTTATATGATGATTCTTTAATAATTTTGTTGTGTTGTCTTGTTTAAGATCAATAAATCGATTGTGAATTAGACTACAACTTCTCCCTGAGTTCTGATTAACAGTTCCTTCGAATTTTTATGGCAGTCTAGATCTGAAACACAAGGAGTAGCTTTTTCATTTGGTGTCCACTGGTACTTTAACGTATGCACTAGTCGTTCCGCGTCGCCATTTGATTGAGGGTGGAATGGCGGAGCCGTAATGTAACGAATGCCGTGACAGAAACAAAACAATTGACGGGGGTGAAAAATGAACTGGAACCCATTCTCGGAAACTAAGGTACAAGGCAACCTGTCAATAGAAAAAACTTTCAAAAGTGTACGAATTGAGACGTCAGCTGATGTCGACACACACCGGAGAATATAAGGAAATTAAAAAAAAAATGCATCCACAACCAAGGGCCAATATAAATTCAAGAAGGGACCCGAAAAATCAACATGAATGCGTTCCCATGGATGGCGCGAAGCGGGCCAGGGTGACAGAGACGCCCTGGGAGATACCTGCTGTCGGACACAAGCAGTAACAAAACCGACAATGTCGCCATGAATCCCTAGCCAAAAAACATGTCTCCTAGCTAACAGTCTAGTGTGCGGAGCTCTCCAATGACCCTGGTGGAAAAGGCATAGAACCTCGCATCGTAACGTAGTTGGGTGAGAGTTCTTCGGCAGACAACAGCAAAACAACTCGACAACAGACTGACGATACTGTAGGAAAAAATAGTTGTACAGAAGGTCCGAAGACCAACCAGTTGGCTTATCTGGTCAGCAACGTTCAACAAACCGAATCACCTGGCGGAGAACCGGGTCGGCGGCAACGGCAGCTGCTATGCCCAATTCTAAATTGGGAAACCCTAGACTGTGGCCTGCGTTTCTGTATGAGGATGCAAGCGATGCAGTTCTCCACGATCGAAGTAGGCATCAGAACCCACAGAAGGCGGGACACGGCGTCCGCATTGGCATGATTAAACTTACGTCGAAAATGGATTTTGTAATTGTAGCGCTACAAGAACAGTGGCCAGCGTTGTACGCGGTGTGCTGCCTTCTCAGGCAATGAAGTTTGAGGGTTAAACAAGGAAACCAAGGGTTTATGGTCAGTAATAAGGTGAAACTTGGAGTCAGAAAATCATTAAATTTCTTAAGAGCGTAGACTATAGCAAGAGCCTGTTATTCTACCAGAGAGTAATACTACTAGGCTTCAGTGAAAGATATAGAGACGAAAGCAAAAGATCGTTCAGAGCCGTCGGCATATTGGTGCACTAGGACGGCGCCGAGGCCGTACTGTGAAGTGTTAGTTCCCAAAACAATTGCTGGTACGGAGAGAACGTACCTTAACGAGGGGCCGAGAGTAGTTTGGATCTGAACTTCCCGACTCCAGCAGAAAGGTACATTCTTGTATAAGAAGGCGTGCAACGGTCGGGCCTATGTTGCCGCACAAAGCAGGAATTTGTGACAGTAGGCTAAGTTCCCTAAAGAGGTCTGAAGCTCCTTCATGGTCGAGGAGCGAGGTGTAGGTGTAACAGTGGAGATGTGGACTGGCAGAGGGTGAACCCAATCCTGCGAGACCTCTAACCCCAAATCAATAATAGAAGGTCCAAAAGACTGAGATTTGGCGAGGTTACGCCCTAAGCCTGCGGACCTCAAGACAGAAAACCAAGTGCGCAAATTTTTCATGTAATAGGCCATGGAAGAGCCTGTGACAACAATATCATGCAGACAATTAATGCAACCTGGGATAAGCGTAGTTAGTTGCTCCAAAAATCATTGGAAAATAGCGGGGGCGCTAGCCACACCAAAAGGAAGGTGCAAATATTGATAGAGACCAAAAGGAGCATTCAAAACCAAAACTCGGTGAGACTTATCGTCCACAGAAACTGGCAGATACGCTTCAGACAAATCAATTTTGGAAAAGTACTAGCCACCCGATATTTTCTACTGCGCGTTGACAATAGTACTGGAGTCAGCACAGTGTCAGAGTTTCCCCGACAGCTTCCGAACTACAGTCAGCGGAGACGACCATTCACTAACCATAACAGGTTGCATCACCACTAGAGATTCAAGTCTGTCCAGTTCTGCTTTCACTTGATCTTTCAGGGCAGCAGGAATAGGACGCGTACAACAAAAACGAGGGCGAGCCTTGGATTTCAAAGAAATGTCAGCATAAAAACTCGTAGCTCACCCTATACCTTCCGAATACAAGTCTGAAAACAACTCTTCACATAGTGTTTCGAATTGAGAATGCGGTACCTGCTAAGGCACAATGTCAATTGCGACTCTGATATAAAATCCAAAAGCATGGAGTGCGTCTATCTCAAGTTCTCAACACCGTAATCAGCAACCACCAAAAAGGTAATGGAACGAACCACTGACTTGTAAGGGGCAGATGCCGTAAATTGTTCTAAGAGCGCAGTGTTCTGTTTGTTATAACTGACCAGCTGCCCAACGGTGTCAATGGCGGCGAGCCTGAACTCACATAGGTTTGAGAATACTACAACATCGCTGCAGCACCTGTGTCGATCTGTAGCCGGATCACTTG
Organism: Schistocerca cancellata; assembly: GCF_023864275.1. NCBI lineage: Eukaryota > Metazoa > Arthropoda > Insecta > Orthoptera > Acrididae > Schistocerca > Schistocerca cancellata. Next base: position 215,978,593 of record NC_064633.1, on the reverse strand, counting down.
GTAAAAAGCACTTAACTCGACAAACAACTTGGAAGAAGTCAGAAGCATTGGAGTCACATAGTCTACGTCCATATACAAATCCTGAGCAACCTTCTGCGAGCGCCACACGGAGGCAATGTGGCCTTTCTTCTGACAAGCATTACAAGTAGCCCAGCGCATAGCTCACGCCGAACGTTCGTGCTGGACAAAACAGAAAGGACGAGACGGAAATGGAGAACGCTGATGCTAGCGCTGCAGTGGTTGCGGCTGATTGGCCTGGCCTTGATCAGCTGAGCTCTGGGCCCATATGCCGCTTTCTCAAACGGTTCAAATGGCTCTGAGCACTATGGACTTAACATCTGAGGTCATCAGTCTCCTAGAATGGCTCTGAGAACTATGGGACTTAACTTCTAAGGTCATCAGTCCCCTAGAACTTAGAACTACTTAAACCTAACTAACCTAAGGACATCACACACATCCATGCCCGAGGCAGGATTCGAACCTGCGACCGTGGCGGACCAGCGGTTCCAGACTGAAGCGCGTAGAACCGCTTTGTCATGCAAGCTATCTGTCGTCCTAGTGGGCACATCTTGTGACGCTACTGCCACATCGCCCAATTCTCCAATTTGGTCACCCGCTGGCCGAGAAACTGCGCTATTTGCAAACCTTCTGCCAATAAGGGTTTTCACAAAGTAAAGCCTTCTGGCTTTCAGCCTCTTCTGCAGCTATAAAGATAATTGCGTCGCGCACCATAGAGTCTGCATGAGTGTCATCATGGGTATCAGTAACGAACTGACACTTGCGGCTAAGGCCGTGATGTTCGGCTACTCAGGCCCTGTATGACTGGTTTGGTTTCTTGACGCTTCGGTAGAATTCAGCTCGCGCCGCTAGGAAAAATAAAAAATGGTTCAAATGGCTCTGAGAACATTGGGACTTAACTACTGTGGTCATCAGTCCCCTAGGACTTAGAACTACTTAAGCCTAACTAACCTAAGGACAGGACACACATCCATGCCTGAGGGAGGATTCGAACCTGCGACCGGAGCGGTCGCGCGGCTCCAGACTATAGCGCCTAGAACCGCTCGGCCACTCTGGCCGGCGCGCCGCTATGACATCGGTTCGTTTGCGATAGTAGTTGGATAATAATTTGCACATACGATCATAAATAAGAGCTACCTGTTCTTGTAAAGGAGCAAGCTAACACAGTAATTGATACACCTTAGGTGCAATCCACGAGAGGAAGAACGCTTTGCAAAATTCGAGTCTGTCACACTGAAAACCAAAAAATGCCGTCTGAGTCTTTTTTCTTAAGCCACCCAATGCTCGGCTGAATCATCATCTGGAGGAGCGGTACTCTGTCTGTTAATGGAAGCCGATAAAGTGCTCACTGTCGCAGTAAGCTGTTCAACCAGGGGTCGGTAGCACGGCATTCATACTAAAAAAAACCTGATGAAAACGCACTTAAATATTGCACACGCGGATACCATTCTAAACACAACGCGAATCGTATAGTAACCAAGTAACACACGAAACCGGTCGAAGTAACACAAATATGGCTTTATTTATGAACCTCTGAACAAACGGAAATCAGTACCTCGTAGATCCCCGCGTAACACGACACAGAACACAGATATGAACGGTATAACATGCAGAACAGGAAAGAGTGTCAGTTAGCGCTGCAGCACATATACACTCCTGGAAATTGAAATAAGAACACCGTGAATCCATTGTCCCAGGAGGGGGAAACTTTATTGACACATTCCTGGGGTCAGATACATCACATGATCACACTGACAGAACCACAGGCACATAGACACAGGCAACAGAGCATGCACAATGTCGGCACTAGTACAGTGTATATCCACCTTTCGCAGCAATGCAGGCTGCTATTCTCCCATGGAGACGATCGTAGAGATGCTGGATGTAGTCCTGTGGAACGGCTTGCCATGCCATTTCCACCTGGCGCCTCAGTTGGACCAGCGTTCGTGCTGGACGTGCAGACCGCCTGAGACGACGCTTCATCCAGTCCCAAACATGCTCAATGGGGGACAGATCCGGAGATCTTGCTGGCCAGGGTAGCTGACTTACACCTTCTAGAGCACGTTGGGTGGCACGGGATACATGCGGACGTGAATTGTCCTGTTGGAACAGCAAGTTCCCTTGCCGGTCTAGGAATGGTAGAACGATGGGTTCGATGACGGTTTGGATGTACCGTGCACTATTCAGTGTCCCCTCGATGATCACCAGTGGTGTACGGCTAGTGTAGGAGATCGCTCCCCACACCATGATGCCGGGTGTTGGCCCTGTGTGCCTCGGTCGTATGCAGTCCTGATTGTGGCGCTCACCTGCACGGCGCCAAACACGCATACGACCATCATTGGCACCAAGGCAGAAGCGACTCTCATCGCTGAAGACGACACGTCTCCATTCGTCCCTCCATTCACGCCTGTCGCGACACCACTGGAGGCGGGCTGCACGATGTTGGGGCGTGAGCGGAAGACGGCGTAACGGTGTGCGGGACCGTAGCCCAGCTTCATGGAGACGGTTGCGAATGGTCCTCGCCGATACCCCAGGAGCAACAGTGTCCCTAATTTGCTGGGAAGTGGCGGTGCGGTCCCCTACGGCACTGCGTAGGATCCTACGGTCTTGGCGTGCATCCGTGCGTCGCTGCGGTCCGGTCCCAGGTCGACGGGCACGTGCACCTTCCGCCGACCACTGGCGACAACATCGATGTACTGTGGAGACCTCACGCCCCACGTGTTGAGCAATTCGGCGGTACGTCCACCCGGCCTCCCGCATGCCCACTATACGCCCTCGCTCAAAGTCCGTCAACTGCACATACGGTTCACGTCCACGCTGTCGCGGCATGCTACCAGTGTTAAAGACTGCGATGGAGCTCCGTATGCCACGGCAAACTGGCTGACACTGACGGCGGCGGTGCACAAATGCTGCGCAGCTAGCGCCATTCGACGGCCAACACCGCAGTTCCTGGTGTGTCCGCTGTGCCGTGCGTGTGATCATTGCTTGTACAGCCCTCTCGCAGTGTCCGGAGCAAGTATGGTGGGTCTGACACACCGGTGTCAATGTGTTCTTTTTTCCATTTCCAGGAGTGTATATCGGGTGGTTATAATCAAATTTTCCCTGTTTAACACGTTACAATGAAGAAACTAATTACCGTACGAGTACGGAAGTACTGATGTCCAGAGTATCGGGTGCATGATTTCCATGCGTCAGAGCCCCACCGTCCAAATTCCAACTATGGTCACCAGGTGCCGTGATCAGTCATCGTGCTTCATTGTCTCACACACCTGATCAGTCGCACTGCACTTGTTGACGTGTCCACATGAGCTTGGACAAAAGAAGCAGGGCATTACCGATGAAGCTCTGTTGTCAAAATAACAGTAATGCTGCAACCGCACTTCGAGAATATCGCCGGCTGAAAGGATTACGGAAGGGTGCTCTTTTCCCACCTACTGTGCGGAGCATGATGAAGTTCGAATCAGCTAGAGAACTGGGCGTCGCTCCGGGAAGAGGCCGGCGACCGGTTGCACCACAAGTGGTCGAGGAAATCGCTGTTGCTATGGCACACAACGCTGCGCGCAATTTCCGATCGTCAGGCAGTGCGCGTGCTGTGTCACGACAGTTGAACATGGCTTTACGGAAGGTGCTTCGAACCATCCTCAAACGGTATCCGTACAAGACCCATATTGTACAGTAGCTTGCACTACAAGACACACAGTGACGTGTTGACTCCACTCTCCACTTTCTCGCAAGGACTGAAGTTGAAGAGGGCTGGCTCTGGACCATCCTGTGGACAGACGAAGCTCATTTTTCTCTTACGGGTGAGGTGAACATATGGAATTGCCGAGTGTGGCGATCTTCACCTCCAGTCACTGTGCATGAAGCTCCTCAGAATGGTGAACGTGTCAGCGTAAGGTGTGTCTTCAAGGCTACGTTCATCATTGGCCCATTCTTTTTTGAAGAGGTTTGCGCTCAAGGGCCAAAGATGTGCAGTGTGACTGGCCAGTGTTAGTATGGTACGCTTCGCCAGCATGTCATACCCGCCCTACGGGAGAGACACGCATTGAACTCAGCAGTTTTCATGCCAGATGGGGCCCCACCGCTCATCGCTGGTGAAGTTCACCTGCTTCTTCGAAACACATTTATAAACGATCGAATTATCAGCCGATCGTTTCCAGATGCTTGGCCGGCACGATCAACTGATCTCACCCCCTGTGATTTTTGGTTGTGGTGCTACCTGAAGGGCAGGGTTTACCAGGGGAACATTCACATCTGAAGCGCAGCATGTCAAGAGAAACACATTTATAAACGATCGAATTATCAGCCGATCGTTTCCAAATGCTTGGCCGGCACGATCAACTGATCTCACTCCCTGTGATTTTTGGTTGTGGTGCTACCTGAAGGGCAGGGTTTACCAGGGGAACATTCACATCTGAAGCGCAGCATGTCAAGAGAAACACATTTATAAACGATCGAATTATCAGCCGATCGTTTCCAAATGCTTGGCCGGCACGATCAACTGATCTCACTCCCTGTGATTTTTGGTTGTGGTGCTACCTGAAGGGCAGGGTTTACCAGGGGAACATTCACATCTGAAGCGCAGCATGTCAAGAGAAACACATTTATAAACGATCGAATTATCAGCCGATCGTTTCCAAATGCTTGGCCGGCACGATCAACTGATCTCACTCCCTGTGATTTTTGGTTGTGGTGCTACCTGAAGGGCAGGGTTTACCAGGGGAACATTCACATCTGAAGCGCAGCATGTCAAGAGAAACACATTTATAAACGATCGAATTATCAGCCGATCGTATCCAAATGCTTGGCCGGCACGATCAACTGATCTCACTCCCTGTGATTTTTGGTTGTGGTGCTACCTGAAGGGCAGGGTTTACCAGGGGAACATTCACATCTGAAGCGCAGCATGTCAAGAGAAACACATTTATAAACGATCGAATTATCAGCCGATCGTTTCCAAATGCTTGGCCGGCACGATCAACTGATCTCACTCCCTGTGATTTTTGGTTGTGGTGCTACCTGAAGGGCAGGGTTTACCAGGGGAACATTCACATCTGAAGCGCAGCATGTCAAGAGAAACACATTTATAAACGATCGAATTATCAGCCGATCGTTTCCAAATGCTTGGCCGGCACGATCAACTGATCTCACTCCCTGTGATTTTTGGTTGTGGTGCTACCTGAAGGGCAGGGTTTACCAGGGGAACATTCACATCTGAAGCGCAGCATGTCAAGAGAAACACATTTATAAACGATCGAATTATCAGCCGATCGTTTCCAAATGCTTGGCCGGCACGATCAACTGATCTCACTCCCTGTGATTTTTGGTTGTGGTGCTACCTGAAGGGCAGGGTTTACCAGGGGAACATTCACATCTGAAGCGCAGCATGTCAAGAGAAACACATTTATAAACGATCGAATTATCAGCCGATCGTTTCCAAATGCTTGGCCGGCACGATCAACTGATCTCACTCCCTGTGATTTTTGGTTGTGGTGCTACCTGAAGGGCAGGGTTTACCAGGGGAACATTCACATCTGAAGCGCAGCATGTCAAGAGAGGTGGCCAGCATACCTACGGGCATGCTTCGTTCCGCTGTACAGAATGCAGTCCTGCGCTTTCTGACTCTTCTGGACACTGATGGGCGCCATATTGAACCCTTTTTGTACCAGTAATGGTACCGGTATGTAATGGTTTAATTTACCGGAGCATCACATTAAAAGTGTTTCAATCGAACTGATTCTGCATTATTCCTCTTCCCGAAGTCCTTGACGTTAATGCTACCAAGTTTGCTAACCGTACCGTAATTAGTTTCCCTGTTATAACGTGTTGAATAGGGAAAGCTTAATTATAACAACCCGGTGCGTGCGCGAGTCGGCGGCAGACAGCGCGGTGGAGCCCGCACTTCGCTTGCACTTCCCATAGGCAGCCTCCAGCGGCCAGCCTACGCTGACACAGTTGGCGGCAGATTCAAACTAACACATGCGCGCCGCGACACCGCATGCGGACACTCACTCCCACACGCACTAGTTGCAGGATACAGCAATGTTCATAACTGTTGTGTCTAGACAAGACAGCCTAGACACAATGAGAGGAAGCCGAAAGGCACGCGCTTAAACTCACGCAGGCTGGCGTGAGGTCTGAAACAGGATACGTAATGAATGCTATAAAGAAAAGTACGTAGCTTCTGGAATACTTAACTTTAATCCACATTTGTAGAACATCGCTCTTGATGATACATTAATAGAATCTCAATATCTATACTGGTAATGGCGCCTTGCTAGGTCGTAGCAAATGTAGCTGAAGGCTATGCTAACTATCGTCTCGGCAAATGAGAGCGTAATTCTCAGTGAACCATGGCTAGCAACGTCGGCTGTACAACTGGGGCGAGTGCTAGTACGTCTCACTACACCTGCCGTGTGGCGGCGCTCGGTCTGCCATCACTGACAGTGGCAACACGCGGGTCCGTCGTATACTAGCGGACCGCGGCCGATTTAAAAGCTACCACCTAGCAAGTGTGGTGTCTGGCGGTGACACCACAATAACGTAGTAGGTCACTATCACGCGCATCTTGTAAATTGTATCGATCATTAGCCACCTTGTGGAAGCAACGCATTCGTGGATGTGCAGTAACATGGACAAGCGGAACAGGGTATCTGGTGTTGTCATTCTTAAAGTAAGATGAGGACTTCATGTCCGAAAAATTTTATTTGTTTTTACATTTTGGCCCTGTGCGCTTCTGAGGCGCATTTTATTTAAAGCACTCCGTCTTCAGGCCACAAGTGGCCCATCGGTACCATCCGACCGCATTGTCATCCTCAGTTGAGGGTAAGGATAGGAGGGGTATGTTGTCAGCACACCGCTCTCCCGGTCGTTATGATGGTTTTCTTTGACTGGAGCCGCTACTATTCGGTCGAGTAGCTCCTCATTCGGCATCACGAGGCTGAGTGCACCCCGAAAAATGGAAACAGCGCATGGCGGCTGGGTGGTCACACCTCCAAGTGCCGGCCACGCCTGAAAGCGCATAACGTCGGTGATCTCAGGGGAATCGGTGTATCCACTGCGACAAGGCCGTTGCCTGCATTTCATTTAGGTTCACGTTAAACAGCCATATGATACGAATACATCTCCCGAAACACGTTGCTGCGATTACTTATTTAGTTAATTAGTTACATGTTCCAATAATTATTTGAATTATCCTTTAGTCGAAATGTTGTGGAAAGAGTCAGTTTACAGGATATGTATACATGATTAGTGTTAACATTAATGAAGACATTACCATTTTATTCCTACTCGTGTAAATTCACTTAAAAGTAAGTTTTCTTTCTACTAGCTACCATTTTTTAAGTCGAAGTTCGTCAGTAGAATAGGACTTGTCCAGGAGAAATGCCTTTAAATTAGATTTAAACCTTGCTTCGGTACCTGTCAGGTATTTCATGTTATTGCGTAAATGATCAAAAATTTTTATTGCTGCATATTGAATTCCTCTATGCGCCAATTACATATTTAACAAAGGATAATGAACGTCATTTTCCCCCTGCTGTTCTCAAATAGTGATGGAATTATTCCTGAGGAATTTCATTAGTGAAAATATGTGATATGACAACGTGATTAAAATGCCTAGCTCCTTGAAGAGGTGCCTACATGACGTTTCTGGTTGAACATCAAATATTATTCTTACCGTTCGCTTTTGTGCAATCAATACTTTGTTTATAAGTGACTAGTTACCCAGAAAACTTTTCTGTGTGATATTATTAAGTGCAATATTTTAGGAGGTTGATACATTTGTTTCCAAGGTTATCAGTTATACGAAGTGCAAAAGTAGCTGAACTTAATTGTCTTCCAGTTCAAATTTTCAGCAATATGTACACCTAAAAATTTAATGCATTATTCCTACTTACTGACTGCTGTTCATATGCGACATCAATTGTTGGTATGACTCTGTTTCTTGTACAGAACTAAAGGTAGCGTATTTTTTCAGAAATTTTGGGAGAGTACATTTTCAGAGGACCACTTAATAATTTTTGCAAAATATCATTTACTAACACTTTCGTTCCTTTCTCCCTTATGAAATTTGTTATAACACTAGTATCACCTGCAAAAACTATCAGTTTTGCTTGTTAAATGTTAAGTGGAAAGTCATTCAGTTGTATAAGGAATAGGAGTTAGACTCAAAATTGAACCCTATGGTATTCCCTTTGTTATTTTACCCCATCACTGTAATTTTGTGCGTTTCTGGCATTGTCTGAATTATCAAACACAATATTTTGCATTCTGTTTGTTAAGTATGTTTCAAAACAGCTGTGTGTAAAGCCATTAATTCCATAAAACTTGGGTTTTTCTAAGAAAGTAACCCGATGTACACTATCGAAGGCCTTGGAGAAACCACGAAAAATAAAGCTTGTAATGAGAGAACATATAAATTGATGTGTCGACAGAAGTGCCGACACAGTGTTATTTTGAGGGGGCCGATATGCACGCTATAAGCTCACCCAGAATATCGTGAAGTCTGAAACAGGACGCTCAATGAATGCTAATAAGAAAAGTACGTTGCTTTGGGAATACTTAACTTTAACTTTAATCCATCCTTTTGGTATACATCGTTCTTGTTGAGACATGCTTTAGACGATAATTATCAATTGCTATGTAAGGCTAATGGCGCCTTGCTAGGTCGTAGTCATGGACTTAGCTGAAGGCTATTTTAACTATCTGCTCGGCGAATTAGCGATGCTTCGTCAGTGTAGTCGCTAGCAATGTCGTCCGTACAACTGGGGCGAGTGCTCGTCCGTCTTTCTAGACCTGCCATGTGGTGGCGCTAGGTCTGCAAGTACTGACAGTGGCGACACGCGGGTCCGACATGTACTAATGGACCGCGGCCGATTTAAAGCTACCACCTAGAAAGTGTGGTGTCTGGCGGTGACACCACATAAATAGCATTCTCAGCAGAGTAACCTTTCTGGAATCCAAACTATGGTATGCCAAGTACATTTTTCCACTTAAAGGGTGTGGCTACTCTTGAGTACATTTTTTCAACTGTTTTGGAAAATAATGTCTGTATGTAAAGTGGATGATAATTGTTTAAGTCTGTCTTGTCACCTTTCTTATGAAGTGGTTTAATAACTGCTTATTTTAAATTGCCTGGAAAAGTTCCCTGTGCCAGTGGGGCATTGAATATAACACTAAGTACATTAGTTACTGTTAGTAAGTTGAAGGACTTTTCAGAGTTCTGTTTGAAATACTATCAACCGCACAAGAGATTTATTTAATTTTTAGTATTGTGTCAGTTTCAGTAAAGGATGTTGGTGCTATTTATAGTTGCTTAAAGTTTTGTGGAATGACGTTTTTAATATATTCTCTTGCCTCTTCAGATGAACTATTTAATCATATACTTGCTGCAACGCTTAGGAAGTGACTGTTAAAAGTACTTGTGACTTGTGAATTATCAGTCATAACATTTTCATTTAGTTTAATTATTATGGAGTCTTGTACACTGACTGACTGTCCTGTCTGCCGTTTGACAGTACGACATATAATTTTCATGTTATTATCTGCATTATTTATTTCTATCTGGATATGCACAGGTCTGGACATTTTAATCACTTTCCTTAAAACTTGACATTATTTTCTAGTCCGCAAGTAACGTCGGATCTTGACTTATTCTGCCCTTTACATAAATTTCCATCTTCTTCTTACAAGAGGTTTTATTTCTTCTAGATACCACGGCTAGCTTGTTTTCTTAATGGATCTTCTGTATACTTTTTTAGGTAAGCAGTTTTCAAGTATAGAATCAAATTTACTATGGAATAAATAGAATTTGAAATTAGCATACCTTTCTACATATATGTCATCCCATACCCTTTTCAGTGGATTTTGTCCCTAACATTAGTAGTTGTATGCCAAACTATTCGTAATGATTTTCCATTAATGTTCATGAGAGTAGCACGCGATCAGTGGACCAGTTTTGCCCTTTCCGAGATCCTGTTTCTCAGGCGTCGAGCCATGACAATCTGCCCTTTGTCAAAGTCACTTATGTCACAGAATTTCCCCATTTCCGGGCCGTTATTCCTGTTCGTCTCTGTTCCGCTTAAATAGTTTCCTCATCGCATCACGCGCCCGTTAGACCACCAGGCGGGTTTCATTCTCGTGATGTGCAGTGATCATAATGATTTGGCTCTCCGTTGTATGTCGAAAGATTGCATTTTAATCATCATTTCACATCTGGACCTGGATTTTTCTACAGAAAAGTGCCTCGCCAGCTATCGATTTTTTTCTTTTTCGTCCTGACCTTTATCGCTTATCTGGACGGAGTAGGCATGTTAATTGTTGCATTTGATAACAGAAATGACAGAGGGAAACCGGATAACCTTATTGTGGCCACTCATCCCCCCCCCCTCCCCTCCCAGGATGGAATTTGTGTACCCCAACTATCTGCATCTAGTAAATGTGTGCGAATGTTTTCTAAATGTTTACGAAATGTATAACTTAGGCAGGACGTTGGTACCAACTCGATATTCACTTAGTCGGATGTGTGAAACCGTGTAATAACGACATCTAGACTCGCACCATTTGATCATGGTTTAAGGGAGGCGACCAACATCTGGCCGTGATTTTAAGGGCAGATTAAGGAAACTTCAGTTGTAATAAATGTCAGCTGCGCAACTATATCGCATTTTCTTGGAACAGGTGACAGTAGATATACAAACATAAAAAATCTGTCATACTTTGCTTTCTTTTACTGCATTATATCATACGATACCTTTTCTTTCTGTTTGGGTAACTCCATAAACCGAAAGCATTTTTGAGTGTAGTAAGACTCATTTGTGGTGTAAATTGAAGAACAGAATGCCGAAACTAAATCTAACAATTGGATTACTAACTATTGGTTTCCAGTATATTTATTCCCTAATGAATTCTGTTGTAAAGAAAACAATTACGGAAATAAGACTACAGAAATCGGCGGAACATTTTGCGTCGACTGTCCTATTTTCGACTGAAACGAACTTAAGCGATCTGTTAAATACTAGCTCTTTGAAAGCGTGAAGAAATGTTGTTGTTGTTCTGTGCATCAGTTGAGAAATGTGTAATTTAACGAGTGTGGTTAAACATGAACGTTTTATAATCCCCTTTCCCGAGTTCTTATTAGTACCGTGTGTCACCTGTATCTTAGCTGTCGATCGCTACGAAGCAAGCGCATCCGTAGGTTGCCAATGCTGATAGAGAAGCAAGCAAACATTCCCCCTTCTCACTACCCTTCTAGACGCGTAGACTGTACCAATATTTGTCCTCTCCTCGTATTACCTGGAAACACACCGTCTACTTTTCGTAGAAGCGCGAACGGAAAAAGACTATATTTCGACAACAGCATCGATTATTACAAAAAGATTTTTCGAGATTTGTCGGCCAGGGAATTTGAACTATCGGTAGTACTTCGTAGAATTAATATTTATAACAGTGATCACTATGCCGGCCTGTGTAGCCGAGCGGTTCTAGGCGCTACAGTCTGGAACCGCGCGACCGCTACGGTCGCAGGTTCGAATCCTGCCTCGGGCATGGATGTCTGTGATATCCGTAGGTTAGTTAAGTGTAACTAGTTCTAAGTTTTAGGGGTCTGATGACCTCCGATGTTAAGTCCCATAGTGCTCAGAGCCATTTGAAACATATCACTGACGAAATATAGTGGAGAAACAGGGAGTCAGTAAGGGAGCTGGGAAAACTAAACAAAAAATTGTTGTAATACTGGAGATACCGAAAATACAGGAGAGTTACTCACCCTAGGCACACCACACGGCCCTCGTCGTTATTCTACTGTTCTGCACAGGGCCGGCGCGCCTCCTCCAGTACCAAAGTGGTATGCTAAAGGGCACGGCTATCTGGGTGGGTTCGCAAGTTATCGATGTTTTAGTTAATAAATATTAATTACAAATCGCTGTAACAAATTATACTTGTCGAGATATTTACACCTTGTGCATCAAATGCGATATTTGAATTACTTCAGAATTTTTTTCAGAAGAAAGCGTCGAAAAGTAGGTTCAGCAGCGCTCTCGTACCATGCGTTTTGGTATTAATTTGTGGAATATATCCCTCACAAGACCTGTAATGTGACAGTGAATAATAGGTGGTTCCAACTTCAGACATCTGTTCTTGATTGTAAGGGTAATTTGTAAGGAAGAAGCCGAATATGGGAACTTGAATCTAACGAAGAAATCTGATAAGTTGTAAGTAGGCTGTTTAGGTTTTCTTATTGGTAACGCCCCGTAGCGCTCTGTATGAAAATCACTGGCTGTGCTGTGTGCAGTCTGTGGCTAGTTTGCATTGTTGTCTGCCATTGTAGTGTTGGGCAGCTGGGTGTGAGCAGTGCGCAGTGTTGCCAATGTGTTGCCAAGTGTTCGTCTTAGCGACAAAAAAAACTTTTTAGCGACAAAATTTATTTAGCGACTTACCTGGCGATTTTTGGAGTACTGACGACTTTTGAAGTACAAATCAAAACTATTTTGGGCCAGTATTTTCATTAACAAAACTAAGATTTTAACTATAGAGTGGGTACTACACTGACTTTGTTTTAGATTTACTAAGTTAAATTAAGTTTTTAGCAGATCATCTAGCATTGTTCAGCATTTAGTAAACCTGAACGTGGGAATTGCCTACAGAGTAAGAAAACCTTGACTGTATAACAATTCATTATTCATTACTCACTAGCCTGTTATCGTCGATAGCGTATCGATCTATAATTCTTCAAATTTTGAACTCCTTTTATTTTTCGAATTGATAAAAAACATACGTAAAAGTATAATAAAATACATTTCTCTCCAGCAACCTCTAATTTTTCGAAATGTTACCTCAAAGTCAAATTATTAACACATGCACAGTGGTAACGCAAGAACAATTCGGTGCGGGTATCTCAGACATTATTACGTTTTAAACAATGAACAATAGGACTGATATCGAGTTACCGAGTGAGTAGATTGTTTCATGACCTCTAGTTCGCCTGAGTTTTAATGTATTTTCAGTGATTAAAAATTGGTGAAACTTATGTTGTGGTGGCTTACATAATGGATTTACCGCAGAAGAAGGAGCACTACGCTAAAAATTATCAGGATGCGTGGGAAGCAGAACCTGAATTCAATGGGTGGTTGAAACCAGTCGTTGGAGACTTATCCAAGGCAAGATGTCAAGTATGTGCAACAGAGTTTTATGCTAAATTGTGTGATATTAGAAAGCATTCGAAAACTATTTAGCATAAACAAAAAATTGATTAAAAAAAAACACAAACCACCTTACCTGTGAAAATTGTTCCGAAAACTACAGTTAGAATAGCAAGCAGAGAGGAAGGCGCCCTTTCTTTATTTTCCGGTGATGAGGGCGCTAAAAACATGCAATTAGATCGTACAAAGTGCACTAACATTATAACTGAAGTTTTGCCTCAATATTTTACACAATAATTGGTTGAAGATATAGGTAACCAAAAATACAGTGTATTAATAGATGAATCCACAGATGTATCAATATCTAAAATGCTAGGTATCGTTATACGGTACTATGGTGTAAACAACCAAACCATTAGATCAGCATTTCTCAAACTCGCTGTAGTAGAAACTGCAGATGCAAGAAATCTGACTGCTGTTCTTGTGAATTCTTTGAAAGATCTCAAACTTCCAATCGCTAATATGGTAGGAATTGGCACAGATAATGCTTCTGCAATAGTTGGAATAAACAATGGGCTTTTCGAACAACTCAAGAGAGAATATGGTTTGAAGCATTTGGTAGCGATCCGTTGCATTTGTCACTCTCATCAGCTTGCAGTTTCGCATGCCTCAGTGAATACCAACTACAATTCTGTCAAAGCATGAAACAGAAGAGTTACTCGATCTTCTGAGTGACTATGATGAATAGCTCACATTCCGGTATGTATACATTTTATAACCTAATTTGAGTTCTTGCTTTCTTTTGTTACAAATATAGTTGTATATTTTTAGTATATTTGACTACTGTGATTGAAACAACAATCTATGTGTTGCATCAATTATGATAACATGTTTAATTATACGTTAGCGTATTTTATATGTATGTTGTTGCAAGCGATGCGTCATTAATTAAGACAATATAGCAATTAGGTATGAGACAATTTTTATTAATATTTTATTACCAACCCCCCCCCCCCCAATTGGCTTTTTGCACCATTCACAGCACGAAATTTTCAGTACACCCCTAGTGAAATCAGTTTTAACGACTTTCTAGCGACTTTTGATGTTGAATCTAGCGACTTAGGTTTATTAGAGTTGGCAACACTGACAGCGCGTAGCGTTGCGCAGTTGGAGGTGAGCCGCCAGCAGTGGTGGATGTGGGGAGTGAGATGGCGGAGTTTTGAGAGCGGATGATCTGGACAGAGACAGTAAATTTGTAAGACTGGATGTCATGAACTGATACATATATGATGATTTTGGAACATTATTAAGATAAATACATTGTTTGTTCTCTATCAAAATCTTTCATTTGCTAACTATGTCTATCAGTAGTTAGTGCCCTCAGTAGTTAGAATCTTTTATTTAGCTCGCAGTAGTGGCGCTCGCTGTATTGCAGTAGCTTGAATAACGAAGATTTGTGTGAGGTAAGTGATTCATGAAAGGTATAGGTTATTGTTAGTCAGGGCCATTCTTTTGTAGGGATTTTTGAAAGTCAGATTGCGTTGCGCTAAAAATATTGTGTGTCAGTTTAGTGTTGATCAGAATAGGTAAAGAGCGAAATGCGAAATGCCTGAGTACGTTCAGTTCTGCTCAACTGTTTGAAAATCAAATAACGTAGGGGCTTACCAGCACAGTAATGCATTAATTTTTCTAAGGCGACGATTCATATACCTACCTGGAGTAGGGGATACAGATAATCCCAAGCATTTTGATGCAGTATCTTGAAGCACCTGTTGTGTTATATCAGATCCTCTAATGTGCGAAAATTTAGGATTTGAAGAAAAAGGGACTTCCTTCTGAAATCTGCCTTTGATTTACGGAAAGAGCCGAGTATTCCATAGAATTATATCACATCAGCAGCAGATTCTGGTTTCCTAGCTTGGTAGAGGTGTGCAGTTTCGTCCTGAATGTCACTTTCTTGTTTGTTTTGTTTTTACTTGACTTTTTTAAAAGTCTTTTAAGGTGTATTGTTTCAGTAGTTACTCCACTTGAATCTAAATTCAAACACGTCCTCAGATGTTCAAATGTCGCAAAATTTCTTTTGAGCAGTTTATCTAGACAGCACTCCGCTTCCTCTCCGTGTACATTTGCACAAGACTCTGGGGCTGAATTCAAGACTAGCAGCTAGTTCCATTATTTTACTTCCTCATGTCACTGACAGAGCACAGCCGCGTATAACAGCACTCAGTTGTTATCACAGAACGCCAAATAGCGCCATATGGTGCAGCAACACGATCTTGCATGGACGTTTCAGGTTGCAGAGTCAAAATATAACTCTGCAATGGCACTCTGTCCGTCTGCAGGAGTGACGTTGGAAAATTAGAAGGCGATGCACGCAACGTTACGACGCGCATGCAAATTTCTGTTGTGGAGTTTCTGCTTTTCGCATTGGCTTCCAGTTGCGAAGCAGCGGACTGGGTCCAGAATACGTGGGGGCTGAGAGGCGTGGGCTGGGGAATGAACGCAGCCTAAACGTGACACCTGTGTTCCAGAGGGCTCACCTGACACGCTACACTTCATATCCGCAAAGCCGTCATAAATCAGCACTGTGAAACGTTTCCGCGAAACTCTATCCTAAATTTCGACGGGGAAGTTGATCCGTCTTTAATTTCTTTTTTAAAAAACACCACCATCCGCAAAACACGACGTTTTTCTTACTCTTGTTATGTAGCCATAAGTGTTCCCACACGCATGTAGCATCAATTGGATTTTGTAATTATTTATGTAAAAATATCGGATATGCCTCGGGAATGTTTCCTACTAGGGGCATTCAATAAATATGGCAATACTTTTTTTTTTCTCTGTCAGTTTCGATTGAAAAATGCGGAATTTGTTGTGGGACATCGTGCGATATTTCCACTGCAGCCTCCATAGTTTCATGCGGTTCATATAGGTGGAGGTGCAATACGTTGCCTTCAAAATGGAGTCTGTAACGTGAAAGTATCATGTCCAAAATTGTCTTTAAAAGTGAAAGTATCTAACGCAAAATTGTTTCCTTTTTAACTAGTGAAAGTATCAAAGATAAAATTGTTCCAAAATAATTATTCAACAAACCTGCATCTGACTGCGTCTGCGAACTTGTTTCGTGCACGCCTCCATTTTGCCAGTAACGAGACATGTATTTGACTCAGCAATCAAGTTTAAGAGAATAATGCCGTTTGTGCAATGGCATTACGATGGTACTGAAAAATCAACTTTTGGCCCAGATGTTTACTTAATGAAATTATATCTTTTATATCTTGATTTTTTTCACTTCTCGGGCCTCCTTTTTTTTTATTTATTTATTTTGCTTTGTTTTTTATTCTTTATTCTTATTGTTATGATTCGCGTAACAACTCATATATTAAATGAGATATGTTACTACGAAAAGAGACTCGAAATACCTTTTTGCGGTGCTGTGCTATGCCTTTCTTTGGATCACTAATTTTCAACAAAAGAAAATGTATTATGTTCCTATTGTTCTGTATCTGGCTTTCTATTAAAGCAGTTATAGTACGCAATGATTGTTCGGCATCATAATTTTGCAGTGGATTTTTGTTAATAGTAAAACAACAATAAGTACCACGGCTAACCCGAGAACATGAGACTATTATCGGAGAAAAATAATGTTTTTACTATAAGGTTGCCAGACCAGAACTACGCACAGCAAGATTTCTTTCATGTGATGAAAATAAATTATCTCTTTTCACTATCAGTATTATATTATCAGCAGCCCGCGTCAGCCTGTAAAACACATCATAAAATCTGCTGCTCTGCTCTGCAACTTCGAAAGCTGAAAGAAATAATTTTCTACTTCACTATTACCTGACCGCTTCTTTGCGGTATGATAGGTTTCATGTACTGCAATTTAAATGAACCGCGGCAGCGGCTGGCTCGTTCGTAGCGCCGCTCTGCACCACGAATAATATTTAAACAACTGAAAATGTCTTAAAGGGATGGGATAAAATACCAGGCAAGCTTGACATGAATCATAATGCAAGGTTTCACTAAATAACTCTATTCAAACATTTAAACAATTTGAGTAGTACACACCTTTTTAACAATCTTGCCTAATGGCGTCCCTCTTACAAACTTGACAAAAGAATGCTACGCTAGCATACAATATCACGTCACAGGCTATCCTTCTCACGTAACTCCAAGAAGAAGACAGAGAAATTAATGTTCGTTATGTATTATTTATAGTAGTCACATATTCTCATCTTTGTTTGATATTTATCGTCTGTGGCGTTTTCATTACTCGCCGACACAGATATTATCTAAGATAAATAATAAAAAAATACATAATTTTATATAATAACAAAATATGATACACAATGTTTTCTCTTTATCACATAATATGTCTTTTACTAAGCGACGTTACAATTTGAATAATGCCAGTTGTGCAATGGCATAAAATTAGTTATTTGTAGTAACTTTGCTCTGATAACTTCAGTTATACCAAAATCGATTTCAAACCATGAACTGCACATATATATTGCATAGAGGCCTCATTTTCTTTACTTTCTTTTACTTGGTGGGTAACTTTACTTTACTACTCATTTTCGTATTCAGTATAAACAAAGGATGTGGATTATGATTCAGGCTGTTAGATTTAAACACAATGTTGATTTAAAAATTTAAGTCATATAAAAAAACTACCATTTCCAACATTTTTGTAGCACGAATTACTTTTACAAAAAATTTTACAAAACGCTTACTTCGTCAAAATTTGGACATATAAATCTTAACTCTGAACAAAATCATTTTATAGCTTCTCCCATTAACGTGCTAAAGTTTGCTCAGTGTACAACCTGAAAACTGCATAGTGCGAATCCTACCTTAAAGCTGTCATCACACGTCTGCTTCCTCCGGGCAGCTAGTTGCGACGACCAGATTTTTTACTGCGCGCCCGGCTCTCTTAACCACCAAACATCCTGCTACTCAAATATATTATACTCATTCCACCTTGCGGTTGGCAACTATCGACTTTATTTTCTGGATCTACCCTGATCAGACCATAGCACATGCCTTTCAAACGGAGGTGCGTTCCAAGCAGACAGCTGTCACTGAGTTTATTCTAGCGGCAAACAACAGCATCGCAGATATTCAGGGACGCTTGCAGAATGTCTACAGAGACCTGGCAGCGAACAGACGCACGGCGGTTCGTTGGGCGAGGCGTCTGTCATCATCACAACAAGGTCGCGAAAACCTGTCCGGTCCCCCACGCGCCGGCCGGCCGCACGCAGCTGTGACTCGCCAACTGTTGGAACGTGTGGACACTCTCATTCGAGGTGATCGACGGATCCCAATCAAATATCTTGCTCGTCAACTGGATGTCTCTGTTGGTAGTACTGACGCACACGTCAAAAGTGTGAGCCTCCTGGATTCCTCGCCACCTAACAAAGACCGTAAAGTGGTCCATCTGTGCGGAGTTGACTGCGCGTTATGAGTTTGGTCGTGACATATTTTTGTCAAACAGCGTGACAGGCGGTGAAACACTGGTTCATCATTTCGAACTTGAAACAAAATGGCAGTCCACAGAGTGGCATCACACCAGCTCTCCCCCGATGAGTTCAAAGCCGCACCCTCACCCGATAAAGTCATGGCGAGGATCTTCTGGGACTCTGAAGGGATCATTCTGTTTGATGTCCTTCCTCATGGTGCAACGATCAACTGTGAAGTGCGTTGTGCTACCTTCAGAAAATTGAAAAAAAAAATGGCTATGAGCACTGTGGAACTTAACATCTCAGGTCATCAGTCCCCTAAAACTTAGAACTACTTAAACCTAAATAACCTAAGGACATCACACACATCCATGCCCGGGGCAGGATTCGAATCTGCGACTGTAGCGGTCGCGCGGTTCCGGACTGAAGTGCCTAGAACCGCTCGGCCACACCAGCCGGCAGGAAATCGAAGAAACGACTTCAGTATGTTCGTCTCCACAAAAATACAAACGAACTTCTTCTTCTCGATGACAACGCAAGGCCTCACCCAAGTCTGCGCTCCCGAGAAGAGCTCACAAAACTCCATTGTTCTGATGTTCCTCATCCACACTACAGCCCGGATCCCGTGTCCTTGGAGAACGAAAATTTCCTCTATAAACATCCACGTCGATTCCACAAACAGGAATCTTGTGAGACTCAGTTCGCCCTGTTAGTTTATGAGATCCAGAATCCTGTAGACAAAGGGAGCCATGTACATGTCGCGTTGCGTGACTTCTGGAAGGCACCCGATACAATTCCGTGCTGTCATTAGTCAACAAACTACAAGCTTATCGAGCGTCCTGCTGGAATTGTGGCTGGGTGCAGGACTTCGCTGCTGGCAGAACTCAACAAGTCGCTTCTAAGGGAGCGATGTGACAAATGTCAATTTAATTTCGGGAGCCCAACAAGAGAGTGTGCTACAGGGCCGCTGCTGTTTACAACTTGTATCAGTGATCCAATGGATTACTCTGGAGGCTAGGTGTGACGATTCGCGGGCGACGCTGTTATAAATAGTAAAGTTTGTACACCAGGAGACTGTATTGGAATGCAGGAAGACCTGCAGGGGATGGACGATTGCTGCCAGGACTGGAGGTGGAACATAAACTAAAATAAATGTGACGTACTGCCTACATACGCACGAAGAGAGCTGATGCTGTTCTATTACAGCTACATCTATATCTACATATATGCTACGCAAGCCACTTTTCGGCGTGTGGTGCGGGGTACTTTTTTTACTCTTTGTACTTGTACTTTGTACTTTTTGTCCTCCTCGTGCCTCCTATGGTTCGCGACAGGAATGATTGCTCGTGAGCCTTCGTGTTGGAACGAATCTCTTCAATCTTACTTTCAAGCTCTTTTCGCGAGGCATACGTAGGAGCTTTGACTGGAATACTCTCTTTCAAATACTGAAGGTGGCAGGGGTAAAATACAGGGAGCGAAAGGCTATTTACAATTTTTCAGAAACCAGATGGCAGTTAAAAGAGTCGAGGGGCATGAAAGGGAAGCAGTGGTTGGGAAGGGAGTGAGACAGGGTTGTAGCCTATCCCAGATGTTATTCAGTCTGTGTATTGAGCAAAGAGTGAAGGAAACAAAAGAAAAATTCGGAGTAGGAATTAAAATCCATGGAGAAGAAATAAAAACTTTGAGGTTCGCCTGTTACATTGTAATTCTGTCAGAGACAGCAAAGGACCTGGAAGAGCAGCTAAACGGAATTGACAGTGTCTTGAACGGAGGATATAAGATGAACATCAACGAAAACAAACGAGGATAATGGAATGTAGTCGAATTAAATCGGGCGATGCTGAGGGAATTAGATCAGGGAACGAGACGCTTAAAGTAGTAAATGAGTTTTGCTATTTGGGGAGCAAAATAACTGATGATGGTCGAAGTAGAGAGGATATAAAATGTAGACTGGCAATGGCAAGGAAAGTCTTTCTGAAGAAGAGAAATTTGTTAACATTGAGTATAGATTTAAGCGTCGGGAAGTATTTGTATGGAGTGGAGCCATGTATGGAAGTGAAACGTGGACGACAAATAGTTTAGAGAAGAAGAGAATAGAAGCTTTCGAAATGTTGTGCTACAGAAGAATACTGAAGATTATACGGGTAGATCACGTAACTAATAAGTAGGTATTGAATAGAACTGGGCAGAAGAGAATTTGTGGCACAACTTGACTAGAAGAAGGGAGCGGTTGGTAGGACACATTCTGAGTCATTAAGAGATCACCAATTTAGTATTGGAGGGCAGCGTGAAGGGTAAAAATCGTAGAGGGAGGCAAAGAGGTGAATACAGTAAACAGATTCAGAAGGATGTAGGTTGCAGTAGGTACTGGGAGATGAAGAAGCTAGAACGGGATAGAGTAGCATGGAGAGCTGCATCAAACCAGTCTCTGGACTGAAGGCCACAACAACAACAATGTAGTAGGTAGTAATGAGTACATTGGTTGACTCTTCGAGGAACGTACGTTCTCGGAACTTTAACAGCAGACCACACCGTGTTGCAGAACGCCTCTCTTGCAGCGTCTGCTTCTGGAGTTGGCTTAGCATCTCCGTGACCCTTTCGGGCTTACTAAGTGAACCTGTAACGAATACTTGCAGGGGATCGACGCATGGTGCAGGGAGTGGCAATTGGCCGTCATCATAAACCAAAATAAGGTATTACGAATACGTATATAGAAAGACTCTTTACTGTATGATTACACGATAGCAGAACAATCACTGAAGGCAGCTACTTCCGTAAAATATCTAGGAGTATGCACACGGGGCGATTTAGAATGGGACGACCATATGAAATTAATCGCGAGTAAGGCAGATGCCAGACTGAGATTCACTGGAAGAACCCTCAGGAAATTCCATCAGCAAAAATGAGAGTAACTTATAAGACATTTGATCGATCAATACTTGCATACTGCTAGTCAATATGGAGTCCGTACCACATAGGATTGACTGTTTTCTGGGTCTCGCGTATGAAGAGGCCGAGCTAGGTGTTACACTATCCTTGCTTTTCTGAACCAGTGTTGACTCCTACAGAGAACTCCAGCCTCGAGAAATGTCAGAATACGCAAGGAAAAATGCGTTCCAAAACTTTAGGAACATGTCAGAGATATAGGCCTATAGTCTTGTGTGTCTGTTTGACGATTCGTCTTGAAAAAAGGGAGACATTTTATTGGAAAGGGTAAGTGCGGCAAAATATCTAGGGGTAACCATCCGAACACCGCCCAGCTAGCTGCGCGGTCTAACGCTATCCTTACAGAGCGGAAAGGCCGCCCGGCGGATTAGTGTCGAGGTCCAATGTGCCGGCCAGTCTGTGGATGGTTTTTAAAGCGGTTTTCCATCTGCCTCGACGAATGGGGTCTGGTTCCCCTTATTCCGCCTCAGTTCCACGTACGCCTACACCATAATTATTCTACCATGTAAATATTTGGGGTTACACTCGTCTGGTATGAGACGTTCCCAGGGGGAGGGGGGGGGGTTCCACTGGGGCCCAACCCTCATAATAACCCTGTGTTCGGTGTGGGGTAGCTGTGCGGTGGGTGGACTGCAGTGGCCTGTTGTGGGGTTGTGAATCACTGTGGGCCCGGGCGGGACGAAGCCTCTCCGTCTTTTCTATATCCCCAGTTTAATCCGTACATGCATACATACAACCATCAGGAGAGATCTAAAGAGGAATGACAGCATAAAAAAGTAACAGGAAAACAGATGCAGACTGAGATTCATTAGAGGAATCTTTAGGAAATCAACGAAGTGCTCTTGAGCGTTTTCGATTAATAGAGGAGATGGATTAGAACCACTAACGCCTATTTGCTGTATGATTTTAGAACACATACTGAGTTCGAACACTGTGAATTACCTCGAAGAAAACGATTTATTGACAAACAGCCAACATGGGTCCAGAAACTACCGTTCTTGAGAAACATAACTAACTCCTTATTGTCACGAAATAATGAGTGTTATCGACAGGGAATGTAAAATTGATTCCACATTTTTAGATTTCCAGAAGGCTTTCGATATCGTTTCTCATAAGCGACTTCTAATCAAATTGCTTGCCTATGGATTATTGTCTTTACTGCGCCACTGGATTCGTGATTTCCTGTCAGAAAGGTCGAATATTGTACTAACTGACGGAGAGTCATCGAGTAAAACAAACATAATATCTGAAAGTTCTCCAAATAAGTGTTATAGGGCTACCTCTGTTCGTCAGCTACATAAACTGTTTAGATAACAATCTGAGCTGCCCTGTTGGATTACTTGCAGAGGACGCTGTCATTTACCATCCTGTAAAGTCATTAGGTGATCAAAATTTATTGCAAAATGATTTAGACAAGATACCTGAATGGTGCTAAAAGTGGCAGTTGACTCTAAATAACGAAAAGTCTGAAGTCATCCACATGCGTAATAAAAGGAATCCGCTAAATTTCGGTTACACGGTAAATCATACAAATCTAATATTGTAAATTCAACTAAATACTTAGGAACTACAATTACGAATAACTTAAATTAGAACGGTCACATAGAGAACGCTGTGGGTGAAGCAAATAAAACGCTGTGATTTATTGACAGTACACTTAGACAATACAACAGGTCTCTTAAATGATTTTGCACTACGCTTGTCCGCCATCTGGTAGAGTACTGCCGTGCGGTGTGGAATCCGCATCAGATAGAGTTGACGGAGGACATCGAAAAAGTTCAAAGAAGGCAGCTCGTTTTCTATTATCGTGAAATAAAGGAGAGAATGCCATGAATATGATACACAAATTGGGGTGGCAGACATTATAACAAAGGCGTTTTTCGCCGCGGCAGGATCTTGTCTTGAAATTTCAATCACTAGGTTTCTCCTCCGAGTGAGAAAACATTCTGTTGGCGTCCATCTCGATAGGGAGAAATGATCATCATGACAAAATAAGAGAAATCAGAGCTGGCGTGGAAAGAATAAGTGTTAGTTTCTCCCGCGCTCTTCGAGAGTAGAAAGGAGAGAAATAGCTTGAAGGTGGTTCGATCAACCCTCTGCTAGGCGCTTAATTGTGAACTGCAGAGTAGTCACGAAGATGTGGAATAAGAGAAGTGCGGCGCGTCTTGTCATGGGATCGGTTATTAGGCGCGAGAGAGAATTTACGATAGTCATTAACAAACTCAAGTGGCAGACGCTACAGGAGAGGCATTTTGTGCGTCACGGAGATGTTTACTTTTGAAATTTCAAGAACGTGTGTTACAAGAAGGGTTACTTCTCTCAAATACGTCTCGTGAAATGATCACGACAAGGAAATCAGAGAAATTAGATGTCGTGCAGATAATTACAGACAGCATTCATTCCACGCTCCGTTCGTGAAAGGAACAAAAATGGTTCAAATGGCTCTGAGCCTATGGGACTTAACATCTGAGGTCATCAGTCCCCTAGAACTTAGAACTCTTAAACCTAATTAACCTAAGGACATCACACACATCCATGCCCGAGGCAGGATTCGAGCCTGCGGCTGCAGCGGTCGCGCGGTTCCAGACTGAAGCGCCTAGAACTGCTCGGTCACACCGGCCGGCTGTGAAAGGAACGGGAAAGGGGATAAAAAGATGTAGCCACATTCCTTGAGGTGGTTTGTGGAGTGTAGACGTAGATGTACATTCAGATATGTTATCGTGTATTATGCTTTCGGAGATACACGGAAAGAAACCTTTTTTCTTGTTCCCACTTACTAAAGGAACCGTGGCGAAGTGAAGGGGTTCCGCCACTATTTCTGCCTTTGAACGAGTGAAACAAAAATGCGTGACGGCGGAGTTGTTTGTGGCAGAGCGCTGGAGTAATCTGTACGCTCTACCAGACAGCAGGAGCCGTCGTTTTGTGATGCCCCCGCGAGAGATAACGCTGTCTGTTCCCGCTACACAGCTTGGCTCGGGATGGTGAGTCACGTCGAACGCGGTCCGTATTCCTGCGCTGTGTAAACAGTAATTTGAGAGTGCCATTCAGGTTTACACAAACGGACAGTAGATAGCTGTAGTGCGATGTGATGTTACTATTATTCTAAATGTTAGTGGTCTGTTGTTAAACCAATGTTAGTTCAGGAACTGGCCGAGTATTTTCTGTTGACAGAAAAAAATCCTTATTCATAAGTCCATGTCTTCGTCGTTGCTTTGCAATTGTCCAATGTATTTCTAATCGGTTTTTGCAACCACTAAAAATGTATATTTATTTTAACGTATGCGTTTGGTTTCATTTAATTGAAAGTCAGCTGTCGGGAAATAAAGACACTGAAGCATGATTTTTATTTAC
This sequence comes from Schistocerca cancellata, assembly GCF_023864275.1. Classification (NCBI taxonomy): domain Eukaryota; kingdom Metazoa; phylum Arthropoda; class Insecta; order Orthoptera; family Acrididae; genus Schistocerca; species Schistocerca cancellata. The sequence continues at coordinate 215,953,677 of NC_064633.1, read as the reverse complement.
AGTACTTTTGTACGAATATCGCTTACAACTCGAAGTGTTGTCTGTTTGCACATTTTCCAGGCTTTCCTGCGTTTGGCACTGATGTTTTTTGCGTAATTTCTGACTGTCTTGCAGCACTACACATTTCTTGACATAAAATACAACAATACATTATACCTCTAGTGTTTATTTACGTTCTACTTGCTAATGCTATGGCTATGTGCTCTGTTTGTATAATGCTGTTAATTTATTTGCTAGCGCTGGTTTTAACTTTAAGTAAAAAAAAATCCTTCTGACATACATTAAATTTATGTTCATATGTTTTTACAAAAAAATGTTATAAATTAAAGTCCTCTGCCGAGCTTTTCTGTTTATTTGTAAATGTTAATCTCGTGATCTGGTGTAGATATTTTGAAGGAGTTTACACTCATATGTAGAATGATTCACAAGATAGATTTGTGTATTTAATTTATGATAAATATTTTGTTGAAATGGGCGTAATTATGACGATATTTGTCGGTTAAGTCGTGCCTCCTGAGAAGCTTCCTGGCATGGATTAAATCGTTTGACAACGCGGAGTTAACATATAGTTACCTATCGTTGTTCTCAGAATTTTAATCTAAACTCTACACACTAGCCCGTAAACTTAATTACCTGCACACCTAATAAGTCGTCCAGCTGTTTATACTTACAAGGGAACATTCCCAAGTGTCAGTAAATGATCTTGATGAAACTTGGTGGATGTACGAGGTGTGACAATAAAGTAATGAGACTGATTTTCTTTGCAAGATGTAGCAACCCTGCAGGCTTGCGTAGGCACAATATCTTTGACCTTGGTCTACAAGCTGCTTCTAGTCCAAGTGGCACATCGATGCAACTGCTCATTCATGAGTTGTGCTGTAATAAGTAAACACGTGTTTGCGTCTCTCGTCACGAAAATGCAACCGCATTATATTGCGCAACGGTATGCCACTTCTTTTTGCGTTAAATTGGGTGAAAACGCGAGGCCAACTTATGGTAAGTTTCACAAGGCTTTAGGAGAGGAGGTTATGTCAAGAGCTCAAGTTTTTCGTTGGCATAAAATGTTTAGTGAAGACAGAACGAATGTTGAAGATGAAGACCGCAGTGGACGACCATCAACCTCATGGACGGATGTCAACTTGGCCAGGGTGCGTGAACTCGTATGATCTGATAGAAGATTATCCGTGAAAATGATTGCAGAAGAACTGAACATCAATCGAGAAACGGTTCGTCTAATAATAACAGAAGATCTTGGTATGAGAAAGATTTGTGCAAAAATGGTCCCCAAAAATCTCATACCATAACAGCAGTCAGTACTGCAACTTTTAACCTCAAAACAAATTTCAGTAGTACCACAGCCACCTTATTCACCAGATAGCGCTCCGTGCGACTTTTTTCTATTTCCAAGTGTCAAAACGGTGGTCAAGGAACACAATTTTCAAACAACACAAAATATCCAAAAAGCCTTGACGAGGGTCTTGGAGGATATTACAGAAGACGAGTTCCAGAAATGTTAATATCAATGGCAGAAGTGCTGGAAGAAGTGTGTGCAATGAGAAGGGAACTACTTTGAAGGAGACAACAATAAACTTGACTAAAACGGTAATCAACATTTTTTTCACGTCAGTCTCATTACTTTACTGTCGCACCTCGTATAGAGGGGGCAAAATAACGAAACAGGTAAAACACAACCCAGCGTAGGCTGATTTGTACCAGGCATATTTCAGTAGATCGGTTAGCCTTGCCTAAGTGAATTGATTATGTACTAGTGACTGCAGCTTGGTTATATTGTTTTTCAAGTAGCGATTGACATCATAATGATTCAACAGAACTATAACTGAAAGTCTTGCCACAAAGTTCTTCCAACATCGAAAGATGTACACGTCCCATGGCTGTACTGGTGCCACCGAGCCTTTTGGGATCATCAGACCAACAAGTTCTTTGTTCTCACATATGCTGCTCTAAACGAATCTTTCACATTGGCCTCCTCAAGAATCTAATAATAATACAGATTTTCCTTTCTCACTAAGAAAGAACATGTTTCAAATATATTTTGACCTGCTATGACAGTCACAAGGACATTTGGGACTTCGAAAAAAGATTCTCGAGATCACTGTTAAAACTCATCATTAGTTTCTTTTCAGATTATAAAAAAGGCGGGTGGTCAGTGTGAAAAAACTGTTTTGAGTGTCGTACCTGAGGAGAAGAAACTTGGTGAGCCCAAAGGGCTCGACGACACAGGACTAGCCGTGGGGCGTATACGGCTTTCCATGTTGGAAGGTCTTCGCGAGTAGATTTTCAGTTCTTGTTCTGTTGATTGATGACGATGTCATTCTCCTCTTGACAAACCATACAGTCAAGCTGCAGTCACTAGAACATAAACAATTCTCTTCGTCAAAGCTTACCAATGTGTTGAAATATGCCTGATACAAATCGGGATATTTATAGGATCAACCGTGACAATTTGAAATCCTAGTGAATTTTGTTTTACATGAATGCTTAACAGTTTATACAATGACCAATTTTTTAAATACAAGTGTTAAAACTACACTCCTGGAAATTGAAATAAGAACACCGTGAATTCATTGTCCCAGGAACGGGAAACTTTATTGACACATTCCTGGGGTCAGATACATCACATGATCACACTGTCAGAACCACAGGCACATAGACACAGGCAACAGAGCATGCACAATGTCGGCACTAGTACAGTGTATATCCACCTTTCGCAGCAATGCAGGCTGCTATTCTCCCATGGAGACGATCGTAGAGATGCTGGATGTAGTCCTGTGGAACGGCTTGCCATGCCATTTCCACCTGGCGCCTCAGTTGGACCAGCGTTCGTGCTGGACGTGCAGACCGCGTGAGACGACGCTTCATCCAGTCCCAAACATGCTCAATGGGGGACAGATCCGGAGATCTTGCTGGCCAGGGTAGTTGACTTACACCTTCTAGAGCACGTTGGGTGGCACGGGATACATGCGGACGTGCATTGTCCTGTTGGAACAGCAAGTTCCCTTGCCGGTCTAGGAATGGTAGAACCATGGGTTCGATGACGGTTTGGATGTACCGTGCACTATTCAGTGTCCCCTCGACGATCACCAGTGGTGTACGGCCAGTGTAGGAGATCGCTCCCCACACCATGATGCCGGGTGTCGGCCCTGTGTGCCTCGGTCGTATGCAGTCCTGATTGTGGCGCTCACCTGCACGGCGCCAAACACGCATACGACCATCATTGGCACCAAGGCAGAAGCGACTCTCATCGCTGAAGACGACACGTCTCCATTCGTCCCTCCATTCACGCCTGTCGCGCCACCACTGGAGCCGGGCTGCACGATGTTGGGGCGTGAGCGGAAGACGGCCTAACGGTGTGCGGGACCGTAGCCCAGCTTCATGGAGACGGTTGCGAATGGTCCTCGCCGATACCCCAGGAGCAACAGTGTCCCTAATTTGCTGGGAAGTGGCGGTGCGGTCCCCTACGGCACTGCGTAGGATCCTACGGTCTTGGCGTGCATCCGTGCGTCGCTGCGGTCCGGTCCCAGGTCGACGGGCACGTGCACCTTCCGCCGACCACTGGCAACAACATCGATGTACTGTGGATACCTCACGCCCCACGTGTTGAGCAATTCGGCGGTACGTCAACCCGGCCTCCCTCATGCCCACTATACGCCCTCGCTCAAAGTTCGTCAACTGCACATACGGTTCACGTCCACGCTGTCGCGGCATGCTACCAGTGTTAAAGACTGCGATGGAGCTCCGTATGCCACGGCAAACTGGCTGACACTGACGGCGGCGGTGCACAAATGCTGCGCAGCTAGCGCCATTCGACGGCCAACACCGCGGTTCCTGGTGTGTCCGCTGTGCCGTGCGTGTGATCATTGCTTGTACAGCCCTCTCGCAGTGTCCGGAGCAAGTATGGTGGGTCTGACACACCGGTGTCAATGTGTTCTTTTTTCCATTTCCAGGAGTGTATTAAAATGACACCGAATGAAATGTCTAATGGTCCGCTGTAGCTGTATTTCTTCAGATTACTTATAAATCCACACAACCTGTTTCTAAACTTTTAAGTTGCATCTTCTGGTGCAAATATAAATGCCATATCATAGGTTACAGAATGAGTTCCATTTCCGCCACTGTCTCAGTACCCTCACGCCAGCCACAGCACACGCTTCGACAACACATGCGATGCTCGCAGCTTACGTTGTCAGCTGCCATGTTGGTCGCAAATACACAATGAGCGTGTCGGCTTTTGTCACTACAAGACCCAATACTTCCCTGAATAACATCTCGTTGCTTCACATAGGCCGACAAAAGCATGTTTTAATCGGAAGGTGTACAGTTCGCGACTTACGAAAGACATGACATTCATCAATGACGATGGTCTTTTTATCAGTTGACGATGGTTCTTTTATCAATGAGGAGGGCTGAAAACATTCCTAAGCCATGCCAGTTGTTACCCTGCGGCATTCTGTAACCTGTGACATAGCATTTATATTTGCACCAGAAGAAGCAACTTAATAGTTGCGAAACCGGCTGTGTGGGTTTGTAAGCTACAACGGACCACTGGACATTTCATTCAGTTTCATTTTATAGTTTCAACACCAGTATTTTAAAAAATTCTTCACTGTATGAAATGTCAAGCAATCATGGATAACTATTTTAGCTACAATAGTCTCAGTTTCAAAATTTTGTGTTATATTGTGTTCAGTGTGGGGAAGAATTATCGTTCATTTTATGTGCATGGAGTAAAAAAAAAATAAATATTTTAAGCATTTCTTGACTCATTATCATTAATGTAATAATTTTGTATCATAATAGTAAGTTATTTATTGTTTTCAATTAACAAAATACCCGTATGTAAAACAGCAAATTTAAAAAAAAAGTTAATGCAGAATTAAAAACATGAAACAAATAAAGGTAAAATAAATGATTAGGCTAGTAATGAATGTTTATATTTTTTGATTAGGTATGTTGAAAAATACTCGTACAGCACATTGTGTACAGCTTATTTTCCAAAAATGGTATTTCAGAAAGCTGCTTTGTTACTCAGCGATATATGTGGCTTGAAAGGTTCTTTAATTTATGCAGTAATAAAAGTTTTCATTTTTCAAAATCAGTTAACGGTGCTGAGGTATTTTGCAAAATTTCAGATTATTACAAAAATTGACTGTAGCATTTTCAAAGATATTAATTACATATGAAGTTTCATGTGAGAAACATTTTTTTATCATCGTTTAGAAGATATTCCCTCTTAACGAATATGGAAAATTACCTTTCTTGGTGTGTTTTACCTTTTAGAAGTGGAATTGCATTGTTTTTTCCCCCTCTACACACACACACACACACACACACACACACCAAGTTTCATCAAATTATTTTATTGACAGTTGAGAATGTCCTCTCGTTATCGCGAAGCCTGGACAGGTCGCTGGTTTATATTGCCTGCACCAGAACTCCACCGACAAAGTTTGAGAGGTTTTCATGGACACCTACTGGGTATTTTGGCGTAAATGACCCACTGCCTACGACGGCTCGTTACAAAGTCGTTACATATCGTTTAGTTTCTTGCTCCACTTAGATTTATATCTGATTTGCCCCAAAAATAATGCGCGATAGAGCTAATGTCAACGATATGCTCTTTGTGCCTGTGGGGTTTTCATTCGCTCACGGTGCCTGCTGTCGACAACATTAACGTATACTCATTGCCCTGAAGTTTGCAATCAATGTCTCTCGGTTCTGTCTACGGTTTTTTCCTTTACGGGAGTGTTAATTGCACATCAACGGTGATACACACCAGCATTGTGGATAGGTCTACTGATGAAGAGATGACAGATACACACCTCGTGTATGGGTTCAGCTAATGCAGTGGAAGAATGCCACAACGACGCTTTCCTGAGATGTTCCTGTACCGACAACAACCACGTCGCACTAATTTTGCAACCTAGCTCGCTAGCTACTTAAAAGAAGTTGGTATCCAGCTTTGACCTATAAATTGTGTGACTGTTATCCTCTCATGGAACCAGCCCGGTTCGAAAACTGGGACGTCTGTTCGTGTTTTACTTTACGTTAAGAACTGAACTTTGTAAACGGCGCCGTCGTCCATCTTTCAATTACAAGTTGCTGCGGATGTCACTCACCCATGGAACCGACCCGGTTCGAAACCTGGGTGGTAATTTTGTCTTTTCAACTGACATCACGAATGTATCTTTGTACTTCACACAGTTACTATTGCTCTATTGTGAAAACTGCACTGCTGTTAACTTGGCGCTGTTAACTACTGCTGGCTGAATGGTGTTCGTCATTTAGTTTTCTGATTTTACATTAAGAACTTTTGTTTACGCGTTGAGTTCTTTTCATTGTCTTTAAGTTGAAGTTCTTCTGTCCATGTTTGCTTGCAAACTGATTTGTTTTTGGGGAGGGTCTGTTTCCAAAATATGTAAATACTGCCTTTAAATGCTCAAATTTACCTGTGTATTTTAAAGAACAAATTTATTTATTTTTTGCAAAATTGAACTCCTATTGCATGATGTTTTAAAACAGGTCATACATCTTACAGTTTTCTTTTGTCATCTTTTCTGTGTTTTTTTTTGTTTTGTTTTTATCTATAACATTCGACAAAGAATAACACTTTTCTCAAAAATAACAATAATTGGAGGTGGAAATATAAATAAAATTTTGTTGCTTTTAAGAGGAATGTGAAAAATGTTAGGGTAGAGGAGAGATTTGTTAGTGCCATCACCGATTGTGACTGGCGGTGAATACCTTGGAATGGCTTTTTCGAGCTGGTAACACGCAAAGGTGAGCGAAAAATGAACGAATAACTATACTGATTATGAACTGGAGAAGGGATGCTGGGAGGTATATGGGAAATTAGAGGAGAGAGAAACAGAGGAACAGAGAGAGAGAGAGAGACAGGAAGAATTAAGACACAGTAGATGGAGGAAATTCATTTTTTTTTTCAGAAGATGTGTTCAATGATTTGTACGAGGGTAATCCCAAAAGTAAGGTCTCTTATTTTTATAAGTACATAGACCTGTTTATTTCTACAATGGTTTACATTAGTTAACAGCTTCAACATTTTTCGACATAATCACCATTTCTGTCGATGCATTTTTGTAGACGCTGTGGCAGTTTTTGTATGCCCGTGTCATACCAGCTCGCCGCCATGCTGTTCAGAATGTTATGAACTTCTTCTTTCACCTCGTCGTCGGAGCTGAATTGCTGGGACCACAATTAAAGCTGACAGGTACTGTGAGACTCTGAAAAAAGTCAAACGGGTAATTCAGAACCGGAGAAGAGGAATGTTGAGCAAGGGCGTACACATTCTCCATGACAACGCTCGCCCACAGATCGCTCGGCAAACCGTTGCTCTCCTGCAACAGTTTCATTGGAACACAATCACCCACCCACCCTATAGTCCTGACTTGGCACCCAGTGACTATCACATGTTCCCTAGGTTAAAAGAACATTTGGTCGGAAAACGATTTAGCTCCGACAACGAGGTGAAAGAAGAGGTTCATAACTTTCTGAACAGCATGGCGGCGAGCTGGTATGACATGGGCATACAAAACTGTCACAGCGTCTACAAAAATGCATCGACAGAAATGGTGATTATGTCGAAAAATAGCTAAATATTCAAACTGTAACCTGATGTAAACCATTGTAGAAATAAACAGGCCCATGTACTTATATAAAATAGGAGTCCTTACTATTGGGAGTACCCTGGTATAGTGCCTAGTATCCAATATTCATCTGGTAATTAAGCTGCTGCTTGTTTATGTTAGCCCTTTCTGCACGTGGAGTTTTCTTGAAAACTAATGACATGTCAGTTTTTACTGGTATTTGTGATGGTTATATATTTTTATACTGTGCCTGATCAGAAAATGCTGAATACCTTGGCTGTATTTTCATGCCGGATTGTTCCTTACACCTCGCTTCAAAGGTTTTGTCAGAATTACCAATATTCAGATGATTGCAGGCTAACTTCCGATTGCTGTAGCTTTCGCAACCTGTGGGTGCTTGTCTAGCTCTACAGGTTTCACACATTAAATCTACACACTCTGCACACAGGAAAGTACCTCAACATCAATCGTGCTTAAAATTCGAGCCTACGATCCCATGCATGTCAGAGCTAAAAGAAATTTGCAAGTGTTGGAAGAAATTTTTTCGGTTTCACTTCATTTGGAAACGTACCCAATTCCTTACCTCCCCCCTCCTTTCCCCACAACCGCCACAAATCCACCTCTCTCGATCCCGATATATTCATAGATATTTTATTTGCTCGTAGTTCTAAATAGGTTTATTTATGTTAGTGGAAGTAATAAATCTTCTCTCATACTTACAGATAGTTAGTTCTTGGAGCTTAGAACAGAAGCCTTTCGGTTGTATTATCATTTTCAGAAACGCTTGCGTTATATTCGTGTGAAATCTTGTCAGTAATGGGAGGCTTATATTTACACAGGACCGCCATAACTGATACGAGTCAACGGCCCCGTTCTACGGATTAGCTGCCGCTTCTCAAAAGACCAGAGATTAAAAGCGGCGCGGTTTTGCATAAGAACTTTAGGATCCATTCCAAGGAACGCGCTATCTGTTGAAACAAGGTCGCATCTTTGCAATACGTAGAAAGTACTTCAGCAGGAAATTTAATCTGGAACACGAACAACGTATTGGCGATGAATTGAGAAGAACTCCTACTTATAGCTTGGGTGTAACAAAACTGTACAGCACAAAGTGCAGGGCACATTCGCCACACGTAGACGACGAAATTACGTTGTATGAACATGGGTCTGGAAACGCTTCTTTTTTTTTTACGTTACAACTCATTTTCTCCATCTCATTAATCATGAGAAACACATAAGTACAGGACTTTGAAACCACGAGGAACATCCATTCTTGATGACGTCTAGTTACATTGTCAACCGCCAGTCATCAACAAATATTATCTGCCAATGTTTGGACCAGCATTGTTGGTGGCTGCTAGTAGGCCTCACTTTCTTCCACCCAGGCTCAGCGGACAAAGTTAGCATAATTTCGTAGAGAATGTTCTACCTGATCAGATACGGGTGTGTCTTCAGCTGTGCGAGAAAACATGTGCTTTACGCACGACTAGCCCCTTCTCATTTTAGTGTTGATGTCTGTCGGCTACTAAATAACAGATTCGGTCAAAGACGGATGTAACGAGATGGACCAATTGCCTCGCTTCCGCTCTCCCCGGACTTAAACCCACTGGACTTTTATTTGTGGGGGTATATGAAGGCTCTTGTGAACTGAATCCGAGTACAAGACGTTCAGAGCGCCTGTGCTTGTGTTATGGAAGGCTGCGAAACCACACGCAATACTACAGGGGTTCATTAGCGTATCCAAGATTCGCTATGACGGTGGGTTGACGCATGTATCAAAGCCCACTGAGGGCATACTGAACATCTCCTGTGAGAAAGAGTTGCATGTGTATGGTGGTGCGTTCTGCTCGTGTGTGTTTCCTGCGATTAATGAGTTAGAGAAAATGAGGTGTAATGTGGAAAGGGGTATGTTTCCTGCATTTAGTACCGTACATTTTTGTTACACTCTGTATACTAATGTTTTAATCCACCACTTAAAAACAGCGCTTTAGTAAGCCCTCTCCAACGATGGCGAAATCCTGTTTGTGTGTGCAGATGGTTTCAAATACGATGACTCTGTTGACTTTCTCCATGTAGATGCAAAAAATAAAAAGAGTAGAATATTCCGCGTACCAAAAGAGTCGTCATTTTACAGAGTGGAACTCCTAGCGATTGAATGATAGTTAAAAGGCAATATGGCAATCCAAGATGACCATGATGGACTCTCTCAGCGCGTTGCAAACTATCGAATCAGTTAGTAGAGAGAAAGGGAGTTTCTATTTACCATGCCGAATAGCAGCTACTACATCAGAACTACGGAAAAACGGTGGTAAGTGCCAGTGTGTAATTCCACACCAGCAAGAGACACAGTTCCTATCTACACCACCACCATGGAATTTAAACCATACCATGAGCGCATTGCGACTGTTGGGAGATCCAGGACGTCAATCTTATATGCTTTGGCTATTCTAGACATAGAAAGGAAGTTACGGAGATGCTTAAAATGTAACAATAACTATCCTCGAATATGTTGATACTCTCTACTACAGTGAATACAAATCTTTATAAACTGGTCGTGAAATTGTTGTCAAAGGTTGGCTATATATTATAACTGACTAGTTTGTATTTTTTTCTCTGTGTGAAGGAGAGGGGTAGTATTGCAATATCTCTTAAGACGTTGTTAAGAATCATATTAGAAACTTTTAAATAAAGAAAGCCGGTAATTAAGAGATGGAAACCAAATTGTGGATAAAACTGAAAATAGTATTGTTACTTCAAATAAGACAGAGAAAAGTAGATATAGGGAGCTCGTGTAAGAGCTATTAATTTTTTCTCATTGTAGTAAAAACTAATTCCCATTTAAAATGAGCAAATCGAATTTAAAGACAAAAAGTGTATTGAAACTTTTCTGGATATCTTGTTACAAAGACTAGTGTTAGTCATGGGAATCAACTGATTTCCTTTTATTTGGAGGGTTGTCTAAAGTCGGCCCTTCACGCATATCTCACATATCTCTTTGTAGTGTGTGTGTGTTCATATAAACCCATATATATGATATGGTTTCAGTGAACACATATAACTCTTGCTGCAGTTTTACTATAATTTTCAAACATCAATTGCACCTGAAACTTTACCAGATGCAAGACGTGTGCGCAACAATTCTTTGACCGGAACCGGGCACATTTTCTCTGGCGTTTCGGCACATATGCGGAAGTTTGTTTTCGTAGTCTGTGGATGGAGTCAGCCCAAAGTAATACTACTTATCACTTTTTTCATGCGGTGTCCAGTGTCGACGGCCGGCCGTTGTGGCCGAGCGGTTCTAGGCGCTACAGTCTGGAACCGTGCGACCGCTACGGTCGCAGCTTCGTATCCTGCCTCGGGCATGGATGTATATGATGTCCTTAGGTTAGTTAGGTTTAAGTAGTTCTAAGTCTAGGGGACTGATGACCTCAGATGTTAAGTCCCATAGTGCTCAGAGCCATTTGAACCATTTTTTTCCAGTGTCGACGGAAAGGGTTGTTTTTTTTGCTCGTTACAAACAAAATGATTTTTAAAACTGAATTTTACGTGACCATTCGACAGTGCGGTCCCAAATTCGCCTACGCGACATTCGTTTCATCGGTGAATACTAACAGAGACAGCAAAACACGAAAAATAACCAATACTCCAGCAAAGGCAGCATCGCCGTGGCCCGCGCTTAACTGCTACAGCCATGCAGCAGCGCTGCTCAGTCGCAGTTGGAGTACTCATTATTCTTCATGTTTTACTGTCCCTGTTAATAATTACCGTTGAAACGAATATCACGATAGACTAATTTGGTGCCGCTCTACCGGGTGGGTATGTAAAACTGCACTGTAAAAATAATTTTGTTTGTGATGGGAAATGAACCAACCCTTTCCATCACCAGTGGGCGTCTCATGAAAGACATGATGAGCAGTATTTTTATGGGATGACTCCATGTACACATTGCAAAAACAAAATTGCGCATATCTGCCGAGACACAAGAGAAAATCTTTGTGGTGACTCTTACGAGAAACACCAAGTTAACGTAAGAGACGCAACCTTTTTGCCACTGTATTTCTATAAGTGTTATCGTTAATGCCGAAGGACTGTGTCTTTTAAATTACTCAGAAATCTGTGGAAAATGGAGACTGATGCCTGAATGGAAAGAAAAGCAGTCCTATTAAGTTAAACAGTCTTACTGGTGTATACAGAGAGAAATATCTTAAAGAAAGGGGGGAGGCAAGTTATATTAGTTTTGTGGGTTGGGGAGGGGTGGAAGAAACGAAGCACAGTTTCTTGCGAAATAAAATTCAAATGCGTTGAAAACTGTTTATTAATCACGAAACATATTAATGCTACAACTTTATAAGTGGCGTGAGGCTTCTGAAAATTTGGCATTGCCATCAACCGCTTTTATTAATGCATAGTTTTGAATTAATTATATCTACAGCCAAGTATCGGCGTGGGCGTCGTTGTAATAACGTAGCTGGAAACCGCAGCAGTTACTCTGCAGTTACAGCCTGCGATAGCACATTGCCGTGAAAGGTCGTAGCCACTACTGCTCTTGCACTTCAGCGTTGGTTTGTGAAGAAGTGGAGAGCATTACGCGGTTGTGTGGCCATCTTATAGAAATAAAGTAAAGTGTCGACTGCTATAGCGTAGACTGCTAATTACTTCAATGCTTTTTAGTGGCATATAAGGATTCATTACTCTTGAGTTTCTTGCAGAGCATACACCGAACATAAATTACAGTTGTTAATTTCCGCCAGGACTCCATAATTTTAGAATGTAATGGCCTACCCCACATACAATGAGACGACAAAAGTGATACGATACCTCCTCATATCGTGGCGGACATCCTTTTGTCAGCCGTACTGCCGCATCTGGACTTGGCACGGACCCAACAAGTCGTTGGAAGTCCCCTGCAGAAATACCGAGCCACGCTGCCTCTGTCGCCGTAGCGAAAGTGTTGCCGGTGCCGTATTTTCTGCACGTACTGACTTCTCGATTATGTCCCATAAATGTTCCATGGGATTCATGTTGGGCAATCTGGGTGGCCAAATCATTCGCTCTAATTGTCCAGAATATTCTTCAAACCAATCACAAACATTGTGTCTCCATGCCATGGCACATTTTCATCCATAAAAATTCCATTGTTGTTTGGGAACATGATGTACATGAATGGCTGCAAATGGTCTCCAAGTAGCCGAAAACAAGAATTTCTAGTCAATGACCGGTTCAGTTGGACCATTCCATGTAAACACAGCCATCATCGTTATGGAGCCACCACTAGCTTGCACAGTGGGTTGTTAACAACTTGGGTCTTCGGCTTCGTAATGTCTGCGTCCCACTCGAAACATGCCATCTGCTCTTGCCAACTGAAATCGGCACTCGTAAGAGCGGGCCACGGTTTTCGAGTCGTCTAGGGTCCAACCCATGTTGTCATGAGGCCAGGGGAGACACTGAGGGCGACGTCGTGCTCTTAGCAAAGGCACTCGGTCACTGGCATCAGTTGTCGTCTGCAGTAGAACATTAACGCCAGATTTCGTCGCATTGTCCTAGTGGATACATTCATCGCACGTCCCACATTGATTTCTGCTGTTGTTTTACGCAGCTTTGCTTGTCTGTTAGCACTGACAAACTCTGTGCAAAATGCCGCTGCTCTCGGTCGTTAAGTGAATGCTGCCGAGTACTGCATTGGCCATGGTGAAATTCCCTAACCATTTCCGAAATGGAATGTCCCATGCGTCTAGCTCCAACTACCCTTCCGCATTAAAAGTCTGTTAATTCCTGTCGTCAGCCATAGTGAGGTGATAACCTTTTCACTTGAATCACCTGAGTACAAATGACAGCTCCACCAATGCAATATCCTTTTATACCTTGTGTACGCGATACTACCACCGTCTGTATATGCATATATCCGTACTCGATGACTTTTGTTGCCTCAGTATAGAAATAGTTAGCTGAACCCTGCCCATGACGTGTGCACCATCCATAAAAGGAGTTGTCACATGTCTACTTACAATATATTTAACTGAGAGATTATATGTGTGAAATTTGTTCATATTACGTTTTCAGGCCGGTAAGATCCGGATATATGAGAATACTTTTAATATTATGCTGCTAGCTGAGTACTTGGCTTTGCCTGTGTATATATTTATTCGAGTCTTCTATTAGTCCATCCCTTTTCTCCCCATCTCTCTGTCCATCTCCTCCTCCTCCTCCTCTTACTGCCCATCTCTTCACCCCCCCCCCCTCTCGCTGTCCATCTCTTCCACCTCCATCTCACTGTGCATCTCCCCCTGACCCCTCTCTTCCTCTCCGCTGTCCTTGTCCATATTTGTTCATATTACGTTTTCAGGCCGGTAAGATCCGGATATATGTGAATACTTTTAATATTATGCTGCTAGCTGAGTACTTGGCTTTGCCTGTGTATATATTTATTCGAGTCTTCTATTAGTCCATCCCTTTTCTCCCCATCTCTCTGTCCATCTACTCCTCCTCCTCTCACTGCCCATCTCTTCACCCCCCCCCCTCTCGCTGTGCATCTCTTCCTCCTCCATCTCACTGTGTATCTCCCCCTGACCCCTCTCTTCCTCTCCGCTGTCCTGGTCCACCTCCTCTTCTTTCCTTTCTCTGACAATTTCCTCCTCCATCTCTATGTCCATCTCTTCCTCCTCCATCTCACTGTGCATCTCCCCCTGACCCCTCTCTTCCTCTCCGCTGTCCTGGTCCACCTCCTCACCTCCTCTTCTTTCCTTTCTCTGACCATTTCCTCCTCCATCTCTATGTCCATCTCTTCCTCCCGCCTATTCTGTGCATTTTCCCCCCGCCGCAATAAGAGCGTAGTCGTTCTTACCCAACAGAGTTTCTTGCCAGATCGTAACTATATGTGGACTATCAAGTTTGGCTGAAATCGCACCAGGGGCTTAGGATGACCATTTTACCCATGGCTATGCCTGCGTATGGACATGTAAAATAATATTTCATGTATGTTTAAAATATTTCAGACTTAATTTTACACATATTTCGCCATACCTGTAGCGAATTTTGCTTTGCAGTTTCATTTACACGCAGCTCTATGTTTATGACGTCGTATCTATTGGACTGTATGTCGTACAATGATATAGTTTTACTGGCACATCCAGTGGTATATTTGTCTACTGTCTGCGAAGTGTGTTGCTAACAAAGTCAGTAGTAGAGGAGTAACAAATTCAAACGTCTCGCATGACGCGGCGGTTTTACACGCATCTCAGTGTTTATGACGTCACATATCCTGAACCATACAGTGCACAATGATATAATTTTTACCTGTGCATTCTGTGGTATAAGTGAATACCGTCTGCAAAACCTGTCGTAAACAAGTAATATATTAAAGGGTCATGCTTCGTACGGCACTTATAATGCACGAACAGCGAAAATGTGGTAGACGATAAACTTTTTAATGCTTCAGGCTTTCCCAACAAGGTCCTGTCTTGTCGATAATCGGGCTTCTGTCAGTTATTCGCATATTTACTGCACGATATTTCAACGCGTGACTCGCAGTCTACTTCAGTTGCTGTCCAATACTGTTTACAGTGTGGAACGAGTCCGCTATTTATGCCTAGGTTGTGCTAGGCGTTCCCTCTGCAGTCCGCGCGGCCTCCGGCGCTCTGTCGGTGATGAGAGCCGACCAATAGCAACGGCTGTAGTGTTTTCTTCTAGCCGCAGCTGTTCCGAACGCTGTGCGCGTACTTTGTGGCTATTATCCGTTGTAATTATAGCTGAATTAAGTTCTGAATGGCGTCCAAGCTGTGCTAGACGTTTTATCTGCCGATTGTCGTCATTTGAGTCCTTATGTGAATTGAGACGTTGTACTACCGCGGTATGCCGTGTTAGACGTTCTGTCCGAAGTTCTCGTCCCCCAGGAGCGGCTGCAGTGTCATTTTCAGGCCAATTCCGTCCAAATTGTCGCTCGAGACTCGGAAGAACGCCCTCAGATATTGTGTCTGTTGTCTGAGATACGATTTCACATACGTCCTTTGTTACATGTACTGGGCTGTTATCCCTAATTCCATCTTTATACTTGTGTCCCTAGGGGTTTGGATGTTGCCTCTGTTGTGTCTTCAGAAGATCGAGTGCCGAGTTCCACGCCAAATATTAGAAATCTGGACAAGTTTCTAGAAAAGAAGGGAAGACTGCTCAGTTCTCTCTGTTTCCTGCTGCGATGCCGAGAAGAGGACGTGGTTCCAGTATTAGCTAGAATTAAACATCATGTCAATTCCAGAGCGGCCAACAGAATTAAACGTCGAGCGAGCTTAGCATTGGTCAGGGAAAGAGTACGTGACATGCGCGTCCGACTTGATGTGACTTCCAGAGAGTCGCTGGCTCTACACATTTTTATAGCAAATTCTCTAGCCGGACGAGACTGGGATCGAGTTGATAGCACCTCCTGCTCCCTAGCGGAGTGCACGAAGAAGAAATCGGCGTCTTGTCAACTAGGCAAGTTTGAGCGGCTTAACAACAAGGCGCAGAAGCAGATCGAGAACGCTCGCACTGTCGTCAACCTGAGCGAGACGGAATTGGAGACGACCATCTTGAAAGTATTCAGCAGGAGTCTGAGTTTTGCAGTTACCCCCCAGAAATATTCCTGTTGCGGCCTTCGTCAGTACAGTGGAGCAGGTGGCCATAAAACTTCCTGCCAGTGAGGCTGAAGAAGTCCGACGAGAGATGAGTAGGGTGCGCACCAAAACCAAGTTGCCCAAATCAAACTTCTCCGGTGACGAGAGGTTGGCCCTCAAACTACTCAGGGAAGATGACAACATTGTGGTGTTACCAGCAGATAAGGGGAATGCGACCGTCGTCCTACAGAAGGCAGATTATGGCAGTAAGGTGCGACAACTTCTAGATGATCCGGCGTACAGACCAGTAGAAACGGACCCCACAGGCAAGGTTGATAAGAAGGCTAGTGCTCTTCTAAAGGAAACCGGCCTTCCAGAGAAGACCGTTAAGCAGCTAAGGGCTAAAGCACCAGTACCACCCAGATTTTATGGCCTGCCTAAGGTGCGCAAGGGAGGGGTTCCTCTACGTCCAATAGTCAGCAATCTCGGCCCAGCCACCTACCACACTGCTCAACACTTAAAGAAAGTGCTCTCGCCATATGTGGGGAAATGTGCCCATCACGTTCGCAACTCAGAGGATTTCTTACAATGCCTCAGGCAGCTACAGACCTCGGTCTCTGACATTATGGTCAGTTTCGACGTGGTCTCACTGTTCACCCGTATGCAACTGAGTGATGCACTTGAGCTGATTGGAGAAAGTTCGACGGTGCTCTCCTGGACGTATTCAGACACCTACTGAATTCGACGTACTTCCTACATGGGGGTCAATCCTACGAGCAAACCGAAGGGGTGGCAATGGGCAGCCCGCTTTCACCAGTGGCGGCCAATCTCTCTATGGAAAGATTAGAAGAGGCCGCACTTACATCGGCCCCAGATCAATCGAAATGCTTTTTCAGATACGTGGATGACACCTTTGTCATATGGCCCCACGGGAGGGAAAAGCTGGATGTTTTCTTGGACCACCTAAACTCACGCCACCCTAACATTAAATTCACCATGGAACTAGAGAAAGATGGACTACTCCCTTTCCTAGATGTACTAGTTAAGAGGAAGGGAGATGGTACCTTCAGTCACGGTGTGTACCGCAAACCCACTCACACCGACTTGTACCTGGAACCCAACAGTTGCCACCACCTGGCACAGAGAGACAGTGTACTCAGAACACTGTCAGATCCGGATAATTTGGTGAACATCTACAATCTGTGTATAAAAAAATGGATACTTTCCTCGAGATGTTCGAAAGGCGCTGCGCCCTGTTTCGGCACCAGAGGTTCCTGAAGAGATACAAGAAGAAATGCAAAAGGTTCCACATTTGCTACATGTTGAGCCGATATCTGCCAAAATCGGCAGAATCCTCGTCAAACAAAACATATAAAGCGTGCTCCATCCACCTACCAAGATTAAGGTTCTGCTAGGGAGTGTCTACAGAAACCAGGCGTTTACCACTTACCATGTTAGTTTGGTATGGCATACATCGGCCAGAAGACCAAGGCCGTTGACATCAGGTGCAAAGAGCACCAAAGGCACACCAGACTGAGACAGGCGACCAAGTCAGCGATTGCCGAGCATTGTTTAGAACTCAATCATTCTGTGAAGAATAATGATGCCAAGATTTTAACACAAACATCGAGATACTGGCTAAGCGTCATTAAAGAATCTATTGCGATTAAGGTCGCGGAGAATCTCATTAACGGGGACATCGGTTTACAGCTGAGCTCAGCTTGGAAACCAGCACTAGATCTTCTGAAGATGCAACGCAGGCGACATCCATACCCAAAGGGACACAAGTATAAAGATGGAATTAGGGATAACAGCCCAATACATGTAACAAAGGACGTATGTGAAATGGTACCTCAGACAGCAGACACAATATCTGCAATAACTGAGGGCATTCTTCCGAGTCTCGAGCGACAATCTGAACAGAATCAGCTTCAAAATGACACTGCAGCCGCTCCTGGGGGACAAGAACTTCGGACGGAACGCCTAACACGGCACACCGCGGTAGGAGAACGTCTCAGAAGGACTCAAATTACGACAATCGGATGATAAAACGTCTAGGACAGCTTGGACGCCATTCAGAACTTAATTCAGCTATATTTACAACGGATAATAGCCACAAAGTACGCGCACAGCGTTCGGAACAGCCGCGGCTACAAGAAAATGCTACAGCCGTTGCTACTGGTCAGCGCACACCACGGACAGAGCGCCAGACGCCGCGAGGACCGCAGAGGGAACGCGTAGCACAACGTAGGCATAAATACCGGACTCGTTCCACTCTGGAATCAGTATAGGACAGCACCTGAAGAAGACTACGAGTCACGCAGTTGAAATATCGTACAGGAAAGACGCGAATAACCGGCAGAAACGCGGTTCATCAACCTGACAACGCCTCGCCGGGATAGCCTGAAGAATTTAAAAGTTAATCGCTTTCCACATTTTCGCTCTTCATGCAGTAAAAGTGCCGTATGAAGTACGACCTTTTAATCTCTTAATTGTTTACGACAGGTTTTGCAGACAGTATTCACTTACACCACAGAATGTACCGGTGAAAGTTTGGTTGTTTGGGGAAGGAGACCAGACAGCCGGTGAAAGTATATCATTGTGCGACGCATGGTTCAAGGTATATACGACGTCATAAACACTGAGGTGCCTGAAAAACTGCCGCATCACGCGAGACGCTTAAATTTGTTACTTCTGTACTACTGACTCTGTTCGCAACACATTTCGCAGGCACTAGGTAAATATACCACTGGATGTGCGAGCAAAAGTATATCATTGTACGACACACAGTCGAGGAGATACGACGTCATAAACGTAGACCTGCGTGTAAATAAAATTGCAAGGCAAAATTCGCTACAGGTGCGGTAAAATGTGTGTAAAATTACGTCTGAAATTTTTTAAATATATGTGAAACATTATTTTACATGTGATTTAATCAACAAATAAACTTTTTTCCTTTCATTATTTTGTGGGGGGTGTCAGCGAGAAAAAGTTTCGTAAAGGTTTGAAATTAAATGTAAAGATCGATGCAAGTCACAAAGTGCCGTCATTCGCAAGTACTCACTGACTAAAGTAATGGCATTCCCACGTCATGGGCTACAGTGCTTTTCCAACCTCATTCGCACTCCTGTCACGCAGTACTGTACTGACGTCTTCCGGGGTTTGGAGGAATACGTAAGACACATGTCGGTGTGACGTTCTTATTTCAGCATGTTAGGTACTGAATAATTATTTGCAGTTTTTTCGAGTGCACTTGTCAAAAATGGAATTTTAAATATACTTACGCCTCCAGGTACGACCGGTAGTGCGTGCGAGTGCATCCGTGGGTTCACACGCGACAGTCGGCAAAATAGTCGCTTGGCTGCATGAAGTGTCGTCTGACCCTTACTGATTCCGAAACGGATATCTTGCTTCCCGTTAGCTGCCACCGTATTTATCCGACAGCGGACGTATTGATTCCAGTTAGATGCCGTCTTATTTTTCCATAGTGTACGTGCTGATTCCCATAACCTGTCAACAGTGCCGTAACATTTCTTTCCCATTCTAGATAGGAGAACCTTGTACCAGATGTTTTATAGATATTCATACTCTGTAATGATTGAACCAGACAGCTTTCCCATTTGTTCTCTTATGTAGTTCTGTCGGAGCTGTTCACGTTTCTCTTCTCGTACGAAAGTTTCAGTTTGAAAACCCTTTCATGTCTCTAACAAAAGGAATATGTTGTAATGGGAAGAGTACAGTTCAGTGTTCAATTTAGAATTGTATGCCTCTCTGCAGTTAGTAGTCCGTTCAGAACTACTACTAAAATTGACCCACATAATAGGTGGAAAGTCGCCCTCTGCAAGAATATAGGTGTGAAGTAAATAATCAAAAAATTCATCCAGATATATATTGTTAAATTTGGGAGACATTAGGTCTTCAGCGAAACAATCTTCAGTTTGGCCAGGGGGTGGAAAAACAGTTTTCAGAAGTCTTCTGATTTCAGATTCCTCTAATTTAAAATCATTTGATGATCCAAGTGACTGAATCTTTTGGCACCATGGCTGCCCTATATGAAATCTGAAGCCCTTATATTCGTTTGGGGCCAAACGTAAGCATCTGATTGGTAAAGTGTCATCACGAAGTCAAAGAACATATACACTATTGGCCATTAAAATTGCTACACCACGAAGATGACGTGCTACAGACGCGAAATACAACCGACAGGAAGAAGATGCTGTGATATGCAAATGATTAGCTTTTCAGAGCATTCACACAACGTTGGCGACGGTGGCGACACCTACAACGTGCTGACATGACCAAAGTTACAACCGATTTCTCATATAAAAACAGCAATTGACCGGCGTTGCCTGGTGATACGTTGTTGTGATGCCTCGTGTAAGGAGGAGAAATGCGTACCATCACGTTTCCGACTTTGATAAAGGTCGGATTGTAGCCTATCGCGATTGCGGTTTATCGTATCGCGACATTGCTGCTCGCATTGGTCGAAATCCAATGACCGTTAGCAGAATATGGAATCGGTGGGTTCAGGAGGGTAATACGGAACGACGTGCTGGATCCCAACGACCTCGTATCACTAGCAGTCCAGATGACAGGCATCTTATCCGCATGGCTGTAACGGATCGTGCAGCCACGTCCCGATCCCTGAGTCAACAGATGTGGACGTTCGCAAGACAACAACCATCTGCACGAACAGTTCAACGACGTTTGCAGTAGTATGGACTATCAGCTCGGAGACCATGACTGCTGTTACCCTTGACGCTGCATCACAGACAGGAGTGCCTGCGATGGTGTACTCAACGACGAACCTGGGTGCACGATTGGCAAAACGTCATTTTTTCGGATGAATCCAGGTTCTGTTTACAGCATCGTGATGGTGGCATCCGTGTTTGGCGACATCGTGGTGAACGCACATTGGAAGCGTGTATTCGTCATCGCCATACTAGCGTATCACCCGGCGTGATGGTATGGGGTGCCATTGATTATGCGTCTCGGTCACCTCTTGTTCGCATTGACGGCACTTTGAACAGTGGACGTTACGTTTCAGATGTGTTACGACCCGTGGCTCTACCCTTCATTCGATCCCTGCGAAACCCTACATTTCAGGAGGATAATGCACGACCGAATGTTGCAGGTCCTGTACGGGCCTTTCTGGATACAGAAAATGTTCGACTGCTGCCCTGGCCAGCACATTCTCCAGATCTCTCACCAACTGAAAACGTCTGGTCAATGGTGGCCGAGCAACTGGCTCGTCACAATACGCGTCACTACTCTTGATGAACTGTGGTATCGTATTGAAGCTGCATGGGCAGCTGTACTTGTACACGCCATCCAAGCTCTGTTTGACTCAATGCCCAGGCGTATCAAGGCCGTTATTACGGCCAGAGGTGGTTGTTCTGGGTACTGATTTCTCAGGATCTATGCACCCAAACTGCGTCAAAATGTAATCACATGTCAGTTATAGTATAATATATTTGTCCAATGAATACCCGTTTATTATCAGCATTTCTTCTTGGTATAGCAGTTTTAATGGCCAGTAGTGTATAATGTCGGGATTGGTGTTATTTGCAATTAAGGACATAGCTTCCTTATATGTTTCGTTTTTTGTTTGGGAGAAAAAAATTTTATTTCTGGGAATTTGTTTTTTCATGTACTCCTTGAACTATATATATTTGGTGGAACATCTTAGGGAAACTCCTGAAGACCCATCTAAAAATAAAATTCTCCTCTCTTTCAGAGAATTCAAACTGCGTTGGCATGTGATACCCGCCATACGCTCTTCACAGTCCTTCACAAATTAAAAAAAAAAGTATCTCCCCTCTTTGTGTGAAAAACAGCTCGCCATTGCTGCTCGCAATTCTGATAAGTTACTGGGCAACATGGAAAGTTTGCATAATCGAGTGGCTTCATTGTATTCCGTTATTCGGACTAAGTCCTGAGTTGTGAGAGCGTCTATATCACCATTAGCTAACTCGAGGCGTAATACAATTTAAAGAATTTAATTTCACACAACACATATATGTTCTCATGGTAAACCTCTATCTATCAACGCCATCGACGAGACACTTACGGAAACAGATTTTATAATCGTGTATCAACAGTTTCTTCTACGTTTTTACTTGTCATGATATCAACTCCATCGCTCACCCTCTGTGAACTGACTACTCACACGCCTGATGACCTGTCTGCGCGGCGGAGGAGTGGAGTAGCGAAGCGCCGACAGCCGAAAGTTAACGGAATCAACACAGATGTTACTGTTCGGGGAACTTATCGAAAGTGGGAATGATGCCATTGACTACTGGACCGCAAAAGGGATGCAAAACGACAGCAGCTGAAGTGTCAATACCAGTATGTCTTCCAACAGCCTGTAATCGGTGGTGTACATCAAGTGAAACGGCTTCTGCGGAGTCTGTTCACTTTCATTTAGGCCAGCTGGCCGACGTGTATCGCCTGCCTTCGCTTTTCTGCACTGGTTTTGCCCGCCTACAATACCTACCGCTATTGTAAGTATTGGACTCAAGTCAGAGAGCGCAAGGACATTCCCGAGAGGCCATTTATCAAGAACTTTGTACGCCTGAGGTGACTTGTGGTGCCATTGTGTCTTCGTTGCAGCTATTACATAAGGAACGGTGACGCGTACGCTAATGATAGAGACCGAGGGAAGAATACGAATAGTGCTGGTAGCTCTCTTTAGTGGGACGGCTGTTGGGACAACCGGAGAGGAACAAGACTTGGAAGGTAAACACTGGCGTAACAGGAAGACGAGACTGATAAGAAAGACGGCTGAAGAATACAAGAAAAGTAACCTGCTTTTCTTTAATACAAATAATGTGTTTTATGAGAGTCGAAACTGTAAATTGTTATCTCTATTTATGTTTGTTTGTGAAGACAATTTCAGATTTATAGAGCTGTTTGTTTGAAAAATTACGAATAGAAGCACTGTAAAATCACTGTATATGTTTCTATTAGAACTGTTTAG
Source organism: Schistocerca cancellata (assembly GCF_023864275.1). Classification (NCBI taxonomy): domain Eukaryota; kingdom Metazoa; phylum Arthropoda; class Insecta; order Orthoptera; family Acrididae; genus Schistocerca; species Schistocerca cancellata. Next base: position 215,930,494 of record NC_064633.1, on the reverse strand, counting down.
GGCAAGGACTAGTGACAATATTAATTTTGTTAATGTATATGATGATTTATGTACTTTCATTAGGATCCTCCACCTGATACGTAAAGTGCCTAATTTATATAAGAAAAAACTAACATACTAACTTGAATTACAGCTTTTCCACATATTTTATTAAAATAATTTGTAAAATATCTTTCCGTAATCCTTCAATAATTTGGGAATAAAATCATAAGTGTTTTCTATTCGTCTACATCTGACTCTGCAATTCAGAGTCAAATCCCTGGTGGAGGGTTCCTCAAATCATCTTCAAGCTGTTTCTCTACCGTTCCACGCTCGAGCGGCGCGTGGGAAAGACGAGCACTTAAATCTTTCCGTGCGAGCTTTGAATTCTTTTATTTTATCATGATGATTATTTCTGTCTGTGTAGATGGGCGCCATCAAAATATTTTCGAGTCAAAGCAGAAAGCTGGTATTTGAAATTACACGACAAGATTCTGCGATAACTAAAACCGTCTATGTGTCAAAGATTGCCACCCAATTCACGTATCATTTCCATGGCACTGTCTCCTCTGTTTCGCGATAGTACAAAACGAGCTGTTCTTCTTTGAACTTGTTCGATGTTATCCGTCAGTCCCATCTGATGCGAATCCCACACTGCACAGCAATACTCCAGAAGAGGGCGGACAAGTGTGGTGTAAACAGTCTCTTCAGCAGACCTGTTGCACTTTCTAAGTATTCTGCCAATAGGTTATAATCTTTGGTTTGCTTTACCCACAACATTATCTATGTGGTCGTTCCAGTTTAAGGGGGGGGGGGGGGGAGGGGGTAGGACGTCAAGCGGGCCGACTTGGAGCTGGAGAGGCACCATAGGACATTTTAATTTTCACTGTCTATACTTCTACAAATAAATTCATAAAACTTTGTCAGCATGACCAGGAAGGATTTGGGATTCTCACTCATAGCAGTGGAAGCTCAAAAACATAGCAAAATAAGTTTTCTTTACATGTGAAAGTTCATCATTTTCTAACTTACTATTGGCTGCATTTGTTGCTATAGGTACACTTTTCTTCATAAGTAAGAAAGATTCTTCGATGAATTTTGCACAGCATACAAACCATACTTACAGTTGTATGAAACTCTAGAATTTAATTAATTTATGGAAAAATGAATGAGCTGTTACCTTTTAAACTTCATGTTTAAAAAAACATCGAATTTTATAGTTAACTACCTGAATTTTAACCACAGTTTTTAACATATTTGGAAAATTCTAGAGTTTCATTCACCTGTAAGTATGGTTTGTATGCTGTGCAAAATTCATCGAAGAATCTCTCTTATTTATGAAGAAAAGTGTACCTATAGCTACAAATGCAACCAACAGTAAGTGAAAAAATTACGAAACTTCACATGTCAAAAAATTTATTTTGTTGTTGTACTTTTGAACTTCCACTGCTATAGATGTGAATCCTGATCCTTCTTGGTCATGCTGACAAGGTTTTATGAATTTATCTGTAAAAGTACAGACAGCGGAAATTAAAATGTTCTGAGGTGCCTCTCCTGCTCCTAGTCGGCCCCTTTGACGTCTTACCCCCCTTAAATTACTCGTAACTGTAATCCGTAAGTTTCAATTAAATTTACAGCCAATAGGATTGTAAGATTTATCGCGTCATGTGAGTAACTTCACATTTTTCATTATTTAGAGTCAACTGCCAGTTTTCGCACCATACAGGTATTTTTGATGAATCATTTTGCAATTGGTTTTGATCATTTAATGACTTAACAAGACGTTAAATTATAGAAATATCTGTAAACAATCTAAGACGGCTGCACAGGCTGTCTCCTATGTCGTTTATACAGGTGTAGATCAGGAACAGCAGAGGGTCTATAATGAGTCGTTGGGAACGCCAGATATTATTTCTGTTTTATTCGACGACTTTCCGTCGATTACTAACTGTGACCTTTATGACAGAAAAACACGAATCAAGTCACTCAACTGAGGCCATACTCCGTAGGCAAGCAATTTGATTAGAAGAAGCTGTGAGGAACGGTGTCGAAAGCCTTCTGGAAATCTAAGGTATGGAATCAATTTGACATCCCACTCTCGATAGCACTCATTACATCGTGAGAATAAACAGGTTGTTGTGTTTCACAAGAACGATATTCTCTGAATTTCTGCTATTTGCCAATAAATCGTTGTCTTAGAGGTAATTCATAATGTTCAAACACAGTATATGCCCCGAAACTCCACTGCAAATCGACATTAGTGATATGGGCCTGTAATTCTGCAGATTACTCTTTCCTTTCTTGGGTATTGGCATGACTTGGGCAAATCTCCAGTCTTTAGGTGCGGATCTTTCGAAGAGCGAGCGGTTGTATGATCGCTAAGTATGGAGCTTTTTATCACAAAACTCTGAAATAACTCTGGCTAGTATACACTCTGGACCGGAGGCCTTGCCTTCATTACGTGATTTAAGCTGCTTCGCTATACTGAGGATATGTGCTTGTAAGTGGCTCGTATTGGCAGTTGTTCTAAATTCGAATTCTGGAGTATTTATTTCGGCTTCTTTCATTAGAAATTTCGGAAAAACTGTTTTAGTAGCTCTGCTTTAATGGCACTTCATCAGTGGCATCAGCATTGTAATTTAATCATCAATCTCTTTCATACAATGGTTATTCAGATTGGGGTAATGGTTGCAGAATAGAAAAAATAACAAGTTGGTAATTCTGGGATATTTTCGAGTCATATGAGACGAAATCTTACAATATTTTATATTTTCCAATTTAATACCGATTTTCATTTATTTTCTGGTACATATTTTTAACGTTACGCTTTGGTTCCTAGTACTGCTGCGAAAGCTCTTCACAATGGCACTCGAAGCGGTATCCTAAGTAAATGTTTCCAAGCTACTCCCGTTTATAACTTTACACAACACTAATTCGTAACAATCACCTGCATGCGCCTACAGTGGTACGATAACAACACAGGCAAAACAAATACTGCGCAACTAACAGGCACAGACATGATCTATCTGCTGTGGGCTTAACCATTGTTTACGCCTTATTAGTCTCGTAGTCATTAGCAACTCAAATATGGCGATGTTCTACCATACAAGAAATTTCGACGTCAAACGTGATAACGTTTTGTGTTGTGTCAGAAAATGTGCGCTCGACGCGGAATCATCAATGTGAGGATCAGCTTTCAGTGTGAAGGTATCGCCGGGGCCCTCTCCCTTTCCCCGCCACTGCGCCCTACCCAACAAGCTGGTGCCTGGCTGGCAACACATTCCGGGTCCCTTATCTCCTCCTGCCTCGCTCAGTATCTGTTTGACATTGGGTCACTCGGCCTTCCGGCTGTCAAACATGCATTCTTCCTATCTCCCCTTCACAGCAGCCAAAGACTAATATTTTCCTACCCCGCTAGAGCGGGACTACGGCTATTTTCGTTGATCAATGTTTGGGTGCCGTAATGTACAAAAAGGGAAGACAAGAGCGAGAACTGTAGCACAGTGAGCTTAACATCTCGTCTATCTAAGTTACTGACAAGAATAACATGTAGCAAAATGAAAAGAAAATTGAGGACATATTAGATGGCGATCAGTATGGTTTCACGAAAAGGCACCAGAAAAGCAGTTCTGTCGTTGCACTTGAAAATGAAAGCAAGGCTTAAGAATAAGCAAGCCACGTTCATAGGATTTGTGATAATAGGAATAGCGTTAGAGAATGCAAAATGGTGCAATGTGTTTGCTATTCTCCGGAAAATTGGTGTACTGTAAGTAGGTGTAAGCTGCAGAGAAAGACGCGTTATATACAATAAGAGCTAAGAGAAGAAAAGAGAATGGAGGACCAAGAACGAAGTACTCGGATTAGAAAAGGTGTAACACTACGATGCAGTTTTTCGCCCCACACTGTCCCATCTATACATCGAAGAAGAAATGGCAGAAATACAACAATGCATCAGGAGAGGGATTAAAATACAAGGTGGAAGGAAACCAGTGACGAGATTTTCTGATGCCATTGTTATCGTCAGTGAAAATGGGGAACAGTTGCAGGCCTTGTTGAATGGAATGAATAGTCTAATGAGTAGAGAATATGGGTTGAGAGTACACTGAAGGAAGTCTAAACGAACGAGCACTTATAGAAATGTGACCAGCGATAACCTTAAAGTCAATATTATGGATGACGAACTAGGAAGAAAAGCAGACTGAAGCAGGGAAACAAGACATACCTGGGCAAAATAAGTATCTTGGTATCAAACATCAGCCTTAAGTTTAGGAAGAATTTTCTGTGAATGTGCGTTTAGAGCATATTGTTGTAAGGTATTGATTCATGGATCGTGGGATAACGCGTTAGGATAGAACCGAAGAGTGAGAGATTTGTTGCTACAGAAGAATGTTGAAAATTAGATGGATGGCTAAGAGAAGGAACACGGAGGTTCTCTGCAGACGCGGCAAATTAAGGTACTTACGGAAAACACTGATAAGAACAAATGACTGGATGTTAGGAGGCGTGTTAAGACATCAAGAAATAGCTTCCTTGACACTTCAGGAAGCTGTAGAGGGTAAAACCTATAGGAGAAAACAGAGACTAGATCATACCACACGAATGAAAAAAGGAACCAATAGACGAAAATTGTTATATTTTCTACTTACTTGAACAATTTACGCCTTACAACAAAAACTTACACTCAGAGTAACTGTTCAAACTTAAGACAGCCGCTATCGACGTACACAATCCAAGCTGGTGATCAGAGACGTGATTTAAGGATTTTGAACACTCCAGATATGGCTTTTGCTTCAGAGTTATTTATCATTGGGGTTGAGAGGCCTCACACATGAACAATATAAAGTGTAGAAACATTAACAGAATTCTGTGTCGGGTCTTATCAAGACGTAAACGGATTATCGTGACAAAAATAACAAAAAAAAGGAAACATTTTCTTGGTATTTTACAACTTTTATTTATTTATTCACAAATATTTTTTTCTGTTTCTTAGGTCACTGTAAGTTGTCCCTTCTAAACAGAAAGCGATTTATGAATAAATAAACAATATTGGCGAAGTTCAGATCTGTCACTAAACTACCAAACGCAGTACAGCAATGCTGAACTTTCTACAGTTTTAATTAAAAAAGGAAACACTTCCTCCATGTTCTGCAAAAAAAAAAATTATGTTCGTATTTACCAACTAACATCACCTAAAAAATACAGTTCCTCATATTTTTTATTGTTTCCTGTTTTTTTGTTTCCAGTACTCCTTCATCTTCTTCCTCTTTCGTTTCTTTCTTTCTTTTGTCCATGGTGTTCCCGATTTCTGATTTCTTCTTCCTTGAAAGTCTTCTAAACTTAGCATTTTAATTTTAAAAATATTTATTACTGTTTTTTTCGATTCTTAGATGTATCTCTTTCTAGTTCTTTCTTTAGTGATGTAGTCCTGTTGATGTCAATTTCTTTTTCGAGAAATAGAGGAACATTTGTTTCGTAGCCTGTTATGGTTTATTCGGTAGAGGTGTCCATCCCCTTGTCCAACACAAGATTTTATTTCAAATGGCTATTTAACTTTTGATCTTGTTGTTGTCAGATTTCCATTGGATTACGGTTGCTGATTTTGATCTAACACCAAATTATCTAATGATTTTATCTATCGTTTCTGTGTCTATGGAATTAAATATCTTGAAATTAGTGATGGGTGCTATTTTAGGTTTGATGATTAACATTCTGTGGCGAAAGATTGATTTTAAGTTAAATCTACTTCTCGGTAGGATCTTTCCTTTCGACAAGCACTCTCCTCTTCTCCCAGTTGTTTGCTTAAAGTTTCTTCAAATCTGTTCAGGAGAATTTCTGATAATATTTTGTATTCCTCTGGTAGAAGTGACACACCTACAAGTATGTAATTCTTGTTATTTTTGTGAGGGGGTTGATGCTGTTTTCCGTGCTTCTGTAATGTCTTCTGGTTTCCAAAAGGCAAGCATGGATCATACGCAGTGTTTGGTACTGACAATCAATGATTCCGCTATTGAGTGTTTTGATGGCTCCTGTTGGTGGGAAATCTTCCTCAGGATTTTCAAATATTTCTGGAAAGTTTAATTTAACTACTGAAAGTGGAGAGGTTAGGACTACACAAAAAAATCTGCTAACGTTTCACAGTTTTCCTTTTTGTTTAATAGTATTTTGTGTTAATCATTATTTGTACAATAAATCGCAAACCGGTTTTGGGCTACTTATGCCACCTGCAAACCGAACACCCGGTTGCAAATAAATGATTAATAGGAAGTGTTTCCTCATTTGTTAGTAAAACTGTACACAGTTCGACACTGCAGTATGGCGTTGTTTAGTCAATGGACAGAACTGAACTCTATGTTGACAATCAGTGGACCCATTGTTTGCTTACTTTGTTTTTGAGAGGGATATTGATTTATTGATTTATTTAACCTGGCAAGATTAGGGCCTTCAGGCCCTCTCTTACATATATACATATATATACATATATATAAATGGTGTTCCATCAGAGCACTGCAGACCGTATCCTTCGAAGGGTGAATTTCCCGGAAAAGTTGCCAGGTGGAGGTCACGTAAACTTGCCCCACATAATGCAACGCCATCTACTCAAAATTACGGTGCACGAATAGTTCTCTGTAGAAATCCTTTGTCAGACCTCTGTTGCTCTCGGGCCACTTTGCGACAGTAAATTCCTTCCTGCTAAGACGGCGTCTGTTACGAGACGTTTGTCTCTCCCTTCGTTCAGCTTTTCAATGTCGGCAGCCTGTTGGACCGCCAGTGATTGAATGCCTCTAGATGCCTAACTATGTGTTGTTTTTCAGGATGTGGCCTCTACCGCCAAATCGGCTAGCAGTTGTCTATGAATTTAACTATTCACAATCTCGTCCCATACTCGTATTATTTACTGAAGACCTTGTACATCCTGAAATATTCATTTCCATCCACTGATTGCTTATCTGAAAACACTGATTCATGATCTTGCGCGGTCAGCTGTGAGCAGTCGTAATTTGGTTCCAGTATTTGGGAAGTCATGTTCGTGAGTCAAAATTAATACTTGGCGGAGGGGAAGGACCGAAACTGTTAGCACGACTTCCAGTACTTTCCCTCACGAAAGAAAGTGCTGATCGAGCTTCGCCTTTAGTGTTTTGTATGCTCGAAATAATGTCTGTAGTAACCCCAGATGAGTTCACACATCATAATATACTTAGAAGAAATAGTACAAGTAATGATGTATTGGTGCACGAAACGTTTGCCCAGACAGTAATACGTACAGCTGATTAGTCATGTGGCTTATGCCTACATATGTAAAATGAAGTTTAATAACAATACTGCGTTAACTCTGTTTCATAATTGGTATCTATGCAATATGTCTTTTCGTGTATTTGGGAATGTCAACTGCAGAAACTACGGATACATTACACACGAAAGTTCCTGCTGCAGTTTTTCGTTCGCGGTAAAGGTTCGGACTGATATTAACTTCAAAAATTTTATTTATTTGGACGAGCTTAGGAAGCTGCCTGCGGCTGAACAGACAGCCGCGCGCAGATGTCAGTATAAGCAGCCGCGTGGCGGGATTCCTTGTCCGTGTTGACAACACATGGTGGATAAAAATGGTTCAAATGGCTCTGAGCACTATGGGACTTAACATCTATGGTCATCAGTCCCCTAGAACTTAGAAGTACTTAAACCTAACTAACCTAAGGACAGCACACAACACCCAGCCATCACGAGGCAGAGAAAATCCCTGACCCCGCCGGGAATCGAACCCGGGATCCCGGGCGCGGGAAGCGACAACGCTACCGCACGACCACGAGATGCGGGCACATGGTGGATACGTACGAGAAAATGTATGCCATATTCCGTCAACGATATTAGCCAAGCAAGTCAGCCAGCAACCCCATATAAGTGTTCCCCAAATTGTGTCCCTCTTTCGCTTGGTTCACTACTGTAACTTGCCTTGCATACTACGACCAATGTGTTTCCTATAGACAAAGTAGCCCCATATAACCTGTATGATGTGGTCGTCATGACCTTTCATTTATTTTTATGTCCTTTTGATTTCTTATTTGTAGCTACAGAAAAGTGCCGATAGCTCCTTAAATATAGTGTCAACGTGAAACCTCCCTGTTTCCAAGTGCAATTTTAAAATATCTATGACTCATAGATATTTGCAGTTTGTGGCATCGTGTAAAGCCATTCACACAGTTTTGTGTGGATTTGCTTCTAAAATATTCTTTTTGTTTTGCTTCAAGGGTTAAATAATTACCGGAAATGAGTCCAAATCAACGCAGAGCCCAACGCGTGGTGTGATTTACGGAAATGAAATCATCCATTGCTACGTAAATAAAATTCCGACGTGAAGGTCAAAGGGAGTGACCAGACATTAAGGCGATTGAGGCTTGACATGATAAGTACCTAGGCTAGTAGAACTCTTAAACATTCAGTTCGGTTCTGGCAGGAAACACACAGCTGATGAAATGCTAGAGATCATCGGAGAAACCTTCAAAAGAAACACACCAATGTCAGTTCGCCGCGCACAAGGAGAGCTCAACACCCCTCGCTCAAGTGTTCACGTGGTGCTGCATAAGCGATTTAGCTTGCACGCTCACAAAGTTCAAATTTTGCAACCATAGCGGAGAAATGATTTGCAGCTTTGCTACGAATTTTCTGTCGAGCTATTGGACCAGACCAGGCAAAACCCCAACGATCTAGGATTCGTCGTTTTCTCTGACGAAACAACTTTCCACACATGTGAGAAGGTTTAATCACCACAACATTCGCATCTGTGGTTCTGAGCACCCCGACACTTCTCGGAAACCTGTCAGAGACAGCGAAGAGGTGAATGTATGGTGTGGGCTGGGAAAGACAGCACGTGTGGTCAATTTTCCTTCATTGAGCACAGAGTTTCAGGAACAGTTTATATGGACATACTTGAGCAATTTGATGTCCCTCAGCTTCTTACCCCTGAGCCAAATGTGATCTTCCGGTAGGACGGTGCACCACCTCAATGGAGGTTACACGGTAGTGACTTCCTAGAACAAACGTTTCCACAGATGTGAGTAGGACGTGAAGGGCCAACCAAGTTTCCAAGCAGCCTCCATGAGCTCAGACATGCTTGTGCGCAAATGAGGTGAGTTAGAGTACCTTTTCCCCCCATGAACCATGGACCTTGCCGTTGGTGGGGAGGCTTGCGTGCCTCAGCGATACAGATAGCCGTACCGTAGGTGCAACCACAACGGAGGGGTATCTGTTGAGAGGCCAGACAAACGTGTGGTTCCTGAAGAGGGGCAGCAGCCTCTTCAGTAGTTGCAAGGGCAACGATCTGGATGATTGACTGATCGGCCTTGTAACAATAACCAAAACGGCCTTGCTGTGCTGGTACTGCGAACGGCTGAAAGCAAGAGGAAACTACGGCCGTAATTTTTCTCGAGGGCATGCAGCTTTACTGTATGATTAAATGATGATGGCGTCCTCTTGGGTAAAATATTCCGGAGGTAAAATAGTCCCCCATTCGGATCTCCGGGCGGGGACTACTCAAGAGGATGTCGTTATCAGGAGAAAGAAAACTGGCGTTCTACGAATCGGAGCGTGGAATGTCAGATCACTTAATAGGGCAGGTAGGTTAGAAAATTTAAAAAGGGAAATGGATAGGTTAAAGTTAGATATAGTGGGAATTAGTGAAGTTCGGTGGCAGGAGGAACTAGACTTCTGGTCAGGTGACTACAGGGTTATAAACACAAAATCAAATAGGGGTAATGCAGGATATAACGATATGTTTACGTAATGTGTATACATAAACATACAGTTATAAATGTCCCCGTTCGTAGTCGCTAATTATAACAATATGTTACTTTTGTGCTGTAACATATAGCTATAATCAGCGGTGGAAACATATTTGCGAACGCCGACTGTGTGCGGCTGTTTCTTCTTTGATCGTCTGATCAGTCGGAAGTTGCAGTGCAGAGGAGAGTAAACGCCTATTCAAAATATAATTATTTTGGATAGCTCAACATGAATCTCCTAAGGGACCGTAGTTTATCATGCATTTACCAGTAGAATATGGCGCGGAGAAAGTATTTCGCCGCATGCAACTTCCGTCCGAACTCGACGAAAGAATTCGTGACTGTGAACTCTCTATTTGGCAGAAACATATAGAAAATTAAATAATTTCATGAAGAAGTGAGACATAGATTCTATATTAAATAAATAGTCCATACACCAGTTCCATTTTACTCTGAATTTATGGCAATTAATAGACAAACTTACACTGCAATGAAGGATTTAACATGGATGCCGTTTTGACTGGCACTTCTCTTAATGAAAACAATTCCTTCGACGTTTTCACATACACGTCGCACAATAAATCTATTGCTTGGCACTTTTAGTATTACACATTCACTTTTCACAAAAACAATATTATTTTTAACGATAATAATACGGCGGCAAGACATGCGCGTCCGACACAAGAGACAAGAGAAGAATGAGTAACTGTTCATCGAGAATATCTCGTACCTCAACAAAAAAAAAAAAAAATGGAATAAAAGTGTTCTTCTTCTGTCTGTTTTTCGCGCCGCAGTTTTCAAAGTCAATAACTCACTGCATCTCTGACGGCGCTTCGACAATAAACAAGTTACGTCACAGGTCGTTCACCTTTTACATTCTCGCAACATTATTTGCTAACTGTAGCTGTTGCCGAGCGACTGCTCGATTAGTGAATGATTTAAAATGATAAGACAATCACATAATGTTACAAGGAGTAGGTTTAATAATGAATAGGAAAATAGGAATGTGGGTAAGCTACTACAAACAGCATAGTGGACGCATTATTGTGGCCAAGATAGATACGAAGCCCACGCCTACGACAGTAGTACAAGTTTATATGCCGACTAGCTCTGCACATGACGAAGAAATTGAAGAAATGTATGATGAAATAAAAGAAATTATTCAGATAGTGAAGTGAGACGAAAATTTAATAGTCATGAGTGACTGGAATTCGTCTGTAGGAAAAGGGAGAGAGGGAAACGTAGTAGGTGAATATGGATTGGGGCTAAGAAATGAAAGAGGAAGCCGTCTGGTAGAATTTTGCGCAGAGCACAACTTAACCATAGCTAACACTTCGTTTAAGAATCATGAAAGAAGGTTGTATACATGGAAGAACCCTGGAGATACTAAAAGGTATCAGATAGATTGTATAATGGTGAGACAGAGATTTAGGAACCAGGTTTTAAATTGTAAGACATTTCCAGGTGCAGATGTGGACTCTGACCACAATCTATTGGTTATGACATGTAGATTAAAACTGAAGAAACTGCAAAAAGGTGGGAATTTAAAGAGATGGGACCTGGATAAACTGAAAGAACCAGAGGTTGTACAGAGTTTCAGGGAGAGCATAAGGGAACAATTGACAGGAATGGGGGAAAGAAATACTGTAGAAGAAGAATGGGTAGCTTTGAGGGATGAAGTAGTGAAGGCAGCAGAGGATCAAGTAGGTAAAAAGACGAGGGCTAGTAGAAATCCTTGGGTAACAGAAGAAATATTGAATTTAATTGATGAAAGGAGAAAATATAAAAATGCAGTAAATGAAGCAGGCAAAAAGGAATACAAACGTCTCAAAAATGAGAACGATAGGAAGTGCAAGATGGTTAAGCAGGGATGGCTAGAGGACAAATGTAAGGATGTAGAGGCTTATCTCACGAGGGGTAAGATAGATACTGCCTACAGGAAAATTAAAGAGACCTTTGGAGATAATAGAACCACTTGTATGAACATCAAGAGCTCAGATGGAAACCCAGTTCTAAGCAAAGAAGGGAAAGCAGAAAGGTGGAAAAAGTATATAGAGGGTCTATACAAGGGCGATGTACTTGAGGACAATATTATGGGAATGGAAGAGGATGTAGATGAAGATGAAATGGGAGATACGATACTGCGTGAAGAGTTTGACAGAGCACTGAAAGACCTGAGTCGAAACAAGGCCCCCGGAGTAGACAACATTCCATTGGAACTACTGACAACCTTGGGAGAGCCAGTCCTGACAAACCTCTACCATCTGGTGAGCAAGATGTATGAAACAGGCGAAATACCCTCAGACTTCAAGAAGAATATAATAATTCCAATCCCAAAGAAAGCAGGTGTTGACAGATGTGAAAATTACCGAACAATCAGTTTAATAAGCCACAGCTGCAAAATACTAACACGAATTCTTTACAGACGAATCGAAAAACTAGTAGAAGCTGACCTCGGGGAAGATCAGTTTGGATTCCGTAGAAATACTGGAATGCGTGAGGCAATACTGACCTTACGACTTATCTTAGAAGAAAGAATAAGGAAAGGCAAACCTACGTTTATAGCATTTGTAGACTTAGAGAAAGCTTTTGACAATGTTGACTGGAATACTCTCTTTCAAATTCTAAAGCTGTCAGGGGTAAAATACAGGGAGCGAAAGGCTATTTACAGTTTGTACAGAAACCAGATGGCAGTTATAAGAGTCGAGGGACATGAAAGGGAAGCAGTGTTTGTGAAGGGAGTAAGACAGGGTTGTAGCATCTACCCGATGTTATTCAATCTGTATATTGAGCAAGCAGTAAAGGAAACAAAAGAAAAATTCGGAGTAGGTATTAAAATCCAGGGAGAAGAAATAAAAACTTTGAGGTTCGCCGATGACATTGTAATTCTGTCAGAGACAGCAAAGGACTTGGAAGAGCAGTTGAACGGAATGGACAGTGTCTTGAAAGGAGAATATAAGATGAACATCAACAAAAGCAAAACGAGGATAATGGAATGTAGTCGGATTAAGTCGGGTGATGCTGAGGTAATGAGATTAGGAAATGAGACACTTAAAGTAGTAAAGGAGTTTTGCTATTTGGGGAGCAAAATAACTGATGATGGTCGAAGTAGAGAGGATATAAAATGTAGACTGGCAATGGCAAGGAAAGCGTTTCTGAAGAAGAGGAATTTGTTAACATCGAGTATAGATTTAAGTGTCAGGAAGTCTTTTCTGAAAGTATTTGTATGGAGTGTAGCCATGTATGGAAGTGAAACATGGACAATAAATAGTTTGGACAAGAAGAGAATAGAAGCTTTCGAAATGTGGTGCTACAGAAGAATGCTGAAGATTAGATGGGTAGATCACATAACTAATGAGAAAGTATTGAATAGGATCGGGGAGAAGAGAAGTTTGTGGCACAACCTGGCCAGAAGAAGGGATCGGTTGGTAGGACATGTTCTGAGGCATCAAGGGATCACCAGTTTAGTATTGGAGGGCAGCGTGGAGGGTAAAAATCGTAGAGGGAGACAAAGAGATGAATACACTAAGCAGATTCAGAAGGATGTAGGTTGCAGTAGGTACTGGGAGATGAAGAAGCTTGCACAGGATAGAGTAGCATGGAGAGCTGCATCAAACCAGTCTCAGGACTGAAGACTACAACAACAACAGAGTACCTTTTAGTCATTTTACGGGTTACGAAAGAAGTCCGTATAGTAGTGCATTAATTTCTTGTATAAAACTTTTTGTGATATTTTACATGGTATCACAAACTGCAAGTATCAATGCATCACAGTGTTTCTAATTGCATTTGCCAATAAGGAAGCTTTCATGGTTCAAATGGCTCTGAGCACTATGGGACTCAACATCTTAGGTCATAAGTCCCCTAGAACTTAGAACTACTTAAACCTAACTAACCTAAGGACATCACACACACCCATGCCCGAGGCAGGATTCGAACCTGCGACCGTAGCAGTCCCGCAGTTCCGGACTGCAGCGCCAGAACCGCTAGACCACCGCGGCCGGCAGGAAGCTTTCATGTGGGCCCCTGTATCCATGCTACTGTTATAAATGCGAAATCATATCTGTCTGTTGCGTTTTCACGACGAAACCGCTGATCCAGTTGCGTGAAATTAGTGGAGGTAGCTTCGACAGTGAGGAGGGACATAGGCTACTAAAAAAATGTGTGTGTTTATGTGCGACCTAGCAAACAATATCTTTACTTCTCTGAGCTTGTTCGCGAACGACAGAGTTGTACATAGCAACTTTACCTGGAAATCCGTAGTAAATGCAGTAAGATTTTTACATGGTTTGCGCTTGGTGCAAAAAGAATTACAGCTGACAATCGCATAAAAACAGGGTGTGCGGTGCGCATAAATGGGCATAGAAATCAATACCGGGTCGGTAATCAGGATCTGAAACAAGAGACAAGCGGCAGGAATCTAGGAACATGTATCCGCAGGGAACGACTAATGTGCTGACATCAGAGAAAATTATCGGCGAAAGCTTAGAGAAGTGCACTTTACATCTGAAGCGGAAAACTAATTCTTGAGGGTTTTTCTCGGTTTGAAACACTTATCAAACTGGCTAAACGAAGTAGGTAATAGAACATTTGTTGGTAGAAGCAGGAGCACCGCAATAACCGTCAACTAGCTTCTGTAGGGATGTGACAAGAAAGGTGCTATTTTTCGTGAAAACCCGAAGTTTGAATACGATTCAGGGAACTTGTCACTTCCTCCACGTTATATCTCGCGTACAGCACGACGACAGCATTAGAGATATAAGGTTGTACTGCATACCTCAGTTCCTGCGCACATATAAAGTGGAGATGAAACTGGGGCGATACACACACACTGTGTGCCTCCCATCAACACACACAATACGGTGGCTTGAGAACCTTACATGTTGATGTTTGTCAGCTAGAAACTTGTGTTCACATAAAGTCTACATGAAAATCATATGACACTCATCACTTGTTGTAAGTAGGCTGTTTAGGTTTTTATGTTGGTAACGCCACGTAGCTCTCTATATGAATATCAGTGACTGTGCTGTGTGAAGTCTGTGGCTGGTTGGCATTGATGGAATAGTCGCTATTGTAGTGGTGGGCAGTTGGCTGTGAACAGCACGTAGCGTTGCGCAGTTGGAAGTGAGCCGCCAGCAGCGGTGGATGTGGGGAGAGAGATGGTGAGAGCGGATGATCTGGACGTGTGTCCATCAGAGAGAGTAAATTTGTAATACTGGATATCATGAACTGATGTATATATATTATGACTTTTGAACATTATTAAGGTAAATACATTGTTTGTTCTCTATCAAAATCTGTCATTTGCTAACTATGTCTATCAGTAGTTAGTGCCTTCAGTAGTTAGATCTTTTATTTAGCTGGCAGTAGTGGCGCTCGCTGTATTGCAGTATTTCGAGTAACGAAGATTTTTGTGAGGTAAATGATTCATGAAAGGTATAGGTTATTGTTAGTCACGGCCATTCTTTTGTGGGGATTATTGAAAGTCAGATTGCGTTGCGCTAAAAATATTGTGTGTCAGTTTAGTGTTGATCAGAATAAGTAAAGAGAGAAATGTCTCAGTACGTTCAGTTTTTCTCAGCTTTTTGAAAATCAAATAACGTAAGGGGTTTATCAGCACAGTAATTCACTGATTTTTCTAAGGGGACGTTTCATATTGCCAACGAAGAGCACAGGCTCGGCTCGGCTCACAGTACAATGAAGTCTCAATATCAATGGCTCTAAAGCCACACTGCAATATTCGTGTCGTATCCTGCCCACTCGTATAACACAGGGTGCCTAGGAAGCTGTTTTCTCGGATCAGCTAGACAACAATTCAAGCAAATCTTAATAATGAAGCTTATTACAGTAAGTTAAATTGACAATGCTTAACTTTGCGTATTCCCAAAGAGATGTTGCTGGCAAATGGTGACATGTAAATAATCAATGACCTTTGGTATATATACTACTGGCCATTAAAATTGCTACACTAAGAAGAAATGCAGATGATAAATGGGTATTCATTGGACAAATATATTATACTACAACTGACATGTGATTACATTTTCACGCAATTTGGGTGAATAGCTTCTGAGAAATCAGTACCCAGAACAACCACCTCTGGCCGTAATTACGGCCTTGATACGCCTTGGCATTGAGTCAAACAGAGCTTGGATGGCGTGTACAGGTACACCTTCCCATGAAGTTCATCAAGAGTAGTGACTGGCGTATTGTGACGCGCCAGTTGCTCGGCCACCATTGACCAGACGTTTTCAATTGGTGAGAGATCTGGAGACTGTGCTGGCCAGGGCAGCAGTCGAACATTTTCTGTATCCAGGAAGGCCCGTACAGTACCTGCAACATGCGGTCGTGTATTATCCTGCTGAAATGTAGGGTTTCGCAGGGATAGAATGAAGGGTAGAGCCACGGGTCGTAGCACATCTGAAATGTATCGTCCACTGTTCAATGTGCCGTAATGCGAACAAGAGGGGACCGAGACGTGTAACAAACGGCACCCCATACCATCACGCCGGGTGATACGCCAGTATGGCGATGACGAATACACGCTTCCAATGTGCGTTCACCGCGATGTCACCAAACACGGATGCGACCATCATGATGCTGTAAACAGAACCTGGATTCATCCGAAAAAATGACGTTTTGACGTTCGTGCACCCAGATTCGTCGTGGAGTACACCATCGCAGGTGCTCCTGTGTGTGATGCAGCGTCAAGAATAACCGCAGCCATGGCCTCCGAGCTGATAGTCCGTGCTGCTGCAAACGTCGTCGAACTGTTCGTGCACGTGGTTGTTGTCTTGCAAACGTCCCCATCTGTTGACTGAGGGATCGAGACTTGGCTGCACGATCCGTTACAGCCATGCGGATAAGATGCCTGTCATCTCGACTGCTAGTGATACTAGGCCGTTGGGATCCAGTAAGGCGTTCCGTATTACCCTCCTGAACCGACCGATTCCATATTCTGGTAACAGTCATTGGATCTCGACCAATGCGAGCAGCAATGTAGCGATACGATAAACCGCAGTCGCGATAGGCTCCATCCGACGTAAAGTCGGAAACGTAATGGTGCGCATTTCTCCTCCTTATACGAAGCATCACAACAACGTTTCACCAGCCAACGCCGGTCACCTGCTGTTTGTGTATGAGAAATCGGTTGGAAACTTTCCTCACATCAGCAGGTTGTAGGTGTCGCCACCGGCGCCAACCTCGTGTGAATGCTCTGAAAAGCTAATCATTTGCATATGACAGCATCTTCTTTGTGTCGGTTAAATTTCGCTTCTGTAGCACTTCGTCTTCGTGGTGTAGCAATTTTAATGGCCAGTAGTGTAATTTCAATGCAAGCAAAACACAACAGTTCATAAATAACGGCTAAAGCGTTTGGATGACGGCTCCGAAAAGGGGCCGCTCCTGTCGTGGTGTCGTCCTAGTCAGAGTACTAGTGGCTGAAGTCGTCTCACAGCCCTCTCTGCTGTAACGTTCCAGGCCGACGTGCCGGCGCTTGATGTTACGCCGGAGCAAATCGACTAGGAATAGAGACCTTATGGCATCATTTCAGGTACTCTAGGGTGCAAAACTTAAGAACGCAAGTAACTTTCGCATGATGCATCACTGCCCAAGAAACAGAGCTCGGAGGAAACTGAGCCGTACATAGAAAGAACTGCTACAACATAGTACAGAAGATAACCGAAAGAAATTCGCAATGCGACCATCGGAAATGACACTTTTATTCAAAGACATTTCAGAATTACACTGAAGTCACCGTGACTTGTGATGGTCCCGGGGGCGTTAAAAAATGAGGTAAGTGGCTAATAGGGTATGTGATCACCACGGACGGCAACGTATGCCCTACAGCGTGGTGCCATGCTGGGCAAAAGGTTGGCGAGGAATTCCTGAGGTAGGCCGTTTCATTCATCAACCAGGACGGTTGAAGATTGTTGGATGGTCATTGGTACATATGGACATTCTGCTATACGTTTGCTCAACGCATCCCACAAGTGCCCGGTGGGGTTTAAGTTAGGGTAACTTCGCCGAAGATCCTCTCGATCCAAATCTCCACCTGCGCTGATCGATGCGATCATGCATACTCATCCAAAAAACCGAAGTCAGGGCCGAATCCACCTCTGAAAAGAGGACATGAGGGAAGAGTACAATGTCAATGGCCAGCGAGTGTAACAAGTTCAAAGATCTGGAGGTCAGTACGCCCATGCAACATCACTCCGCCACAGACCATAACAGGAGGAGGAGGAGAAGGAGGAGGACGTGGAGATTAGAATTCAACGTTACGTCAATATTGAGGTCATTAGAGACAGAGCACAAGGTCCGATTAGGGAAGGACGGAGAAGGAATGCGGCTGTACCCCTTCAAAGGAACCATTCCGCCGTTGCCTCAAGCAATTTAAGGGCATCAGGATGGTCGGACGTGGGTTCGAACTGTCGTCCTATCGAATGCGAGGCCAGTGTGCTAACCACTGCGCTACCTCGCTCGGTCAGACCTTAACACATAGACCATCAAAACGATCACGTGTGACAATGTTTCTAGGTCCATAAAGTGTTTCCACCTCTCACCAAATGAGGGTACGTCTAGAATTACTACTCAGGTTGATGCCGCTCGCATCTGAGAAGAGGAGGCGACCCCACTCCCCCTTGGTCCAATCCCTATGCTCTTGGCACCACCGCAGACAGTGCCATCGATCTCCGGGTTTCAACAGAACTCAACGTACCGGTTGACAGGCAAACAGATCACTCCCATACAGTGGCCATGCCAATGTGGGTGCAGTCCTGTGCCTTGCAGTCCTGTTAAGTCTGGTTGCAATCACACCTGCTGTAGGCCCCTTCTTGCCTGTAGCACAATGTAGTGGTCACCTACAACTGTAGTTGACTTTCGGGCAGCAGGACCTGTGGTTCGGAATGCTCTCCATGCACATCAAACATTGCTGTGAACAATGGCAAAGGCCTGGGCTATAGCCGTCACATTCCCTCCTTCTTTCAGTTTCCGGACGACTCTCCTCTGTGTGAAGTCACTGAAATGTTGGTTCAAATGGCTCTGTGCACTATGGGACTTACCTTCTGAGGCCATCAGTCCCCTAGAGCTTAGAACTACTTAAACCTAACTAACCTAAGGACATCACACACATCCATGCCCGAGGCAGGATTCGAACCGCTCGGCCACTCCGGCAGGCACTGAAATGTTGCATCCAAACAATTTTGCAATGAAGAACAGCACCACAGTGCACCGTAACTGCTCGCTGGTTGACAGAAACACTGTCTTTCCCCATTCGTTCAACGCTTAATTCGGCAGAAAACAATCGGCTGAATTTTCAATATGATGTTAACAGTGTCCCCCATGTGGAGCGCGGAGATTGGTGAAGTATTTCCCCAGCTTGTTGGTGAACCAATGATGTGGATATAGTGAGGTTGAATGGCGTCCCATCCTCGTGCATCTTCGGTAAGGCACGAGCAGTAAGTGATCTTTATGCGTGTGGGAGAAAATTATTGAGCATACTGTCCTCCATTGAAGAGCGCTTGAGGAGCTCAGGTGTCTTTCGCACTACAGCATTCTCGATGTAGGGACGCGTGCCAGCTTCCGGCAAGTATCTGCGTCCAGTAGCGCTCAGATCTTCGTATCGTAGACGGCCTGTTCCATAATTACGGCTCCGTTGCCCTTGTCAGCAGGAACGACCACAATGCTCTCATCATTGGGTAGTGCGCGCAGGCCGTTGAGCTGAGCCCTGGTCATGCTGGATGCTGGTAACTTCGCTTTCGTGAGAATACGGCTCGTTCCACGTCGTATTTCGTCCGCTCTTTCACTTGGGAGCTTGCGGACCGCCTGCTCAACTTCACTTATTATCTCCCAGACAGGAAGGGGCGAAGAAAAGTCCTTTCTTAAGAGCCGACATTGCATTGCACACTTCGCCGTCAAAGCGTCATGCACACTCGTTTAATTAAACTACCGAAGTGTTTCAGAAAATACATTACACCTAACGTTAAAGTAAACTTTACCCCGACAAGTCACAGTGGTAAAAACGTATGGACAAAGTATACATAGTGATTTGAACTCGCTAATAGTGCACGTATCATTTAAAATGTATATTCAGATATGAGAGATGCACTCATAAAATACGTGATTGAATGGCTACGTCGGTCTCGGAAACTAACATATGGCCGGGAGAGCGGTGCCCCTCCATATCCGCATCCAGTGACGGCTAT
Organism: Schistocerca cancellata; assembly: GCF_023864275.1. NCBI lineage: Eukaryota > Metazoa > Arthropoda > Insecta > Orthoptera > Acrididae > Schistocerca > Schistocerca cancellata. The sequence goes on along the minus strand of NC_064633.1, from coordinate 215,910,540 downwards.
GGTCTGAGGATGACACGGCGGCCGGTCGGTACGTTGGGGCTTCATGGCCTGTTCCGGAGGAGTATCGATAGAATGTCTACGTCGTAAAGGCGAGGGGGGAGAACACAGGATTTTCACAGCTGTGAGCTGTAAGCTCTGTATCTGAGATATTAAAGCCTGTCTTACGGATTACGTTAAGATACCATAGCCAGGTCGCTGATGTTTCCGAGAAACCTGAAGTATGTATTTACTTAAAACTAAGCGAGTAAACATTGACCGTGGATTAAGCAATGATGTTATCTTCCTTCTGTCCACTACTCCGGGGAAGTCCTCCATTGCTGATAACCAACCGCTGTAAATTTCTTCCTACTTTCAACTGTCTGCGTGTAAAGTGCAATTATGCCTTGTCGCGTTTGGTTACGGTGACCTTACATAGATAGGTTTGTAGACTGGCTTTTTTATTGGCATTCCAGGGAATGCCATTCACATTTTAGAGGACGTTGTTCCACAGACGCTTACCTTAGGAAATCGACCAAAAAAAGCTGCGGCGCCTCAAAATTCTATTCCGTTTCGTAAACTGTTTTAAAAATTTCAACACAAAGAAACAACATTTAACACTAAAAAATTACGCTACTCGGATAAATTAGTATATTTACTTTCTGCAGTCCTGTGTCACCCAAATTTAATGTCTTACTTTTCCCGTTGGGTCGAACGAAAGAAAGAACGGTTGCTAATGTTGCTATGTCACTGCTTGTTTGTTCTGCCATTGTTAGAACATTTCTGTCAACATTCGAATTTGGTGGTGAGCCTGTCGAATTAGTAGTGTCAAAATCGTTTCCATGGTTTTGTCTTTTAAGTACAGGTATGGTGAATTAGTGAAAGAGAAATCGGAAGGAAAGCAAACCGCTATTTTGTATTAAACGAAGTTATCGCTGCTTAAGCTGTTGATAAAAAGTCGAATTCGAGAACTGATAGCTGCGATGAATTGAGTATTGGTAACTCTACAGTGTCGAGGATAATGACAAATAAAGATTGAATTACTACAGAGTTTCAGTAGAGTATGTTGGAGACAGAGAAAAAAATTGAAAACGAAATTAGCTGGGCTAGCACAATTCGACCTCAGGTTGCATTGTTGTCAGATTTCTCTCCCCTCCACTCCCTCCCTCCCTCCCTCCCACCCTATGACGTAATGCAAAGCTGCCAGGTTCGACCTCCAGTTGCCAGGTTCGACCTTCTCCCCCAACCCCACACCCCCCACCCCAGCTCTCTTACGTAGCCCAGTTGTCCTATGTATTAAATGGCAGTAAATTTTAAAAAAAGATGAGAAACAAAAAATAACCCAATTATTCTGTGTATAAAAAGAAGGAAATTCAAACTTCCAATCTGGGAATTACGTCTATTGGTTGAAAATCTCAGCAAGTTTATTGGTTGTTAGTGGGGGTTGAAGGGACCAGATTGCAAACGCCATCGGTCCCTTTCTCAGCAAGTCATCTGTGGTAAGTACAGAACCCAAGGTGGCAGATGCTTGGATACTGCCCCAATCTTCATCGTTGTCAGATTTACTCAGCACTATGATATCAGAATCCAAGACAGAAGATCCGAGGATACAGGACCAGACTGCACAGTTGTCACATTTCATTTGTGTTGTAAGTTTAGAATTCTGTTCTGTTCATAAAATGACGGGAAATCAGAAGCCTTTGATTTTCCCCACGGCCATGCTATTACAGTTGTGCTAAGAGTCCATTTATCATGAAGTTCAAACTGACACAGCCTACATGTTAAAACAATTTTCACCACAGCTTAACAGTTTATACCCACCCCACTTGTGCTATGCTCATGTCTTCATTTAAACAAACAGGCAAAAAGGCGTCTTCTGTAGTCTCCAGGCATGCCAATCACGAAGTTTGTCACGAGTGAGGCTCCATTCTACCACTACTGCTGTCTCCTACTTGACTGCATGTGCGGTTAGCAGTTGAAGAGGGCCACATTGCCGTCATGCTACACTGATTTGAGCTCCCAGATGTCGCTTTAAGCGAAATCAGGTGAGCGTGTACTGGGGAGAGCTGTTCCTGCCAGCTGCATGTTGTGTACATGACGCTGGATGAGTGCCGCTGTATACACGCTACAGCAGTCACAGCATAACTGGACATCACCTATATGTGCTCCATGTGTTCTCTCCTCCTGGCACCTTGTCACATAGCATTATAGCCGCCAACAGCTGGCACAGCTGCTACTGCAACCTGCGGATAGTCAAGCCTGTCTGCTATGGCTGTCACAGCACTAGAGTGGGCAGGCATAACAATGTAACTGCGTCCCCCCCCCCCCCCCAACCGCCACCTGTTACCCAGGTGTACCCTTCCTGCCAGCCACTTAAGCGATGGTTGATACCTTTGTTGCTGCTAACACATTTCCATAGCCATGAGTGTGACAACCTTCGACTGGTCCAGACCTGCCTGCCATTCTTTTTTTTTTTTGTCATCTGTCTTCTGACTCGTCTGATGCAGCCTGCCACGAATTCCATGCCCGCATTTACGTTTTCATCTCAGAGAAGCGCTTGCAACCTACTTCCTCAATTATTTGTTGGATGTCTTCCAATCTCTGTTTTCTTCTACAGTTTACACCCTCTGCAGATCCCTCTAGTATCATGGAAGTTATACCCTGATGCCTGCAAAGATGTCTTATCAGCCTGTCCCTTCTTCCTGTCAGCGTTTTCCGTATATTACTTTCGTCTCTGATTCTGTACAGAACCTTGTCAGTTCACCTGCATTTTCAACACGCTTCTGTAGCACCACATCTGAAATTATTCAATTCTCTCCTTTTCTAGTTTTCCCACACTCCTTGTTTCACAACCACACAATGCTGTGCTTTCCTCATTCTCAGAAATTTCTTCCTTACATTAAAGCCTGTGTTTGATACTGATAGACTTTTCTTAGCTGGTGGTAGTCTGCTTTTGGCGGTCACTGTGCTCCGTCTGTCATTCATTATTTTGCTGCCTAGGGAGCAGAATTCCTTAACTTCATATACTTCATGATCATCAGTGCTGATGTTAAGGTTCTCAAAAAAGGCTCTGAGCACAATGGGACTCAACATCTTAGGTCATAAGTCCCCTAGAACTTAGAACTACTTAAACCTAACTAACCTAAGGACATCACACACACCCATTCCCGAGGCAGGATTCGAACCTGCGACCGTAGCAGTCCCGCGGTTCCGGACTGCAGCGCCAGAACCGCTAGACCACCGCGGCCGGCGTTAAGGTTCTCGCTGTTGTCATTTCTGCTACTTCTCATTACTTTCGTCTTTCTTCGATTTGATCTCAGTCCATTCTGTACTCATTAGACTGTTCATTACAATCAGCAGTTCCTGTAATTCTTCTTCACCTTTACTATGGAGTGCAATCTCATCAGCGAATCTTATCACTGATATCCTTTCATTCTGAATTCTAATTCCACTCCTGATTTTTTTTTTTTTATATCCATCACCACTTCTTTGATATTTAGATTGAACACAAAGATTGAAAGACTACATCCTTGTCTTTTACCCTTTATAATCCGAGTACTTCGTTCGTGGTTTCTATTCTTTTTGTTCCCTATTGGCTCTTGTACATGTTGTGTATTAGCCGTCTCTCCCAATAGCGTACCCCTACTTTCCTCAGAATTTTGAACACCTGCACCATTACAGATTGTCCAACGCTTTTTCCAGGTCGACAACTCCTATGAATGTGTCTTGATTTTCTTTTGTCTCGCTTGCGTTATCAACTGCAACGTCAGAACTGCCCCTTTGGTGCCTTTTCCTTTCCTATGTCCAAACTGATCCTCATATAACAGATCATCAATTTTCTTTTCCATTCTTCTGTATATTGTTCTTTCCAGCAACGTGGATGCGTGAGTTGCAAAGCTGATTGTGCGATAATTTTCGCACTTGTCGGCTCTTGCAGTATTCAGAATTGTGTGGATGATATTTTTCTGAAAGTCAGATGGTATATCGCCAGTCTCATACGTTCCACAGATTTAGACAACACTGTCCGACGAACGCAGCGCTCTGCTGCTAACTTTGGTTAGAACAACAGTCGAGGCCGCAATAACGTTTGTTTATTATGACCCGTTTAGGTTTATGTTAAAGCATCCTCAGATTTTTTGGGCCCTGCAGGAGTAGGAACAGCAAACTTACAAACAGTATTACTATATATGACGTTAAAGGAAAAGAAAGAAATGCTGTAGCGTTTACCCCTAAGGCTGGTGCTGGCGGTTCCTCGATTTTTCACGTGATACCACGATCGTACACTGTGACTGATGGCTTTGGAGCCACGGGCTAAACGGTGTGCAATTCACTCGCCGACTATGGATTACGTCAGCAACAGCCAATTCGAAACGCTTCACAGCAACTGAAATGCCATCAGTCAGAGAGTACGATCGTGGTATCACGTGAAAACCGAGGAAATGCCCCCTACCATTTTAGAAATTCTGATGGAACGTTATCTATCCCTTCTACCTTATTTGATGTTAAGTCTTCCAAAGCACTTCTTTCGTTGGTTATTCAATCTTTCTCTCATGCTTTCACATCCCTCTTGGCAGTCCCCTCCCGGAGATCCGAATGGGGGACTATTCCGTAATCTTTTACCAATGGAGAGATCATCATGACACTTTTGCAATTGCAGGCCACATGTTCTGTGGATACACATTATGTGTCTTTAATGTAGCGATTTCCATTGCGCTCTGCATCCTCATGCCGTTGATCATTATTGATACTTCCGCCTTTAAAACCATTTTTCCACTCCAAGGGTAAGAGAGTGTCCTGAACCTCTGTCCCCTCCTCCGCTCTCTTTGACAAATCTGTTGGCAGAATGAGGGTGACTTCTTACGCCAGTAGTCTTTCGGCCGCCTACGCTGATGACTTTTATTCAAAATCTAAGCTATATTGGGGTACTAACCTGGGACAGAGGACGTTTCTGACTACTAATCAGAGACGCTACCCCTAGGCCACGGTTGCAACTCGTGAATACGGTTCATACCCGACATAAAGACGTTTTTTCCTACAGGTATAAGACGACCTGCTATTCATAGCTGAGGCAAAGATGTTTTTCTCATGCAGGTAGACGTCTATTATTCACATGCCAGGAAAACAACTCAGAAGTGCTTTTTCGGTACTAACATGCATGGAGCTACCAGATAGGGTTTTCCATATACTGTTTATATCTGATAACATGAAATTCCACATAGTGGGTGTTTTCCTCTTCTGGTCTAAACCTGTGTAGGTCACCATTCATAATTGGGACAAAGATGTTTTTCACCGCAGGTCTAAGCCTGTGTGTACCTGTTTAAACATGCCAGCTATTTATAAGAACCCACTTATGGGATGTAATCATGTTTTCCCACTCAGCAAGAAAACAACTCAACCCTGTTATTTCGGTAGCAATCTATAGGGACTTGCAGGACAATTTATAGAATACCCACGAAATTTCACTCATTAGGAATTTGGAGGCATATTTTCTAGCATTACAGTTTCAGAGTTTCAGATTACACCCAACATACAGAATAAGTTTGATGTCAAATAATAAGTGAATCTTGCAAGGTTTTTGATGAGCGAATAAAGAAGCCTGAAGATGATGATCTACATCACACACATAAAGAGTTTATAAAGGCGATTGACCAGTGTAGCACATTTGGTGTATCATAGTCACTGTAAGTTCATTTCGTAGATTCAAATAGTAGGTCACAAAGTCTTTTATCCTACCGAAGAGTGAAATAGTAGGTCCCAATAATAGCTGTTACTCGTAGACAATACACTTTTTTGCGAAGTTAGCCACACTGCATTACAGAAATAATATATACACCAACGATAAGTAATAATTCCAGTTAGCAATGTGCAATCAAAGTGTTAACATCGTCAACATGAAGCGGCAACTGTACCAAAGTCGATATGCTGTAGTTTCACAGTGTTTGCATAATGTGTGTAGTATACTGTGTCTGCATGGTTAACTCCTTTTATTTTTATTTCTAGATAGTTTTGTTGAGTATCGCCTGGAAAAGACGTCTCAACTGGAGTTTGTATCCATATTCAGCACCGATTCCTCCCTATATTCAAGCAGAAGGAAACACGTCAATATTGGAATGTTGTCTAAGTATGAATTCAAGCCAACTGAGAGTTTTGAAAACCTGAATTATTGTGGCACTAACGTGGGTTTATCCCCTACAGAGTGATGTTGGCTGTGTGGTAAATCAACTACGATCGCTGGCATGTTAGCTCGAAATACTCAAGGTCAATGCAAACGACTTCTCCCGAAAAATTGAAGTTTTTAACTGAAAGGAATCGATTCTCATGCAGGAACAGGCCTTCCAGAATTTAATGTATGACGGTTATTCCATAAAATACGCATTGATGAGAGACTGAGTTGTCAGTGGTACGTTTATAGCTTCTATGAAACATTATTTAGCGATTTATTAAAACTGTCATGACAGACTCGGAATCCCATAGAGGAAGATGTAGCCCAATATACAGATGAGGGTTGGACATCAATATGTGGAACTATGTAGGAGTTTCCAGCACCTGATGTAGACACAGATAGCCTGGTAAATGCAGAAATAAATGAATTGTGTGCATGACATCAGTGTTTTTTTCTCAGCCTATAAAACTCCATTGCATGCTAGTGTAGTTATATACTCTTCATAACGAGCAGTTGGACGAAACATCCACTTCGCAAGAACTTTATGTAAGTGACTGGCCTGAGAATACCACAGAAAAATAGGATGAGAAGAATGGAGCATTACTGTCCGACATCATTAGATTGACAACTGTTGGTCCATCTCATGGCAGGAAGACAAACGTTCTCATGTGTCTTGTAATGCATCCAGATGATGTTCAATTTGAGAACGTATGTATAGTTCAAAAAGCACCATTCCAGGACTAAAAACGAACTATCTGAGAATATACTGAGAGGCACTGGCGGATTACGTATGACTTTCACCAGAAGTGATGATATCCTGCTACCTGAAGGACTAAAACCTGCTACTGAGTTTTCATTTGATGATGTTGCTGTGGAAAAACAAGATCAAATACCAAAATACTTCTGCTTTGGCAGGCATAGAGGAGTTGATGTCTTATACCTACGTCATATTCACTTTAGGATCGCAGAGCAACTGACAAGGGATAGTCAAACAAATGGCTAATTATGTCATTACACATTATGCTATGGTCAAGTTCACGTACGCAGCTACCCACGATTAGCCAGAGGGGGGAAGGCAGAACATTCGTCTGTACATTAACAACACAATTCTGAAGCTCGATGATAATATTAAATGTCACACTACAAGACTTGAAACACTCAAAAAAGTATCTAGGAATTAAATACTTATTCTCAGAGTATTTTGCGGTAAGTCAGCAAGTTAAGTGCAAGGCATCATGCAAGTGAAATTAAGGAAATGAGAGTATATGTAAGTTGTATACTGTTACGATGTCTGTTTATTATATTAAAACATGTCGACAAAATATAAAGTCGTTGAAGTGGTTGAGGATGTCTGGGTGAAGCTATGATTACTGTGGCTAGGGCATCTGGAAAAAGACCCGGCACTCAGAGAAGCGTTTAATCCTGTTACAGCATTTATTGGGAGGCAGTCGAAGGGGAATGACTCTGAAGATTGCTATTGGTGATTTCATTAAATATTACACTGACATTATGATAGATACAACACATGAAGTAAGCAGGGAAAAATTGTATATGCTGGGTACTCACGCTGTAACTTAAACTAATAATGCAATACATATCGTTAGTATAGAATTTGAAAGAACACCTGGTTTACTGAACTTAATATTCCAAAAAATTATAAAACTCGACAGCTATTCATCAAAAGACATAGAAACGTATGGCGAAATATTACGTATGACGGAAGTATGCAAGAAAACAGATGAAATAGGAGCAAAAAATGTAAACAAATTATTAAACTGGTATAATAGTCTGTACCTGTCAGTGGTATTATGCACATTCAGAAAATTAACAACTGTACCCTAATCTATCAACTACGACGACCCCAACGAAATTGTTGAATTGTTGTGACCGCTCACAGAATAAGCTGCAGCTGGGAATACAGCTCATTCGAATGAAATCATTGCGGTAACTTGAGAGCTCTGAGAAAGAAGTAATATCGAATAATTGCGGAGGCAGTTGTTCAAGAGCTCCATAAACCAGCACGCAAGGCATTACCATATAGGCGTACTGTAATTCGGGGTTTGGATGACTCCAAGCAGGCGAATCTTGTAGGTTGAACAATATTCATGAAAGAACAAAAATTTCAGATATATTTTAATGGTCATGGTACATACTGGAAATTTTCTTGGGCCTTAACTGTGACGACAAACGTGAGGAAGTCAGTTGGACAGTTATTTTCCCTACAGATAAGAACCAACAGCATCACAATCTTCAAACTGATCACAGCTCCGTGTTTTATAATAGATATTTCAAGACGGTCGTGAGGCGATATGACACACATATTGAAGACGGTAAGTATTACGGGTTATTTTTACTAAATCACAAAAGCACGAATCTGAGTGCTTCATAAGATTTGCGGTTCTTATAACTGGACTGGTATCCTTCTACAATTCAATGACTGTGTAAATGAACCGTACACCAGAGAATGAAAATGAAAGACATTGACATCCACGATATGGAGTTTCTAAACAGTGTGAACAGTCATATTAAAATGGTAGGTCCGTAGGTTATTTAGTGTGTATTTCAAATCACAAGACTGTGAGTGAGAAATCATACGTACGAAAATAGTCAACAGATATACTTACTGTTTCCAAGGTGCAATAATCAAACCAGAGAACTTACAACTTAAAGGACAGCACCCGTAATGAAATTGACGGTAGATCAGAATAGTTACAGAGAAGTAGTGAACTATAGCAACCAGAATCCGACGCAAACGGAAGACAATGGCCGAGTAGGCCAGGAGGTCGACGGTAAGTCGCCGAAAACCACGGAGAGATAACAACAGTGGCGCACTAACAACGGAGACAAAAAATGGCTCTGAGCACTATGGGACTTAACTTCTGAGGTCATCAGTCCCCTGGGACTTAGAACTACTTAAACCTAACTAACCTAAGGACATCACACACATCCATGCCCGAGGCAGGATTCGAACCTGCGATAGTAGCGGTCGCGCGGTTCAAGACTGTAGCGCCTAGAACCGTTTTTTCTTTTTTAAATCTCATTTTGTTCGTTTTTGTTCGTTGTATCTGCTCGAGGCGGACGTCGCAAGACACCCGTTTCAGTTCGTCGTTGATCCATTAACTCAGTTTTTTTATTACAGAGGGCAGCTAACCCTCTGACCGAACACGCTGAGTTACCGTGCCGGCAAGGCTCGGCCACACCGGCCGGCCAACGAAGACAACACGACAGAATGATGAGCCCAGAGAGTGAACCGAACCGAGAGTCTAGCGGTAGCAACATTAAGATCCAAACAACGCTGAATGCAGGGAACAGTACGAGAGTACAGTCGGAACACCACTGTGGGCCGCGTCCCTGCGCTACTAGCTTTATAACGCGGCCGCGGGCACCCACAGGCTCGCGCATGGGGCGTAGCCCACACCTAGCACTGAGGTGGCGACAGCAGCGCTCGCAAATGTTAGGCTTTCGTCTAGACCCATGCGTTGTGGCAGGCTTTCGAACTCGCCGGGCCAGGATGCTGCATGAACTGGACATCTTTCTCATAGAATGTGTCATAAGCCAACTGTTGAGTGTCTCAGCTTCCCTTTATCACACAACATTTGGGTGAACACTGATGATTTGCTATATAATAGAGTGTGTAAGTCTCAAACAACGTAGTTAGAGTTATTCTCGACTAGTTACCTACAGAAACTTATAGAAAATCAGACACACAGTTCATGTATAAGAATATCTGTGATAAAAATAATTAACCATTATCTGTTTAAAAGACAATTTCATACAACACGTTACAGTTACACTACACACAGATCACTGATTCACAGATTCACTTTTACACACCAACCCATATATATGGGTGGGTGTATATATAGGGTGTAAATTGTATAAGGCGCCAAAATTATACAGATGGCACATCTCGCAATGCTTGACAAAAAAGTCTAGTAACATGTTTGCGTATTTCCTACGGTTGTCCCAGAAAAAGACAGTTCGTCTCAGGATAATGGTTTTGGAAAAGTAGATACTTGGCCGTCCACGTACGTAAGCAATCAGTTCCTGTTATTGCCCGCTGCGCGTATTGACATCGCGAGCGTAAATCGTAAACACATAGACAGCTGCGGCCTGAGTGGCTGCGTCATTGTAATACACAGAGCGACGACAGTAGGCGAGTAACCTGTGCAAATGTTATTGTAACTCTGTTAACTGTTAGGATGGAAAGGAGATTTACTATAGCTGAACTATGCGATATGCATTTAATTTATGGCGAGGCAAAAGGTGTTGCGAGGGCAGCTGTACGAATTTGTCTAGAACGTTTCCCACAACGACGACTTCCTGCGCGAAAGACATTTGCTGCTGTGCACCAAAGGTTTGTGTCATTGTAATTCTCTACTTGTATGCGATTATTATACATTTACATCTTAACAAAGTACAGTAGTTACCTGCACCTTTGTAAATTTTCGTCAGTATGCGAAACGTATCTTCTGTTCTGATATGCTTTCCGTTTTTATTACATCAGGACAGAATACAACTGACGAGTACGTATTTAATTTCCCTAGATTGAGATATACTGGCTCTTTACTGCCCCACGCAGAAGGCAGAGGCCCACAACGCGCCGATCGCACATTGGAAGCTGGGGAAAGAATTCTGGACCACATCCAGGAGGATCCTTCTCAGAATACTAGAAGCATCGCCCGCCACGTGGGTATATCGCACACTGTCATCCATCGCACTTTACAAGAGGAGCGTCTGCGTCCTTACCACATTCAACGCGTACAAGTATTGGAAGAACAAGATTTCCCTCCATGACGTGAATTCTCAGAGTGGTTTTTGTTACACACTGCGCGGCATGATTTTGTCAACAAAATACTCGTCACAGATGAAGCGTGTTTCACCCGCGACGGAATAACTAATTTCCATAACATGCACACGTGAAGTGTACACAATCCTCGCCACGTAGTGGCAACACATTTTCAGCGACGATTTTCCGTAAATGTGTGGGCGGGTATGCTCGATAATTACATTATTGGGCCCTATGTTATACCTGCACGTTTGACTGGTAACTATTACCGAACGTTTCTAGAGGAAACATTGTTTCCAACGTTGTTAGAAGACATTCCGTTAGGCATAGGTCATAACATGTGGTTCCTCCACGATGGTGCTCCACCCCACATTGGTTACAGAGTACGCAGATTTTTGGATAGTCGATTTCCAGGACGATAGATCGGGCGTTAGGGTCCACGTCGATAGCCAGCACGCAGCCCTGATTTAAATCCACTGGATTTTTACTTTTGAGGCCATATGAAGGAACTTGTTTGTGCTGAGCCAGTAAATAATGTGGACGAATTGACGCAGAAGATTTTAGATGCTACCAATACCATAAAGGCCAATGTGCATGTGTGTGAACGAGTGCGACGAAACTGGGTTCGCCGTAATGAAACACGTGTAGAAGCGAATGGTGGTCATATCGAACATTTATTGTAGTATTGGTGTAAGAGGAAACGAAGTAATGAGTTTTCTTTTCGTTACGATGTTGTTGTACAGAAGGAAAATAATGTGAATTTAGTATTCGTTATGGCATTGCCGTAAAAAGGTGAAACAGGTGATTGTCATTAATTCACAACTATCTACTTGGTGATTGATTGAATTTGTACTAATGGAAATACATTATGTTTGATATTAGCTTGCCAGCCAGTGTGGCCGAGCGGTTCTAGGCGCTTCAGTCTGGAACCGCGCGACCGCTACGGTCGCAGGTTCGAATCCTGCCTCGGACATGGAGGTGTGTGATGTCCTTAGGTTAGTTAGGTTTAGGTAGTTCTAAGTTCTAGGGGACTGATGACCTCAGATGTTAAGTCCCATAGTGCTCAGAGCCATTTGACCCATTTTTTGATAATAGCTTGTCATTACTACTACGACCTTCGTTATCGACTTGTTGAGAAACAGACTGGTTGTATTCAATTCACGCAAAGCGAATTACACATTCTTGACAACCCAAAAACCGTTTACATTCCTTTTTTCGGTACCACCTGATTATCACACCACGTCGTTGTACACACGTCTAATGATTTCAATCCTCTGGTCGGCTCGTTGCCTTCTCTGGCCGCCCCGTCATTGTTGGCAATAAGTTCGGTACGCCGTGTACTGTCCGTTGACTACGTAAACAGAAATGCGTATACTATCTAGCCTACGAACACTGGGTTTTAATAATACAAAAATACAGTACATGATACAAGAAAATGTCATTAGACCTTTTTGTAAAGCACACAGAGATGTACCATCTGTATAATTTTGGCGCCTTATACCGTTTACACCATATATATATATATATATATATATATATATATATATATATATATATATTGTCATTAAGCTCTGTGATAAAAAAATTAACCATTATCTGTTTCAATATATATATATATATATATATATATATATATATATATATATATATATTGAAACAGATAATGGTTAATTTTTTTATCACAGAGCTTACAGTCTTTTAAACTGTAAAAGTGTTAACACAGATTTATTACACCCAACACATCGGTGTGCTGAATAATTGATTATAATTATTTCCCTTTATTGAAGTTACGTTATCGAGCAGATGTGTTGATCCACACCAAACAAAAACAACATATGAACATGATCTCCTTTGGTCTCCGAGGTAAAAACCTTAGAGTTCGTATGTACGTATATTTATTATTAGCTCACTGATGTTAATTTCAATTAAGTGTACTTAGTTATAGCTTTTGTCTATAATGGCGCCTATGTGAAAAATAACGTAGTCAACTTTTGTGGCCCATTAGTGCAAAAATTGCATCAGAAAATGAAAATAATGACTGAGATACTTACATACTTTCATAAAAGCATAAACTGAATAAGTTATCTCAATAATATCTGGGCTAGAAGAGCCGTACTTACCAAAAATAGTTGTATTGATCGTAATGGCGGAAAACAGTAGGCTAAAATCGTAACTAATATAACGTTTAGTAACTGTAGGAAATGACACAATTCTTCTATAAATAAAATATGGTTTCAATAGTAAAAAAAAAAAAAAGATTTTGTAATCTGAAAGCGGTTTACACAAATTAACAATTATTTCACTTATTACAGACCGCTTAGTATAGAACATGCCAGTTCAACGGTACTACTCTAAAAGTTACACTATCTTCTCTTTTATCAGACAAATGAAAATTTACTATCCGGCGAACGATCCGGACACTTGGATGATGTCGTCCAGGATACCGAGCAACATACATAGCACACGTCCGTTGGGCATTTTGATCACAATAGCCATACATCAACACGATATCGACCTTTTCCGCAATTCGTAAACGGTCCATTTTAACACGGGTAATGTATCACGAAGCAAATATCGTCCGCACTGGCGGAATGTTACGTGATACCACGTACTTATACGTTTGTGACTATTACAGCACTTTTTGTACTACAAGAATATGTAATAAAAAATGGGAGTTGCTATTTAAAATAAAAAACCCAGTTGATATCCGTTTGACCTATGGCAGCGCCATCTAGCGGGCCAATCATAGCGCCATCTGGTTTCCCCCTTCAAGCTAGGCATGTTTCTTCTTTGTAGTTTCTTCATTTGACGCTTATTTCGTGAGATATTTAGCCCTGTCACTATCAATGGAACACCCTGTATATACGTACGGGCCTCAACTGGAAGCCGAAATGGCGCCTCACAACTCTGCACCGAAAGGAGATGGCGTGCCCGTGACCTAGGTGGCGTTGTGGCATCTCACTGGTCAACGTTCAGCCGCACGTTCAGAATATCTGGTACTCTAGATATTACTCTACACGTTCGGAGAGCTCTCCCAACGTGCTATTCCACGCTATGACGTCAGAAACTCGGCATGCTCAATGCTCAACTTTCGGACGCACGGTGCATGGGCCGACGGCTTTACTGCCCTTGCGAAGATGACGCACACGAGAAAAAATTGTAGGGAGCACAGCATCTCCAACTCCTTGCAGCACAATAAATAGCTTTCCAGCCAATTTACCATCCTGATTAACAGTCGGCATGATTGCCCAGAGCGTAAAGACACTGACGTTAGTTGATCTTGATAGAACTCTGTTTGTACCTCTAATTTCCAGGGTTCCTTTCTCATGAATTTCCTCTTCAAATCCCGATTGGTGGGAGTTGAAAACAAACTCCTTAATGAACGGTGGAATAAGTTTGTTTATCTCATCTACAAAAAATTCGGGCCGATTCTCCAATTTGCTGTGCATCGTCAAGTTGGTCCTTTGCTTGAAATTTCATTATCTTACGTCTTCCATTTCTGTTGCACTGTTTGAAGTGATGCAACCATCCACTGCTTCCCTAGAAGTCACTGTAATCTATGTCGATCACAATTTGATGTGAATAACGTAGTAGGTCACTATCATGAACATCCTGTAAATACTATGGAGCATTCCTGAAACGCGTTTTGTAACTTCCTGGCAGATTAAAACTGTGTACCGGACCGAGACTCGGAGTCAAATGGTTCAAATGGCTCTGAGCACTATGGGACTCAACTGCTGTGGTCATAAGTCCCCTAGAACTTAGAACTACTTAAACCTAACTAACCTAAGGACAGCACACAACACCCAGCCATCACGAGGCAGAGAAAATCCCTGACCCCGCCGGGAATCGAACCCGGGAACCCGGGCGTGGGAAGCGAGAACGCTACCGCACGACCACGAGATGCGGGCACTCGGAGTCGGGACCTTTGCCTTCCGCAGGCAAGTGCTCTACCATCTGAGCTACCCAAGCACGACTCACGACCCGTCCTCGCAGCTCAGGAGTGACTGATAGATTTTGTAACAAATGCGCCTTGTCCTCCCTTGAATATCTATACTTTAACTTTTGCAGTACACGGTCATATTGCTGCGGACTTCTTAGAAATATGTTCATAATTGTTTCCTCGCGATGCTGCGGATGATCTACCATGTACGTAATTATTTTTAGTATCCGCTCTTCGGACAGCGGTTGCCTTGCGTATGCGACACCACACATTCCTCTGACTCATCTTGCAGAAACAATAATATTTCATCTGCCAATTCTTTCTCACGCTGTCAAATTCCGTGGGTTCCTTTCTGACGAAATGTCAACTTCAGTAACTGTTGTTGCAGATATAATGCCATGTTTGCATTGTTTATCATTGCCTTTGCACTGCTTTGTAAAAAAATGGTTCAAATGGCTCTGAGCACTATGGGACTCAACTGCTGAGGTCATTAGTCCCCTAGAACTTAGAACTAGTTAAACCTAACTAACCTAAGGACGTCACAAACATCCATGCCCGAGGCAGGATTCGAACCTGCGACCGTAGCGGTCTTGCGGTTCCAGACTGCAGCGCCTTTAACCGCACGGCCTCTAGGGCCGGCACTGCTTTGTACTAACACCACTAGCACTGTGGCACTGTTGTGAGTTACTCATCGAATAAACAGTTCAACTACGTTCCGTTGCTTCATGCCTTTAGCAGCCAATATTGTGGTTGCATGATGGAAAATATGTGGGACGTCGAATGCCGTCAACATCATTGGTCTTTCGCGGGGTCGCGGTCAAGGAGTTCCTTTTGAGAAGCATGGACTGATGACGAATGACGTCGCACTGTGTTTAGCGATGAATCGTGGTTCTGCACTCTTCTTGGTGAGCATCGTCGGCGCTTATGACGGCAACCTGGGGACACGCCCCATTTTCCTCTTGTTTTGGAGAGGCACTAGTGTTATTCCTGGCATGAAGGAGCTAGCAAACATCGGGTATGGCAATAGCTCACGGCTGGTATTTAGTGACAGAGAGAACTCTGACAGCATAATGGTATGTCACGAACTCTGTGTACTCACGTGTTTACTCCCATGCAACAATATCGTGATGCCATCAAAAATGGTTCAAATGGCTCTGAGCACTATGGGACTCAAATGCTGTGGTCATAAGTCCCCTAGAACTTAGAACTACTTAAACCTAACTAACCTAAGGACAGCACACAACACCCAGCCATCACGAGGCAGAGAAAATCCCTGACCCCGCCGGGAATCGAACCCGGGAACCCGGGCGTGGGAAGCGAGAACGCTACCGCACGACCACGAGATGCGGGCGTGATGCCATCTTTCAACAAGACAATGCTTCACCGTGCAGGTCAAGTGTCTCTATCAACTGTCTGCGTGATGTTGAGGTACTTCTGTGGCAAGCAAGATCTTCTGCTCCGTACCCGACAGTACAATATTGCGCCCTGCCAGCGACGTAATAACACACTATTTTCTTTTTCTATGGAAGTATTAAAATTTAACGTTATAATTTAAGCACTAAGTCAATGAACTGCGTTGGAAGTCAGCGAATATGTACGCCCAGAAAAATGTGAGTAGCGTATCATTATTATCTGAATTTTGTTTTATATAAGAATGCGTGCCGGTGTTTTTTCTCTCCTCTTCTTCTTTTTTAATCGCGCGCCTTTCCGGCACCACCTTACGCTATCATGCTCCTATTTTCTTCCATTTTGTTCAAATGAAATAAGCTTGTATTGCTGTTAGGAATTTATTCAATCATTCCTTCATTATCGTCATTCGTGACTACTGATAGGATCTTATTACGGATACTTTATTCTTTCGCCCCAGAGTTGAGCTAAGATTGTACTTTCCAAGTATTTCACCGATATACGACACAATTCTTTGTTATGTTCAAAACTATGAGAATTATTCACAAAATGCTAGATTTCAGTACAAAGAAACTTATTTTGTCAAATAACAATAGTTTAATTTAACATACAAGTTTAGTTCAATTGAACAAAATGGAAGAAAATCGAGCATGATAGCGTAAGAAGCAGTCGGAAAGGCGTGCGTTTAAAAAAGAAGAAGAGAATAGCAAAAAGACGGGCGCGCATTCTTATATAGAACAAAACACAGATAATAATGATAAACTGCCCACATTATTCTGGATGTACATGTTCGCTGACTTCCAGCGCAGTTCATTGACTTAGTGCTTAAATTATATCGTTAAATCTTAATACTTCGATAGAAAAAGAAAATACACTACTGGCCATTAAAATTGCTACTCCAAGAAGAAATGCAGATGATAAACGGGTATTCATTGGACAAATATATTATACTAGAACTGACATGTGATTACATTTTCACGCAATTTGGGTGCATAGACCCTGAGACCCAGTTCATCAAGAGTAGTGACTGGCGTATTGTGACGAGCCAGTTGCTCGGCCACCATTCACCACACGTTTTCAATTGGTGAGAGATCTGGAGAATGTGCTGGCCAGGGCAGCAGTCGAACATTTTCTGTACCCATAAAGGCCCGTACAGGACCTGCAACATGCGGTCGTGCATTATCCTGCTGAAATGTAGGGTTTCGCAGGCATCGAATGGCGGGTAGAGCCACGGGTCGTAACACATCTGAAATGTAACGTCCACTGTTCAAAGTACCGTCAATGCGAACAAGAGGTGACCGAGACGTGTAACCAATGGCACCCCATACCATCACGCCGGGTGATATGCCAGTATGGCGATGACGAATACCCGCTTCCAATATGCGTTCACCGCGATGTCACCAAACACGGATGCGATTATCATGATGCTGTAAACAGAACCAGGGATCATCTGAAAAAATGACGTTTTGCCATTCGTGCACCCAGGTTCGTCGTTGAGTACACCATCGCAGGCGCTCCTGTCTGTGATGCAACGTCAAGGGTAACCGCAGCCATGGTCTCCGAGCTGATAATGCATGTTGCTGCAAACGTCGTCGAACTGTTCGTGCAGATGGTTGTTGTCTTGCAGACATCCTCATCTGTTGACTCAGGGATCGAGACGTGGCTGTACGATCCGTTACAGCCATGCGGATAAGATGCCTGTCATCTGGACTGCTAGTGATACGATGCCGTTGGGATCCAGCACGGCGTTCCGTATTACCCTCCTGAACCCACCGATTCCATACTCCGCTAACAGTCATTGGATCTCGAACAACGCGAGCAGTAATGCCGCGACACGATAAACCGTAGTCGCGATAGGGTACAATCCGACCTTTATCAAAGCGGAAACGTGATGGTACGCATTTGTTCTCCTTACACGAGGCATCACAACAACGTTTCACCAGGCAACGCCGGTCAACTGCTGTTTCTGTATGAGAAATCGGTTGGAAACTTTCCTCATTTCAGCACGTTGTAGGTTTCACCACCGGCGCCAACCTTGTGTGAATGCTCTGAAAAGCTAATCATTTGGATATCACAGCATCTTCTTCCTGTCTGTTAAATTTCGTGTCTGTAACACGTCATCTTCGTGGTGTAGCAATTTTAATGGCCAATAGTGTAGTATGTTATTATTACGAGGGCAGGGCACAATATTATAGTGGGACCAAATCGAATGTTAGCTCCATTTCATACCCATTATCCATAATATCTATGGACAGTTCGAACGGTTGTGGGTCAGCATGCCTCAGGAGAGGATGCAACGGCGTTATGGCACCCTTCCCAACCGAACCAGTACATGCATCCAGGCCAGGGGGTTGTGCAACGTTAAAATGATAAGTGGGGTCATACTATCAAGTTCTTTGTTAATTTGGCTCGTATTTGCAGTCACTACAGTAATACTACGTACGCTCTCAACCAGTGAAGGTTCATTTCGTTCCCTCCTCCGCTTTTGTCTGCTTCACTTTTTTCTATCAGACAGTGTATTGTTAGAAAAAAGTGTTTATAGCATTTTTATTGTATGCAGGTTCAAAGCAGATTGTTCATGTTTTGTGGTACTTTACAAAACGGTTCCTATTAATTCTCTTGGAGAGTTCAACACTCGTTTAGCCTGTGGATCGTACGGTTTGTAGCAGCTGATGCGTAATGCTTCGTTTACTTTTGGTGTTGGTGCACGTCCCACAATCGCTGCAATGACAGACATTGTAAACCACTTCGAACTGATCCCATGTTCGACATAAATTTTGTTGAAGACTGTGCTGGCACTAACTACAGACGCATCAAGAAAATGTCATATTATGCGGCGACACTCTTTTACTTTCATTGTCACTGTCGAACGTTACTGGCTTACAATCACTGTGTAATTCATTCAGTAGCTAGTTCGCATGTTATTGGCCAAGTTCCCAGTAAACAGATTCCATTGTTCCATCCCTGAGAGGAGAAGATGACTCCGCCCTTACTTGAAAGTGGCTACAGACTGAAAGCACGCGAAATTCTCCTGTTTAGTGTGGTAACTGACCCTTAGTAATACCTTTCAGTACACAACACGCAATTTTGAAGACACACAAACACTTACGACCAGCGGTAGCTGAGGTTCTCTGCACTATATAATCACAAACAAGGAATAAATGAACAGACGGCACAACTGGTAATTTCACAGCCAGGAAACGCGGAAAATATGTGCTGTTACACACCATGTGCAGTAAGTGGGCGCTAATGGTTACAAACTATCAGTAGTTATCACGATTCCTCTGCCTCGACACAGGTAAGCTAGACATTCGACCTAAGGAAGGTGGTTTCGCAAGTAAACACTGGTAAACAAATGGGTAAAGAGACAGATGGTTTGTAAGAATTTTGCAGCCAGAACACGAGAAACGAATTTATATTCGACTAGGGACAGAATGACATTTAATTAGCCCAGGTGAGTCAGCATGAGTGATGTTCGGAGCTGGGAAGCCGATAAAACCGCACCTGTACTTACACGGGAAGCGACAGTCGACACGTAAACGTATTTAGCGCCACCGTTAAGCGATGTGCTTCTGGTACAAAATTAGTGCCACAGTAATCGTATACTTGTGTATCTTGGTACACCAGTCATTGTGACGACTGCGAAGAAGTAACTAGAGATCGTTATCTAAGAAGAGCGGGTCTCTCCACTGCAGTACGAGAACGTCGACGAAAACGTAAGTCGATACCCGCAAGGTCGACGTACCGGTCGTGCATTGACAGCAAACGTGCGGTCACGGCTCTCGTGTCTAACAGCTAACGAGCCGTTCATTGCCGACTGGCGATCGTGTCATTCGGCTCAGCATACCGCTCTCCAATCCGTTGTCAGCTTTAGACTTTGGAGGTGCTACTGCTCACTTAACTCGTTCCATAATTATCATGACAACGATGAGTGCGCCTTTTTTCAAACCTGAAAGTATCGGAGATTGAACATGCGTCCTCCATTTGTCAGTCATACACGGTGAAGGCTGCCATTCCCTCTTGAAATAACCACAAGTGTTCATACGGAATATAACCACTGTGCCTTCAGCCCATTTCTTACATTGGACTAGGTTTTCACACATACTGCACCTTCATTTACCTTTAGTTACACAAGAAATTACAATAATTTCAATATGACAATCAGTCATAAAATGATCTGAGTGTCTGCAGAGACACTGTGAATAAATAGTACTAACAAGAGCCTATGTTTTTGGGTGGAGTCCGTCTTTAGCAAAACACAATTTTGTTTTTTGTCCCAGATATGTTTCACTGCAGTTGCAGCACCATCAGTGGGTTTGTTATTATTATGGCCGATAAACATAAGGATTGGAAATGAGCGTTTGGCGTCATTGGCCGGGAGGCCCCTTGCGGAACAGGTCCGGCCGCCTTGGTGCAGGTCTTATTACATTCGACACCACATTGAGCGACCTGCGACCCGGTTGGGCATGAAATGAGTATGACGACAACACAACACCCAGTCCCTGAGCGGAGAAAATCTCCGACCCAGCCGGGAATCGAACTTGGGCCCGTAGGACGACAATCCGTCACGCTGACCACTCAGCTATCGGGGCGGACAGAACATAAGGAATGAACTTTACTATTTAAAGACATGTAAAATATCAGTTTCTAAATTGTAATTACAGATTTTTGAAGAGCACATAAAATTATGTATTCATACATTCTTACCACATTGTGTGGTTTTCCTGCTTTATTACGTCTTTACAGTGTCTGTTTTTCCTTACATTTTGTCAGCTGCAACTAGCGAAATGCATGAAACAAAAGAATCCCCAAGCACCCACACTGAGCAGCCTACTGAAGCTCCACAACGAGGGCATTCCGATACGCCCCGTTGTCAATTTCAGATGTGCATCCACATATCACTTAACCAGAGATATGCACACGTACTTACAGAAACAATACAAATACACAAATAACACAAGCATACACAACACTGAAGAGCTGATACAAAAAATCAAAGACATCAACGTACCCACAATAGCCACACTCACGTCATTTGACATCATATCCATGTACACCAATACACCCCCCTCCCCCCCCCCACACACACACAAACCATCAACATCATCAAACAACAATTAGAAGAACAGGCAGAAATTCCGAAACCACACATAAAAGAAATAGCTAGCATTTTGAAACTAACCACAGAACAAAAGTATTTCTCATTTGACAATCAGTTCTATTCACAAGAAGACGGGCTTCCAATGGCGTCACCACTCCGTGGACTTCTAGCCAACATTTTTCTTAATCACATTGAAAATAAAATATTTGAAAAAGTAGTAGGACCAGATAATATATTTGTATCGTTATGTAGATAACATCGTATGCCTTCTCGATGAAACACCCAGTCGCAACCAACAACTCCATAGTGTTATGAACAAAGTCCACACAAAAATAAAATTCATCATAGAAACGGAAAAAATAAAACGTTAAATTTTCGTGACCTGACAATATTCAGACATAACAACCAACACCAATTCTCCATATTCAGAAAAGTAACCACCACCAGCACAGCCATTCAAAAACATTCTAATCATCCAATTGCACACAAACTAGCCGGTTTCCAATATGTGCTACACAGACTGAACAAAACTACACTAATTTAAAGCAATTATAAAAATGAATTACAGACAATCAGACAAATAGCTATAGAGACTGGATATGATACAAACACTATAGATAAACTGAATCACAAAATTAAAGCAAAATTTAAAAAAAGACACCCAACACACAAAACCAAAACCCTTCTCACCAACTTACCAACACACGGAACACACAAACGAGCATACATGAACGAGAAACACCCACAACAACAAACAAGTGGTTCACTCTCACCTACAACAGCAAAGCAGCCCACAGTATAGGCAACATACTCAGAAAACAAGGGCTAAGAGTAGCCTACAAGTGGTTCAAATGGTTCTGAGCACTATGGGACGTAACATCTGAGATCATCAGTCCCCTAGAACTTAAAACTACTTAAACCTAAGTAACCTAAGGATCTCACACACATCCATGACCGAGGCAGGATTTGAACCTGCGACCGTAGCGGTCGCGTGGTTCCAGACTGAAGCGCCTAGAAGCGATCGGCCACAGCGGCCAGCGATAGCCTACAGGACAGACAACTCAACACAGAGGAGACTAAGGGCAACCAACACAAGCACAGAGAAACAAAACACATCTGGTATTTACCAACTAACGTGTCAGGACTGCACATCAACTTATATAGGAGAGACAAGCACAAATTTTAATACCAGATACACAGAACACAGAAGAGCATTAAAAAGTAACAGCTGCCATTACACTTTCTTTTTTTTTTTTTTTGCTGAACACCTTATGGACAATAAACACAGCCCAACAGACATCAACACAGATTTGAAAATTCTCAAATACAGCAACAGCCCCTCACAAACACTAATAATTGAAGAAAATTACCAAATACAAAAAGCCATAGTTGAAGGAAAGCAAGTCATAAATGAATACACAGCTCTCTGCAATGGAAGTCTGTTCCCTGCCCTCAAAGAATTATTAGATAAAACCAACCCATAGAACTCCCCCCCCCCCGTCCCTCACACACACACACACACACACAGACACAGACATATATATACACACATATAAAACTGAAGTTAAATCAATATAATTATAATAATAATGATAAATCCTCAAACTTACTCTCTCTCTCTCTCTCTCTCTCTCTGTCTCTCTCTCTCTCTCTCTCTCTCTCTTTCTCTCTCCCTCTCTCTTATCACACACACACACACACACACACGAACACACATAGATATACCTCTGAGAGAGTCAAAACAACCGCCAATGATATCTTCAACTGTTCCACTGTCCACCATCTTGTCTTCACAACTTCAACTGTTCCACTGTCCGCTACCTTGTTTTTACAGCTGGTAAACAGACACACAACCTTTCACATAAATTATTAATTTCAGGCATAGCCATAACAGTTTATAAATCGAAAATTTTAGTAAGTGTTTTGCTACATTAAGTTGTATATAGTTGCAGATGACAAATCATAAAGAAAAATAGACACTGTAAAAACTTAATAAAGCAGGAAAACCACACCATATGATAGGAAGGTATGAATACATAATTTAGAAACTAATATTTTAGGTATATTTAAACAGTAAAGAGCATTCATTATGTTTAATGGCTATTATAATAAAAAACCCACAGATGTTGCTGCAACTGCATTGAAAGATGTCTGGGACAAGAAACAAAATTGTGTTTTGCTAAAGGCGGACCCCACCCAATAACATATGCAATTGTTAAAGCAAATATAGACAAAAAAGCTTCAACCTCAAGATGAGTACTAACATGGGAAACTTTCCCTCGCGACCCCTCAGATTTAGTGGTAAGATGGCCCAGAGGGCAGTCCGTCAAAAAATGAACACAGATCCAGCATGAAAACAGTAAGAAAGTGTACTGAACTGTGAATAAGTTTCAGTGCAGATAATGTCAGTATTGACTCTATTAGCTCTTACAACGGAAAGTACCCATCGCATTCCCCTCAGATTTAGTGGTTAAGTGGGCCAATGGGTAGCCCATCAAAAACTGAACACAGATCAAGGTTTAAAACAGGAAGAAGGTGTACTGAATGGTGAAAAAAGAAGCAAAATAGAAACAGTGAACGGTTCAAGCTCAACATGAGCAACATCGAGTGAAATGTAAAAACTACGGCGTCGTGTTTGTGCGGTCACGGCATGGACTGCAATGCGGGAAATCCGTGTTCAAATCTCCATCGGGCCACATTCTTTTTTTATTTTTTCACAAAATTATTAACTTCCCGACCGGTAACTGACGTATCTGTTCTCCTCTTGTAGTCTTGGTAGTTGCCAGGCTATACATTGGTTATAGAACATGAATCATGTGGTAAGAACATATTACCATCGCAAGTAAATGTGCTGAATAGTGAGAGGAGACGAGATGCCGTATAGGTCTCTCACAGGAATGAAAACAACAAATACACGGGTGTGAACTATGTTGCAATAAAAGAACTGAAGAGTCTAAACATCCAAAATGGCAAGCAAGAGTCATAACATGTGATACCTGTGTAGAACAAAGAGGATGTATGTGCGTCTGGAGGTACATTCATTACACCTCGCTGTTGCACGACAACGCAGACACACGTTTGAATACAAAGAACAGACATGTCAGTGTCTCAACGGACAGTTCATAATTTTGTAGGAAAAAGTGGGGTATGAGGGAGTTTTGAACACGGATTTTCCACTTCGCAGTCCAACACTGTGACCATACAACCACGACGCTGTGGCAATCGAATTTCTCTAGGATGTAGCAGACGTTGAGCTTGGGCCGTCCACTGTTTCTATTTTCCTTCTTTTTTCACCATTCAATACACTTCTTCCTGTTTTAAACCTTGATCTGTGTTCAGTTTTTGATGGGCTACCCATTGGCCCACTTAACCACTAAATCTGAGGGGAATGCGATGGGTACTTTCCGTTGTAAGAGCTACTAGAGTCAATACTGACATTACCTGCACTGAAACTTCCTGGCAGATTAAAACTGTGTGCCGGACCGAGAGTCGAACTCGGAACCTTTGCCTTTCGTGGGCAAATGCTCTACCATCTGAGCTACCCAAGCACGACTCACGCCCCGTCCTCACAGCTTTACTTCTGCCACTATCTCGTCTTCTGCCTTCCAAACGTCACAGAAGCGCACCTTCCAGAACTAGGAGACGAAATACTGGCACAAGTAAAGCTGTGAGGACGGGGAGTGAGTCGTGCTTGGGTAGCTCAGAGGGTGGAGCACAAGCCCGCGAAAGGCAAAGGTCCCGAGTTCGAGTCTCGGTCCGGCACACAGTTTTAATCTGCCAGGAAGTGTCACATCAGCGCACACTCCGCTGCAGAGTGAAAATCTCATTCTGGAAACAACCCCCAGGCTGTGGCTAAGCCATGTATCCGCAATATCCTTTCTTCGAGGAGTGCTACTTCTGCAAGATTCGCAGGAGAGCTTCTTTGAAGTTTGGAAGGTAGGAGACGAGATACTGGAAGAAGTAAAGCTGTGAGGACGGGTCGTGAGTCGTGCTTGGGTAGCTCAGATGGCAGAGCACTAGCCCGCTAAGGGCAAAGTTCCCGAGTTCGAGTCTCGGTCCGACACACAGTTTTAATCTGCCCGGAAATTTCATATCAGCGCACACTACGCTGCAGAGTGAAAATCTCATTGTGGAAATTACCTTCACTACTGCAACTGCTGCCAATAACTGTGATAAACGTAATGACAATAATAACAATAACGATAGAGGCAGATATAAAAGGAATATATGGGTGGGCAAGGTAGATGTTTTGTGATACAGTGAGATCTGGAGAAAGGAAAGTTAAGCAGACTGTACTAGCTAAGAGTACTGGGAAATGAGGAACATCTGGTTGCAATGGAGGATGTACAAGGGTAACGAGTGCGTGTACGGAGAATGGTAGTCATTATTGCTGCTTCAGTAGATATGTCATTAGCTGCCTTCTGAAGCTGGAGATATTCAGTTCTCTAATGTAAAGCTGGAAGTTATTACAGTATGATTTCTGCTGCTGAGAAGGACTTAGAGAAAGTGGTAAAAATTGGAAAATTGTGGTAAGGACTGTGGAAACAAACTGCTGAGGTCATCGGTTCCTAGGCTTATGCACTACTTAATCTAACTTAAACTAACTTACGCTAAGGACAACACACACACCTATGCCCGAGACAGGACTCGAACCTCCGACGAACCGTGACAAGAGAGAAAGTGGCAGAGCGATGGAGTGGGGCATAAATGATTTCGCGCTGATGGGAACGGATGTTTGTGCCATGTTGTTCAGACAAGAGCGTTAAGGTCGAGGACAGATATGAGGGACACAGTACGTTGATAAGACAGCAATGAAGACAAAGCATATGGAAATCTCTGTGCTTGTCTGCACGCAGCCAGGACAGCTGCGCATATGATGGCGAAATATGACCAAAAAGTCGAGCATCACAGATATAAGTAACATAGGCACTCATAACGAGTTCCAGGCTCCGTGAGCTTTCCTGGGAAAGACCTTGCGGGATAATACAGCTATAATCAATCATTCGAAGTATAAGTGTTTGTACAGGTTTTTTTTTCAGGTCGTGAAGGAAGGGCTCATTATATTTTTGTAGGGGATGGAGAGACGCTGAAGCCTTTTTGAACACTGCAGTTACTTGCTCACACCAATTTATGTTTTCATCTATTATTGTTCCTAGGCTCTTTACCGAGGGAGAGAAGTTGATATTTCTGCCATTTAGGGTTATATGCACCCAAACAGTACTATGACTCACGGGTAACGCGACCTGATTGTTGACTAATAATAAGAAGGTGGCAAAGCTCCTGCAGCGGCAATAACAGGGGAGAGTTTCTAGTCTGTTACACCACTTGAACGTAGAACATGTGGTGGAATGTGTAGTGGAAACGTTGTAGGTCCAAGTATCTCCAGTAACGTATCTTACTGGCAGTTACCTATCATTGGCTAATAAACTGAGAACATAGTTCCTATTGCAGAAAGTTATTAATTGGAGATTCAGCGTCTCTGTTGTCAATCTGAGGGAGCACGCATGTGCAAGGTGACCCCTATGCGAAATGTAGCGTATGTTCAGTAGATACGTTCTCCCATGGGGCCAAGCTTTGAAGTTCCAACGTGGAAACGGTTACACATGGTATAAAGGGAAAAACAGGAATAGCGGTGTAAATTTTCCTAGACAAATAAAACTGAAATCGCATATAATTTCATTTCAACACTGATGGCTCTGAATACCCAGACGAAACGGACTGTCTTTAAATCTCTTCAGTATGGTACCTTAAAACCACGCCATAAATTAACACTTCAGAGTTCACACAGCATCATTGAATGTTGAAAGAACTGCCTTGAATCATTTGAGGTTACAGATTCCTGTTACTGAAATAGATTCCGACCACCACATATTGTAAAGCAAAACACGAGCATGAACGAAGACCCACATTTAGCAAGCGAAATGTCAATATGAATAGCAATGCAAAATGGTGAGGTCTATATCAGAACCGAGTAGTATTACTAAGCTGACTCGTATGAAAACAACTGCAATGCGTACAGCTACATGCGTCTCGCAATTGACATGGAAGTGTGCTGCTCAGAAGCTTCCATCTTACACACAAAACAAAATGTCTTACTTATTGCATATTACCATCGTGCTCCACACGTGGAAGACGGCACGAGAAGTGCCGAATCCTTAGCGGTTCAAACAGCATGCTGGAACCAACCGAATTCATACGCGCCTTGCGTGTCCATTGGCCGAATCAGGTCAAAGTTTTAAGGGACACGTGAAGAGATCCCCACTTCTCCGCATTTGGCACACATGCATAGCGTAAGCGGTCAAGTCGACACCTCAACAGGCTTTCTGCTACCAACAAGTGACTAGTATCATGCATGTTGCAGACTTACATTACTGGCCATTAAAATTGCTACACCAAGAAGAAATGCAGATGATAAACGGTCATTGGACAAATATATTATACTACAACTGACATGTGATTACATTTTCACGCAATTTGGGTGCATAGATCGTGAGAAATCAGTACCCAGAACAACAACCTCCGGCCGTAATAACGGCCTTGATACGCCTGGGCATAGAGTCAAACAGAGCTTGGATGGCGTGTACAGGTACAGCTGCCCACGCAGCTTCAACACGATACCACAGTTCATCAAGAGTAGTGACTGGCGTGTTCTGACGAGCCAGTTTCTCGGCCACCATTGACCAGACGTCTTCAATTGGTAAGAGATCTGGAGAATATGCTGGCCAGGGCAGCAGTCGAACATTTATAAAGGCCCGTACAGGACCTACAACGTGCGGTCGTGCACTATCCTGCTGAAATGTAGGGTTTCGCAGGGATCGAATGGAGGGTAGAGCCACGCGTCGTAACACATCTGAAATGTACCGTCCACTGTTCAAAGTACCGTCAATGCGAACAAGAGGTGACCGAGACGTGTAACCAATGGCACCACATACCATCACGCCGGGTGATACGTCAGTATGGCGATGACGAATACACGCTTCCAACGTGCGTTCACCACGATGTCGCCAAACACGGAGGCGAACATCATGATGCTGCTGTAAACAGAAATTGGATTCATCCGAAAAAATGACGTTTTTCCATTCGTGCACCCAGGTTCGTCGTTGAGTACACCATCGGAGGCCCTCCTGTCTGTGCCGGCCGGAGTGGCCGTGCGGTTCTAGGCGCTACAATCTGGAGCCGGGCGACCGCTACGGTCGCAGGTTCGAATCCTGCCTCGGGCATGGATGTGCGTGATGTCCTTAGGTTAGTTAGGTTTAATTAGTTCTAAGTTCTAGGCGACTGATGACCTCGGAAGTTAAGTCGCATAGTGCTCCGAGCCATTTGAACCATTTGAGCGTCAAGGGTAACCGTAGCCATGGTGTCCGAGCTGATAGTCCATGCTGCTGCAAACGTCGTCGAACTGTTCGTGCAGATGGCTGATAACTTGCAAACGTCCCCATCTGTTGACTCAGGGATCGAGACGTGTCTGCACGATCCGTTACAGCCGTGCGGATAGGATGCGTGTCATCTGGACTGCTAGTGATACGAGGTCGTTGGGATCCAGCACGGCGTTCCGTATTACCCTCCTGAACCCACCGATTCCATATTCCGCTAACAGTCATTGGATCTCGATCAACGCGAGCAGCAATGTCGCGATACAATAAACCGCAATCGCAATAAGCTACAATCCGACATTTATTAAAATCAGAAACGTGATGGTACGCATTACTTCTCCTTACACAATGCATCACAACAGCGTTTCACCAGGCAACGCCGGTCAACTGCTGTTTGTGTATGAGAAATCGCTTGGAATCTTTCCTCATGTCAGCACGTTGTAGGTGTCGCCACCGGCGTCAACCTGGTGTGAATGCTCTGAAAAGCTAATCATTTGCATATCACAGCATCTTCATCCTGTCGGTTAAATTTCGCGTCTGTAGCACGTCATCTTCGTGGTGTAGCCATTTTAATGGACAGTAGTCTATGATACACGAAAAGGCGCTCGTAATGAACGGCTGACGTTCAACGGTTACCGCTTAGCTATGAAGTCAGACTCTTTCATACCCCTGCTTGTGATTTCTATCTGTGTGTTTCTGACTAGGAAAAAGTTTACAGCCCTCTAATTCCAGCAATGGAACCAGCATTCAGAAGTGGTGCTACTCGCGTCTACCGAGATTGTACAACCCATTTGTTTGACAGTACTTGGCAAGATTGTGACTATCACGTGCCACATCGTGTTAGATTTCAACATAAAGCGCACCTCATGACGGTGCAAAGGACTCTATTCTTATGTAAGTCTAAATCCACGGTTACGTACTTCTACTTCACGGTACAGGATATTTCGTGCTTCATTACCATTACCTCTCCCCTCCTGTTACATGGGAAGAATATTAAGGGAATGTAATTCATCCAATAAAGAAGTGGCTTAGAAGGTGCTTCCTCTGCCGATTGCTGAGTATTGTTCATCAATCTGGCATGCTTACTAGGTAGGACTGATAGAAGAGATAGAGAATGTCCAATGAAGAGCGGCGCGTTTTGTCACAGTAGCCTTTAGTCGGCGCAAGAGCGTTACAAGTATGCTCAACAAACTCCAGTGGCAAAAGTTACAAAGGAGGCGTTTTGAAGCATGGTGAGGTTTGCTATTGAAATTCCGAGAAGGTGCTTTCCAGGAGGAGCCGGTCAACATACATCTCGCGTAATGACCACAACCAGAATCTTCGAGAAATTAGAGCTAATACTAAGGCTTATCGACAATCATTCACCCGACGCACCATTGACATTGGAACTTAATATCTTTTACATTAACGAGCCCTTCCGAGATGCTCGTTTACAAATGCTGAGCCATAAAAATCTGTCCTTTGTCGTAGTCACTTCTATCACTGGATTTCGCCATTTTCGGTCCGTTTCGACGCTAACCTGGTTCCCATTTGCATCTTTTCTGCTTATGCAGCTTGTCCGGGAGGGCACCAGGCGACGCGCAACCTCCCGATGGGCAGTGGTCGTAATGTTTTGGCTCATTCGTGTGTCTCTGCCACTGACAGACGAAGAAACACTGATGCAAGAGACTATGGCCATCGCTGGTTTAGCGGCTCAGCCACAAGCAGTGGTAGCCCTGTCATCTGACCAACGACTACGCAAGTCGGCGGCGTGGGGAACTTCGACGGGTTCCCGGGTTCGATTCCCGGCGGGGTCAGGGATTTTCTCTACCTCGTGATGACTGGGTGTTGAGTGGTGTCCATAGGTTAGTTAGGTTTAAGTAGTTCTAAGTTCTAGGGGACTGATGTCCATTGATGTTAAGTCCCATAGTGCTCAGAGCCATTTGAACCATTTGGGAACTTCGAAAACAGCAGCGCAGTCGGAAAGTAGTTGTCTTCAGGTAGCCACCTCAAACAGGTCAACGCCACCGACTCCTCACTGCAATTCCCATTGGATTCATTTTACGACATTACCACGCTACGCTAATTTCTGCTGAAGTTTCCCTCTCGCTTTGTTGTATTGTCGCTGGCCTTTGATTCCGACAGCAATTCTCAACAACAGTTTGTAGACTATGAAATGTTTCCTCGGGATATTTCGGCCACCATGGTTTTTATCGTAAGAGCTACTCTGAAGCAGCTCATATTATTAAGTGTTCCTGATTACGTATTGTGATAGACGCTGAACTTCGGAAACTTCAAACAGTAGTTCCTTCCACTTCGCTTATTTCCTTGTCGATTATAATTTTTCCAATATATAAGGATACGGCGATTGAAGGTGTATAATCTTTCGATAACCAATGAGTATTGTAACCATGAAACCGTTTATATATTTGCTGCAGGCTACAGTAGAATGGGTACCCACTCAAAACAAACCTGTGCTCCATCTGTTCCACTACAGTAATAGTAAAACTGTAAAACTATCGTGTCTGTCTGTCTGTTTGTTTGTTTCAACACGTTGATCTCCAAAAGTACTAGACGAATTTTCATAGGGATTTAACAGGTAACTTGAGTGCAGCTTGGGGCAACATATAGGATTTATTTAATCAAAATCAGAACACCGAAAAAAGATACTGTTAATTTAAAGTTTTATCTAAAATCTTCGGCTCATCTTAGTGGTACGGATGTTTAATCATCACGGCATAACAAATCTAAGAACCAAATAACTGTCCTGTTAGTTTCATAGTACACCAAAGAACCAGTAGATGGTGCTATTACTCCTTATAGCTCAGTGTTAGATGTATGTTCGGAAGTTTACGTTAGTGACAGAATTAAGCGCCGCAGTCTTGTCTTTACAAATAGAAAATAAGACTGAATTTAGGTGGCTAGGAGGTGCAGATGTTTTGATTTCTGTTTATGTATTAAAAACTTAACGACACTGCTTTGATTATTTCGATAGGTTTTATTTTCATTGTCTGCTAGGAAAGACGAATTCATAAAGTTTGCTCTGTGGTTACATTTTATTCTATTTTGTTTATGAATAAATGGAAATGCCTAGAAAACGGTCGAGTCTGTCTGTATACACAGGAGCGGCAAAAGACTGAAGACCATGCACTCACCAGAATTAGATGGAGGTCGTGAGGCGAGACTTGCCTGCAGCTTGCCAACATTAGATGTTAGCTCGCTCTCCGGGAGCTGCTTCCGAAAGCGGGAAACAAAAGAACTCTGACAGCGTCCCCTTATGTGCGATATCTATCAATGACATCATAAAGAGCAGTACGACTTGTAAATCAAAATAAACAGAGCACAACATGTTTGCCAATTTCACACAAGTGGGACCTCCTGCTAGATAACTATACAATGTGCTTCAAAAATAAAAGGCATACTTTCGGTTCTGTATTCCTCACATGTAAACAATAAGAAAAGTTTGTTACAACATATGTTCCGAATTCTCTGATTTCTGAGTTAAAAACTGAGATATTCTCTAGAACAATTTTCTTCCTGCTGGTGCTTAACTGGACGGATAATTCCGAGGTGATGGATGCACTGAGGGTCGTTTTTCACGTCCCATTTCATTACAAAGTGCGGTTCTCCTTCAATATGGTAGCCTGTATCGCTGGTGTTCGGTTATCTGGACTACATGTATTTGTAAACAGACGTATGGGGCAGATGAATACAAACAATCTGGAAAACGCTGTACCTAACGTTTTTCAAGACACTTCACTAATCATTCGTCAACAAGCTGACCTCTGGCCCAGTTGTTTTGCCTCCATGCCCACCTGATTCGAACCCTATCGATTTTTACTTGTCGTGCAATTTAAAATCACTTGTTTGTTCGTCTCAAGTGCCAGACTTAGAATCATTTGAGAATCAAGTAGCGTTAGTTTGTGAGGAAATACGTAATACTCAAGGAATCTGGGTCGTAATCGTAGGGCCATCAGGCGTCGATGTGAGCCCTCTATTGAAACAGGAGATGGACATTTTGAACACCTTATGCGTTGGCAACTGCTTGAGGGAAAGAAAACGTTCCCCTCAGTGTCACTGTTTTGAAGGCGATAACTCTAAAACCAACTATCTGTGGGTGCATGATGTAATGAACCTTTCTATTGACTACAAATGGGAAATAAACACCTGAAATGACGCCCTCTGTTTTTGGAACATTTTGTATTTCCCTTAGTTTACGTCCACATCTTTAAACGGAAATACTTTTGGTTATGTTTGAATGATGTTTCCGCCATTTGACTGCACAAGCTCTTTTATTTTATATTACTATCATTATTTCGGCCTTAAGTCATTGTCAAGTAGAACGATAATTAGATTTTTGAAAGTGCATCAAGATCTACTGAACTGGGTGTCTCAGCATGTAGATTAGTACAAAATGACATAAATGTATGTCAGACAGGTAGCAAAAATGTTTTCCAACCGTAAAATCCTACAAAATGGTCGAGTCTTTCTGAATATATCAGAACAACAAAAGACTGAGGATCGCGCAGTCCCAAGAAGTCGATGAAGGTTGCGAGGCGTGACTTGGCTGCAGCTCGGAAACATCAGGCTTTAACTCGCTCTGCGTAAGCTGCTTTGCGTTGCCTTATGGTTGGAAAACATGTTTACTACCTGTCTACCATGTATGTTTCTGTGATTTTGTACTTATCTACATACTGGGACAGCCAGTCCAATAAATGGTGACAATTACTTCATATAATCAAAGTCTAAATGTACCCAACATTGTTGTACTCGATAATGACTTACGGTCTAAATCATGATAGTAATGTAAAATAAAGAAGTTTGCACAGTCAGATAGCAGAAATATCAATCAAACATTATTACATGGTTGTGGCCTAAATTACGATAAGATTTTTGGTTATGCTTTACTGTGACTGTTATTGATATCGAAAGAAACAAGAAAATACTGGTACCAGTCAAAACACATAAATGCCGTATTCATCCCACATGAATCTGTGTTGTGATGGAGAATTAAACCTGTAAAGCGCGTCGTGGAAATAAGTAAATAGTCACTATTGGATTGGTGCATAAGTTCATAGCGTTTTTACATAACACATCAGACACACATAACATAGATTTTAGTCATCAATAATATGTTTTCCTTCACTGTTTACGACAGTCTGTTAATGCTGGCGTAACTTCTCCATTTCGCGACTGTAGAAATCACGTGGTTTTGAATCGAAGAACTCGTCAAGACATGTTTGGAGCGCATTTTCATTCGGAAAGGAAGTTCGTTCAAGGTCGTTCGATAGAGAGCGGAAAAGGTGAAAATCTGAGAGCGAGAGATCTACATGTACATCTACATGGCTACTCTGCAAATCACATTTAAGTGCCTCGTAGAGGGTTCATCGAACCACCTTCACAATTCTCTGTTATTCCAATCTCGTATAGCACGCGGAAAGAATGAACACCCATGTCTTTCCGTACGAGTTTTGATTTCCCTTATTTTATCGTGGTGATCGCTCCTCCCTATGTATGTCGGTGTCAACAAAATATTTTCGCATTCGGAGGAGAAACTTGGTGATTGGAATTTCGTGAGAAGATTCCGTCGCAACGAAAAACGATTTTCTTTTAACCATTTCCAGCCCAAATCCTGTATCATTTCTGTGACACTCTCTTCCATATTTTGCGATAATACAAAACGTACTGCCTTTCTTTGACCTTTTTCGATGTACTCCGTCAGTCCTATCTGGTAAGGATCCCACAACGCGCAGTAGTATTCTAAAAGAGGGCGGACGAGCGTAGTATACGCAGTCTTCTTAGTAGGTCTGTTATATTTTCTAAGTGTCCTGCCAATAAAACGCAGTCTTTGGCTAGCCTTTCCCACAACATTTTCTATGAGTTCCTTCCAATTTAAGTTGTTCGTAATTGTAATACCTAGATATTTAGTTGATTTACGGCACTTAAGATTATACTGATTTATGGTGTAACGGAAGTTTAACGAGTTCCTTTTAGCATTCATGTGAATGACCTCACACTTTTCGTCATTCAGCGTCAACTGCCACTTTTCGCACTATTCAGATATTTTTTCTAAATCGTTTTGCCGTTTGTTTTGATCTTCTGAAAATGATTCAAATGGCTCTGAGTACTATGGGACTTAACATCTGAGGTCATCGGACCCCTAGAACTTAGAACTACTTAAGCCTAACTAACCTAAGGACATCACACACATCCATGCCCGAGGCAGGATTCGAACCTGCGACCGTAGCAGTCGCGCGGTTCCGGACTGAAGCGCCTAGAACCGCTCGGCCACACCAGCCGGCTTGATCTTCTGATGGGTTTATTAGTCGATAAACGACAGCGTCATCTGCAAACACCCGAAGACGGTTGCTCCAATTGTCTCCCAAATCGTTTATATAGATAAGGAACAGCGAAGGGCCTATAACACTACCTTGGGGAACACCAGAAATCAGTTCCGTTTTACTCGATGACTTTTCGTCAGTTACTACGAACTGTGTGACCTCTTTGACAGGAAATCACAAATCCAGTCACATAACTGAGACGATATTCCATAAGCACGCAATTTCAATACGAGCCGCTTGTGTGGTACAGTGTCAAAAGCCTTCCGGAAATCCAGAAATACGGAATATCGATCTGAAATCCCTTGTCAATAGCACTCAACACTTCATGTGAATAAAAAGGTAGTTGTGTTTCGCAGGAACAATGTTTTCTAAACCCATGTTGGCTAAACCCATGAACAAGGTGAATGCAGAATGACTTCCCAACCCAACTCCTGTATAGTGCAATTTGTCAGTGTAGCAGAATGCGGGCGGGCGTTATCGTGGAGTAGCATCACGTGACGCAGTTTTGATGGTCGTCGTTCTTGGACTGTGCTCCAAGACGTCTCAGTTGTTGACAAGAAATGTCAACAGTGATGGTTACACCTCGAGCAAGTGTGGCGTTCGCTGTGTTATACGGTGGTTTGGTATTTTATTAATTTGTAAATGAAAACGATAATCTTATTTTATTACACTGAGTAATTACAAAATAATTTTTCTCCCGGCTAAAGATTTGGTCAAGTTGCTAAATAACTCTAAGTTAACGTCGTGTTAAAGTGTTGTCTGTGTTGTGGGTTGGCAAGAGAGCCAACACCGGTATGGGAGGAAGCCGAAAGGCACGCGTTTTAGCTCACACAGGCTGGCGTGAGGTCTGGAACAGGACAAGGAATTAGACTTTAGCAAAAAAGGAAGTAGCTGTTGGAATACTTAACTTTAATCCATAAATGGTGAACGTGGCCCTTGACGGTACATGTTTTACAGTATCAATAGTAACTGGTAATGGCGCCTTGCTAGGCCGTAGCAAATGACGTAGCTGAAGGCTATGCTAACTATCGTCTCGGCAAATGACAGCGTATTTTGTCAGTGAACCATCGCTAGCAAAGTCGGTTGTACCACTGAGGCGAGTGCTAGGAAGTCTCTCTAGACCTGCCGTGTGGCGGCGCTCGGTCTGCAATCACTGATAGTGGCGACACGCGGGTCCGACGTATACTAACGGACCGCGGCCGATTTAAAGGCCACCACCTAGCAAGTGTGGTGTCTGGCGGTGACACCACAGTCTGTAAGTTGTGTAAGTGTCACTAAATCACAGTTCATACAACATATTCTATACAACTATTGATAATTATGGAAACAGTTCTCTTCAGCAAAATGATAATTAAAACCACCGAATATCAGCCGCGCACAACACTGACGTATGTTACCTGGAACAATATTCTTTGCAACTCGTGCTTAATTAATTTCGGCTCCATACATTAGCTATGTATGGAGCTAGTATATAGAGGGTCTATACAAGGGCGATGTACTTGAGGACAATATTATGGAAATGGAAGAGGATGTAGATGAAGATGAAATGGGAGATACGATACTGCGTGAAGAGTTTGACAGAGCACTGAAAGACCTGAGTCGAAACAAGGCCCCCGGAGTAGACAACATTCCATTGGAACTACTGACGGCCTTGGGAGAGCCAGTCCTGACAAAACTCTACCATCTGGTGAGCAAGATGTATGAGACAGGTGAAATACCCTCAGACTTCAAGACGAATATAATAATTCCAATCCCAAAGAAAGCAGGTGTTGACAGATGTGAAAATTACCGAACAATCAGTTTAATAAGCCACAGCTGCAAAATACTAACACGAATTCTTACAGACGAATGGAAAAACTGGTAGAAGCCAACCTCGGGGAAGATCAGTTTGGATTCCGTAGAAATACTGGAACACGTGAGGCAATACTGACCTTACGACTTATCTTAGAAGAAAGATTAAGGAAAGGCAAACCTACGTTTCTAGCATTTGTAGACTTAGAGAAAGCTTTTGACAATGTTGACTGGAATACTCTCTTTCAAATTCTAAAGGTGGCAGGGGTAAAATACAGGGAGCGAAAGGCTATTTACAATTTGTACAGAAACCAGATGGCAGTTATAAGAGTTGAGGGACATGAAAGGGAAGCAGCGGTGGGTAAGGGAGTAAGACAGGGTTGTAGCCTCTCCCCGATGTTATTCAATCTGTATATTGAGCAAGCAGTAAAGGAAACAAAAGAAAATTTCGGAGTAGGTATTAAAATCCATGGAGAAGAAATAAAAACTTTGAGGTTTGCCGATGACATTGTAATTCTGTCAGAGACAGCAAATGACTTGGAAGAGCATTTGAACGGAATGGATGGTATCTTGAAGGGAGGATATAAGATGAACATCAACAAAAGCAAAACGAGGATAATGGAATGTAGTGGAATTAAGTCGGGTGATGCTGAGGGAATTAGATTAGGAAACGAGACACTTAAAGTAGTGAAGGAGTTTTGCTATTTGGGGAGCAAAATAACTGATGATGGTCGAAGTAGAGAGGATATAAAATGTAGACTGGCAATGGCAAGGAAAGCGTTTCTGAAGAAGAGAAATTTGTTAACATCGAGTATAGATTTAAGTGTCAGGAAGTCATTTCTGAAAGTATTTGTATGGAGAGTAGCCATGTATGGAAGTGAAACATGGAAGGTAAATAGTTTGGACAAGAAGAGAATAGAAGCTTTCGAAATGTGGTGCTACAGAAGAATGCTGAAGATTAGATGGGTAGATCACATAACTAATGAGGAAGTATTGAATAGGATTGGGAGAAGAGAAGTTTGTGGCACAACTTGACCAGAAGAAGAGATCGGTTGGTAGGACATGTTCTGAGGCATCAAGGGATCACCAATTTAGTATTGGAGGGCAGCGTGGAGGGTAAAAATCGTAGGGGGAGACCAAGAGATGAATACACTAAGCAGATTCTGAAGGATGTAGGTTGCAGTAGGTACTGGGAATTGAAGAAGCTTGCACAGGATAGAGTAGCATGGAGAGCTGCGTCAAACCAGTCTCAGGACTGAAGACCACAACAACAACAACAACAACATTAGCTAGAAAAGTTTGTTATAAGGATCGTGCTATGAGCACTGATTTTAAAGAATCAATCTGATTCGAATAATTTTCATTAAAATGAATTCGGGACCACCGGTGCACATTTATTTTTAGACATTTGCATTACCTTCGGCATTTATGTCTGCAGAGTTACGTAATTTGAATTTGCCGCTGAGATAATTGCTAAGATGGCGGCAGACAATTGATAGAGACTTTCTATTGTTAGAGCAAATAGGATAAGTATTTGAAATGCTTACTTTTTTTACTTTCGTATTGTGCACTATTTAGACATCATCAAGGATTTGATTTTTTTCTAAGGAAAAAATGGCTCTGAGCACTATCCGACCTAACTTCTCAGGTCATCCGTCGCCTAGAACTTAGAACTAATTAAACCTAACTAACCTAAGGACATCACACACATCCATGCCCGAGGCAGGATTCGAACCTGCGACCGTAGCGGTCGCTCGGCTCCAGACTGTAGCGCCTAGAACCGCACGGCCACTCCGGCCGGCTTCTAAGGAAAACATAGACAAAAAAACGCGATACAAATCGCTATCAATGGCTGCACTCCTTGCAGCGGGAAGAAATAATTAACACGGATAATGCTTACTGAGAGAGGAATTAAAGTTACAAATAATTATTCACTCATATTTATAGTAATAATGAACTCTATTCTCAAGTAATAGTTAACAAATAATTACAATTTCTTAACAGACCTCAGTTTGATATGCGTCTTGCGTCCTGAACCTACAAAAGCCAACCAACAAAACGTAAAAACAAAGGAAGACAAACGCAGATCATAAAAGGAATTTACAATTACCATTGTCTTTGTATGATACACATCGATATGTCCAATTACATCATAAAATATTAATTAAATAATTAATATTATCAACGTTTCCACTATTTTCTCATGTCGAATAGGTAAGGTTTTTTAACTGTTGTTGTTGTGGTCTTCAGTCCTGAGATTGGTTTGATGCAGCTCTCCATGCTACTCTATCCTGTGCAAGCTTCTTCATCTCCCAATATCTACTGCAACCTACATCCTTCTGAATCTGCTTAGTGTATTCATCTCTTGGTCTCCCTCTACGATTTTTACCCTTCACACTGCCCTCCAATGCTAAATTTGTGATCCCTTGATGCCTCAGAACATGTCCTACCAACCGATCCCTTCTTCTAGTCAAGTTGTGCCACAAACTTCTCTTCTCCCCAATCCTATTCAATACCTCCTCATTAGTTACGTGATCTACCCACCTTATCTTCAGCATTCTTCTGTAGCACCACATTTCGAAAGCTTCTATTCTCTTCTTGTCCAAACTAGTTATCGTCCATGTTTCACTTCCATACATGGCTACACTCCATACAAATACTTTCAGAAACGACTTCCTGACACTTAAATCTATACTCAATGTTAACAAATTCCTCTTCTTGAGAAACGCTTTCCTTGCCATTGCCAGTCTACATTTTATATCCTCTCTACTTCGACCATCATCGGTTATTTTACTCCCTAAATAGCAAAACTCCTTTACTACTTTAAGTGTCTCATTTCCTAATCTAATTCCCTCAGCATCACCCGACTTAATTCGACTACATTCCATTATCCTCGTTTTGCTTTTGTTGATGTTCATCTTATATCCTCCTTTCAAGAAACTTTCCATTCCATTCAACTGTTCTTCCAAGTCCTTTGCTGTCTCTGACAGAATTACAATGTCATCGGCGAACCTCAAAGTTTTTACTTCTTCTCCATGAATTTTAATACCTACTCCGAATTTTTCTTTTGTTTCCTTTACTGCTTGCTCAATATACAGATTGAATAACATCGGGGAGAGGCTACAACCCTGTCTTACTCCTTTCCCAACCACTGCTTCCCTTTCATGCCCCTCGACTCTTATAATTGCCATCTGGTTTCTGTACAAACTGTAAATAGCCTTTCGCTCCCTGTATTTTACCCCTGCCACCTTCAGAATTTGAAAGAGAGTATTCCAGTTAACATTGTCAAAAGCTTTCTCTAAGTCTACAAATGCTAGAAACGTAGGTTTGCCTTTTCTTAATCTTTCTTCTAAGATAAGTCGTAAGGTCAGTATTGCCTCACGTGTTCCAACATTTCTACGGAATCCAAACTGATCTTCCCCGAGGTCGGCTTCTACCAGTTTTTCCATTCGTCTGTAAAGAATTCGCGTTAGTATTTTGCAGCTGTGACTTATTAAACTGATAGTTCGGTAATTTTCACATCTGTCAACACCTGCTTTCTTTGGGATTGGAATTATTATATTCTTCTTGAAGTCTGAGGGTATTTCGCCTGTCTCATACATCGTACTCACCAGATGGTAGAGTTTTGTCATGACTGGCTCTCCCGAGGCCATCAGTAGTTCAAATGGAATGTTGTCTACTCCCGGGGCCTTGTTTCGACTCAGGTCTTTCAGTGCTCTGTCAAACTCTTCACGCAGTATCTTATCTCCCATTTCGTCTTCATCTACATCCTCTTCCATTTCCATAATATTGTCCTCAAGTACATCGCCCTTGTATAAACCCTCTATATACTCCTTCCACCTTTCTGCCTTCCCTTCTTTGCTCAGAACTGGGTTTCCATCTGAGCTCTTGATGTTCATACAAGTGGTTCTCTTATCTCCAAAGGTCTCTTTAATTTTCCTGTAGGCACTATCTATCTTACCCCTAGTGAAATAAGCCTCTACATCCTTACATTTGTCCTCTAGCCATCCCTGCTTAGCCATTTTGCACTTCCTCTCGATCTCATTTTTGAGACGTTTGTATTCCTTTTTGCCTGCTTCATTTACTGCATTTTTATATTTTCTCCTTTCATCAATTAAATTCAATATTTCTTCTGTTACCCAAGGATTTCTATTAGCCCTCGTCTTTTTACCTACTTGATCCTCTGCTGCCTTCACTACTTCATCCCTCAGAGCTACCCATTCTTCTTCTACTGTATTTCTTTCCCCCATTCCTGTCAATTGTTCCCTTATGCTCTCCCTGAAACTCTCTACAACCTCTGGTTCTTTCAGTTTATCCAGGTCCCATCTCCTTAAATTCCCACCTTTTTGCAGTTTCTTCAGTTTCAATCTGCAGTTCATAACCAATAGATTGTGGTCAGAATCCACATCTGCCCCAGGAAATGTCTTACAATTTAAAACCTGGTTCCTAAATCTCTGTCTTACCATTATATAATCTATCTGATACCTTTTAGTATCTCCAGGATTCTTCCAGGTATACAACCTTATTTTATGATTCTTGAACCAAGTGTTGGCTAAGATTAAGTTATGCTCTGTGCAAAATTCTACAAGGCGGCTTCTTCTTTCATTCCTTCCCCCAAATCCATATTCACCTACTATGTTTCCTTCTCTCCCTTTTCCTACTGACGAAATCCAGTCACCCATGACTATTAAATTTTCGTCTCCCTTCACTACCTGAATAATTTCTTTTATCTCGCCATACATTTCATCTATTTCTTCATCAT
The DNA here is from genome assembly GCF_023864275.1 of Schistocerca cancellata. NCBI lineage: Eukaryota > Metazoa > Arthropoda > Insecta > Orthoptera > Acrididae > Schistocerca > Schistocerca cancellata. Next base: position 215,868,915 of record NC_064633.1, on the reverse strand, counting down.
CTGCAGAGGTAGTTGGCATATAAACTTGTACTACTGCAGTAGGCATGGGCTTTTTGTCTATCTTGGCCACAATAATGCGTTCACTATGCTGTTTGTAGTAGCTAACCCGCTCTCCTATTTTTTTATTCATTATTAAACCTACTCCTGCATTACCCCTATTTGATTTTGTATTTATAACCCTGTAATCACCTGACCAAAAGTCTTGTTCCTCCTGCCACCGAACTTCACTAATTCCCACAATATCTAACTTTAACCTATCCATTTCCCTTTTTAAATTTTCTAACCTACCTGCCCGATTAAGGGATCTGACATTCCACGCTCCGATCCGTAGAACGCCAGTTTTCTTTCTCCTGATAACGACGTCCTCCTGAGTAGTCCCCGCCCGAAGATCCGAATGGGGGACTATTTTACCTCCGGAATATTTTACCCAAGAGGACGCCATCATTTAATCGTACAGTAGAGCTGCATGTCCTCGGGAAAAATTACGGCTGTAGTTTCCCCTTGCTTTCAGCCGTTCGCAGTACCAGCACAGCAAGGCCGTTTTGGTTAATGTTACAAGGCCAGATCAGTCAATCATCCAGACTGTTGCCCCTGCAACTACTGAAAAGGCTGCTGCCCCTCTTCAGGAACCACATGTTTGTCTGGCCTCTCAACAGATACCCCTCCGTTGTGGTTGCACCTACGGTACGGCCATCTGTATCGCTGAGGCACGCAAGCCTCCCCACCAACGGCAAGGTCCATGGTTCATGGGGGGGTTTTAACTGTTAATGGCATAATTTCCTCTCGTCGCACTGTAGCTAAAATTTATCTCGTGGATGTTACACAAGGAATTCGTAGTGCACGACACCATCTTCGTTTCACCAGATGCATGACGTTATACTTCATGGCAGTTGCTGCTTTATTTGGGCTCACTCAACCATTCCTTTCTTTTCCTTATGTTAGTATAAATACACCATTTCTCGTCAGCAGTAGCGATACAGGAGAGGAATGGTCGGTGTTGTTCACCAGCCGATTGGTGACAAGCAAACAGAGATGCCAGTATGGCCACCCGCGGATTATTTTTACTTTGACTTTGAGAAGGCGGTACCCATACACCTGATTTTTGAACCTCCACCATTGCATGCAAATGTCGCACAATGACGGAATGACTGCAGTTCATCACATCTGTCAGTTCTCGAGGACACTGACGTGGATCATTGTGGACTAATGTGTGTAAACGATCTTCATTAAGCCCGGAATGTCTTCTGAACGTGGACAGCCACTAATGTCAAAACGATAATCCTTAAAACGGTAAAACCATTTTCTTGTCCTGCGTTTTCCGATGGCATTATCACCACACACGGCCCAAATGTTTCTGGCTGCCTCCGCTGCCGTCACCCGTCTACCGAACTCAAACAGAAAAATTTGGCTGAAGTGTTCCGATCTCTCCATTTGGCACTCCGTTTTCTAGCGTCCACGGCGGACAATACGTAAACTCAGATAGCAACAGTGGACTGAAAAAAAAATGAAAATCAATAAAGGAACAAAACAAAAATGCTACGAACTTAAGCACGAAGCTAATAGTAATAGTCAGATTTTTGTTGTTTTCGACATCCTCACACAACAATTGTGTTCTCGTTTCGTCGCGACAGTGAAGTGTTCTCACTTATGCATCCAAACACTTGAAGATCGCTTAAAATATCGAAGCCAGAAGTGGAACAAAGAATAAGGTTTTTATATAATATACTTCAGGTGGAAAATGTTGCCTGTAGTTCTTCCACGTGTTAAGTGTTTCTACATCTACATCCACGTGATGACGTTCCACTCTCGAAGGGCGCGCGGCAAGAACGAGCACCTAAATTCTTTTGCGCGACCCTGATTTCTCATATTTTATCGTGATGATCATTTCTCCCTATGCAGGTGCGTACTTACAGAATGTTTTCGCAATCGGAGGAGAAAACTGGTGATTCAAATTTCATGAACAAATCCCATCGCAACGAAAAATGCCTTTGCTTTAATGATTGCCACTCCAATTCACGTATCATGTCTATGACGCTATCTCCCCTATTTCACTATAGTACAAAACGAGCTGCCCTTCTTTGTACTTTTTCTATGTCATCCGTCAGTCCCACCTGATGCAGATCCCAGACGGCACAGCAATACTCCAGAATAGGACGGACAAGTGTGGTGTAAGCAGTCTCTTTAGTAGATCAGTTGCACCTTGTAAGTTTTTCGGCGAATGAATCGCAGTCTTTGGTTTGCTCTACCCACAACATCATCTATCTGATCGCTCCAATTTAGATTAGTTGTAACTGTAGTCTCTAAGTATTTAGTTGAATCAACAGCCTTCAGATTTGTGTGACTTATAGCGATTGTGTTGAAAAGTAATTTGCTTTTGGGAAAGAAGTGGCGTCTCCTTTCTTGACACATGATCTCGCACTTAAAAGTTGTTTGTTACCTTGAGAATCAGTGGGCAAACTGCAGACCAAGTTCCTGGACAAAACACAATGAGGTGACAAAAGTCATGGGATGGCGATGTGCACATATACAGACGGCAGTAGTATCTCGTGCACAAGATATAACAGGGCAGTCCGTTGGAACAGATGTCATTTTTTCTCTGGTCGTTCATGTGAAGAGGACTGACGAGATTATGGCGTCACGACAGGAATTAACAGACTCTGAACGCAGAATAGTAGGTGGATCTAGACGCGCGGGACATTCCATTTCGGAAATAGTTAGGGAACTGGATTTTCTGAGATCGAAAATGTTAAGGGAGTGACAAATATCAAATTTTTGGAATCACCTCTCACAACGGACAACACAGTGCCCGACTGCCCTCATCTAACTACCGAGAGCAGTAGCGTTTGACTAGAACTGTCAGTGCTAAGAGACAAGCAACACCGCGTGAAAGAACCGCAGAAATCAAAATGGGACGTACAACGAACGTATCCTGTAGATCTGTGCGGTGAAATTTGGCGTTAATGGGCTGTGGCTGCAGACGACCGATGCGAGTGCCTTTGCCAACAGAACGGCATCGCCTGCAGCACCTCTCGCGGCTCGTGACCATATCTGTTGTACCCTAGACGACTGGAAAAGGGTGGCCTGGTCATATGAGTCCCGCTTTCAGTTGGTAAGAGCTGATAGTAGGGTTTGAATGTATCGCCGGTGCGACGAAGCCATGGACCAAAGTTGTCAACAAGCCACTATGCAAGATGGTGGTGGCACCATAATTGTGTGGGCTATGTGGACATGGAATGGAATGGACCCTCTTGTGCATCTGAAGCGATCATTGACTGGAAATGATTATGTAATAAAATGGAACATCGATACCCGTCCTGGCGATCTAATCTACACTCCTGGAAATTGAAATAAGAACACCGTGAATTCATTGTCCCAGGAAGGGGAAACTTTATTGACACATTCCTGGGGTCAGATACATCACATGATCACACTGACAGAACCACAGGCACATAGACACAGGCAACAGAGCATGCACAATGTCGGCACTAGTACAGTGTATATCCACCTTTCGCAGCAATGCAGGTTGCTGTTCTCCCATGGAGACGATCGTAGAGATGCTGGATGTAGTCCTGTAGAACGGCTTGCCATGCCATTTCCACCTGGCGCCTCAGTTGGACCAGCGTTCGTGCTGGACGTGCAGACCGCGTGAGACGACGCTTCATCCAGTCCCAAACATGCTCAATGGGGGACAGATCCGGAGATCTTGCTGGCCAGGGTAGTTGACTTACACCTTCTAGAGCACGTTGGATGGCACGGGATACATGCGGACGTGCATTGTCCTGTTGGAACAGCAAGTTCCCTTGCCGGTCTAGGAATGGTAGAACGATGGGTTCGATGACGGTTTGGATGTACCGTGCACTATTCAGTTTCCCCTCGACGATCACCAGTGGTGTACGGCCAGTGTAGGAGATCGCTCCCCACACCATGATGCCGGGTGTTGGCCCTGTGTGCCTCGGTCGTATGCAGTCCTGATTGTGGCGCTCACCTGCACGGCGCCAAACACGCATACGACCATCATTGGCACCAAGGCAGAAGCGACTCTCATCGCTGAAGACGACACGTCTCCATTCGTCCCTCCATTCACGCCTGTCGCGACACCACTGGAGGCGGGCTGCACGATGTTGGGGCGTGAGCGGAAGACGGCCTAACGGTGTGCGGGACCGTAGCCCAGCTTCATGGAGACGGTTGCGAATGGTCCTCGCCGATACCCCAGGAGCAACAGTGTCCCTAATTTGCTGGGAAGTGGCGGTGCGGTCCCCTACGGCACTGCGTAGGATCCTACGGTCTTGGCGTGCATCCGTGCGTCGCTGCGGTCCGGTCCCAGGTCGACGGGCACGTGCACCTTCCGCCGACCACTGGCGACAACATCGATGTACTGTGGAGACCTCACGCCCCACGTGTTGAGCAATTCGGCGGTACGTCCACCCGGCCTCCCGCATGCCCACTATACGCCCTCGCTCAAATTCCGTCAACTGCACATACGGTTCACGTCCACGCTGTCGCGGCATGCCACCAGTGTTAAAGACCGCGATGGAGCTCCGTATGCCACGGCAAACTGGCTGACACTGACGGCGGCGGTGCACAAATGCTGCGCAGCTAGCACCATTCGACGGCCAACACCGCTGTTCCTGGTGTGTCCGCTGTGCCGTGCGTGTGATCATTGCTTGTACAGCCCTCTCGCAGTGTCCGGAGCAAGTATGGTGGGTCTGACAAACCGGTGTCAATGTGTTCTTTTTTCCATTTCCAGGAGTGTATTATATGGCTACCAGCCTTGGTGGTTCCGCTCACCATCACCTTAACTGACGCTGAGAGGGTTAACTCCAATTGTATATATGATTTCATCAGTACGGGACATCTATGGACTGGTTTTCGCAGATTACGTGTAACCACGATGATGTGTCTCCGAACATCAAGATCGTAGCTGAAGGTTGAAGATACAACATCGTTGTTACAGGTAATCTGCGAAAACCAGCTCATAGATGTTGGCCGCTGATGGAAACGTGTATACGATTGGAGTTAACCCTCTCGGTGTCAGTGATTGCCCGAAGACGGTGTACCGAAGCGCCGAAACCTGTAGCCACATTATAAATAACATCGTAAGGACGACTGTACGTGTTCCATTTTACTGCATACGTGAACGGCTGAAGTCACTCAAAACTCCAGTCAGAAGGATAGACATACAAAAGGAAATGGTTATGTTCGGCTACATTTACACTCACTCATGGATTTCAAGTTCCCAAACAACGATGCCATGTAACAATTGGTGGTGACTGGTTTGAAGAACATTTTGGACAGTTGGAGTTAATGATTTGGCCAGGAAGATCCCCCGACACGAATCCCCTCGACCATTAACGGGAAATCATCGAGAGGTCAACTGGTGTACGACATGCTGCACCAGAAACCCTTTCGCAGTTATGTACGGCTGCAGAGGCAACGTGGCTCAGTATATCTGCAGGGGACTTCAACGACTTCTTCAATCCATGCCACGTCGAGTCGCTGCACTACACCGGGAAAAATGTGGTCTGACACGACATTAGGAGGTGTCTCATGACTTTCGTCCCATCAAATGAATTTTATCCATAATGTATGCTTTCGAACTCCGTGACTGTTCATGTATGGGGCGTAGAAAGATATCCGCTACCAGTCACAATAAAAATTTATTTATTTTCACACGACCGGTTTCGGGCTTGCGCCCATCTTCAGGTGTTTATACATTGATGTACACGTTTGTACTTTAGGAGATCATTATATAAATACAAAAAAAATATTTGCTGGTGGCTATACAGATACAAGTAGGACAATAGTAAGTGGTAAGGCAGCATTTGACGAGAATATATATCTGTACTTACATAAAGATGAAGCACCATTATTACAGTTATGCTGTGGTGATAGTTTTGCCACTTAGTTACACACTTATGGTCATTTTCACGTCCATATTTCAGTTTTACCAAGTTTAACTTCATATTACACTATTATGATGTGCACTCGTGAAATACACTATGTTTACATACAAACATGTATGTATGTAAACGTAGTGTATTTCACGAGTGCGCATCATAATATGTTTGTATGTAAACATAGTGTATTTCAGGAGTACACATCATAATAGTGTAATATGAAGCTATACTTGGTAAAACTGAACTATGGACTTGAAAATGACCATAAGTGTGTAACTAAGTGGCAAAACTATCTCCATAGCATAACTGTAATAACGGTGCTTCATCTTTATGTAAGTACAGATATATTATCGTCAAATGCTGCCTTACCACTTACTATTGTCCCACTTGTATCTGTATAGTCACCAGCAAATTTTTTTTTGTATTTATACAGTGCTCTCCTAAAGTACAAACGTGTACATGAATGTATAAACACCTGAAGATGGGCGCAAGCCCGAACCCGGTCGTGTGTAAATAAATAAATTTTTATTGTGACTGGTAGCGGATATCTTTCTACACCCCATTTTGTCCCACCATTGTAGCTCTTAATTAGCCAGTTAGTTGCACTCCATCAAACGGCACTCCATCAAACGATGATGCTGGAATGCTATGAGCACCGTGCAGTGGTGGAGGAGCAAGCAAAGGGCAAGTGGCGATGCACGAGCCGCGAGCGAAGAAGCTGGAGACCCCCGTGTCTGTCAGCAAGCCGGCGGGCAGACGCGCTGGCGCCGCGCGGGCCTTGGCACCTGTTGCTGCGCTGTGTTTTGTTGTTGCCGGAGTCCCCGCGTGGCGTCTCTAGCGGCGGTGTGGGTGAGGGCGGGGTGGGGCGCCGCGGGCGGACGCGGGGCTGTGTCAGTGCTCGGCCGACCGCCGCGCCGTAAACATGTCGTGGTCGTGCTCGTCGCGCGCCGTGGTCGCCATGCAGCTGGCCGCCTGGAGCGTGGCCGGCGTGCTGCTGCTGCACCGCGGACTCTCCACGCTCGCCAAGGTGCGTACTGTGTCGCATCTCTCTGTCCCAACGCGACAAGGAATGGCAAGTACAGCCGCACCTCGCATACACAACAAGACTGTCACAACAAAATATTTACAAGTGTGGACGCCAACTCTACTGACGTATTTGGATGAGATCCAGTGACGTTGGTTGATTATTTCTGTTCAAGCTAAGGGCTTTAGTATTCCAAAACCAAGTAGGAGGGCTATTAGGAAAGTAAGGTCCGATAGGTCGCGAAATGGAAACGACAGTGAAAGTCCGACGAAGATTTGTACAGTTGTGTTCGACAATGTCTCTAGTATGTTAGTCGATGGCGTCACGTTGTTGTTTTCTGCACTGACAAGGGAACCTCCCCATCGCACCTCCCTCAGAACACAGATCAATCCAGAAAACAGGTAGAAGTTGTGTGGGACTATGGAAAAAGTAAACAAAATATACAAACTCTCAGTCCATGTGCAAGATGGGCAACTTCAAGGATCGTCTGAGGCCAGGAGCGCCGTGGTCTCGTGGTTAGCGTGAGCAGCTGCGGAACGAGAGGTGCTTGGTTCAAGTCTTCCCTCGAGTGAAAAGTTTAATTTTTTATTTTCAGACAATTATTATCTGTCCGTCCGTCCGTCCGATGCGAGGTAACTGCGCCGTAGTATGGGGACGCTACACCTAAACAAACATCGAAACACACGACGTCAGTCGACTACAGCGCACGGAAGAGAGAGTATTCCTGCTAACGAGGCTCCCTGGCTGGCAGTTGACTGTTCGCTACTTTGGACGAGAGTGCATTAAATACATGCCGGCACGGTAGCTCAGCGTGTTCGGTCAGAGGGTTTAGCTACCCTCTGTAACAAAAAAAAAACTGAGTGAACAGATCAACGAACAACCTGAATCGGTGTCATGAGACGTCCGCCCCGATCATATATAACGAACAAAATAGAACAAAATGAGATCAACGAAGAATTAAAAAAAAAATACGTGCGATGTATTGCGTGGACAATATGAATCCAGCAAATATAGCTCGCGACTTCAATAACAAGGTCAATGAATATTGGAGAGGCACGTCCTTTCGTCTACTAATCGCACGGTTTTGCAGTGCGGTCGCAAAACACAGACACTAAACCTATTACAGTGAACAGAGACGTCAATGAACGAACGGACAGATCATAACTTTACGAAAATAAAGGAAGTAAACTTCTCACTCGAGGGAAGACTTGAACCAAGGACCCCTCGTTCCGCAGCTGCCAACGCTAACCACGGGACCACGGCGCTCCTGAGTTCACACTATCCTTGATGTTGCCAATCTTGCACATGGACTGAGAGTTTGTATATTTTGCTTATTTGTTTCATAGTTCCACACAACTTCTTCCTCTTTTCTCGATTGATCTGTGTTCAGTTTTTCAAGACCTATCCACTGTGCCAACTTATAACTAAATCTGAGGGGGGTGCGATGGGGAGGTTCCCTTGTGAGTACACACTGAGCACGTAAAGATGCCTAGAACAATAGTGTCTCCCACCAAGTATGGGTGCCCGCTGTAAGTTTGCGCCTGATGTCATGCAACCCCATATAACGTATGTTGTGGGTTGGCAGGAGAGCCAACACCGGTATGAGAGGAAGCCGGAAGGCACGCGTTTTAGCTCACGCAGGCTGGCGTGAGGTCTGGAACAGGACAAGGAAATTCGACTGTAGAAAAAACTGACGTAGCTGGTGGAATACTTAACTTTAATCCATAAATGGTGAACATCGCTCTTGACGGTACATGTTTTACAGTATCAATAGTAACTGGTAATGGCGCCTTGCTAGGTCGTAGCAAATGACGTAACTGAAGGCAATGCTAACCATCGTCTCGGCAAATGAGAGCGTATTTTGTCAGTGAACCATCGCTAGCAAAGTCGGTTGTACCACTGGGCGAGTGCTAGGAAGTCTCTATAGACCTGCCGTGTGGCGGCGCTCGGTCTGCAATCACTGACAGTGGTGACACGCGGGTCCGACGTATACTAACGGACCGCGGCCGATTTAAAGGCTACCACCTAGCAAGTGTGGTGTCTGGCGGTGACACCACAACGTACATGTCATGCATTTCCTTCTTCATAAGAATTTTCGACCGCACACTGCAGGGGCAACCAGTACGCCCCTGCAGCGATTTCGATGGGAAGTGTTTCATCACCCACCATCCATCCCGGACTTGGCTCCCTCTGATGTTTATCTCAGCTCACGTGAACTGCTGACTATGAAGACAGCATTGTGGCACAGACATAGAACTGCAGACGAGTGTAGAGAAGTAGCGGAAAGGACAGGTGGCTGTCTTCTATGAGGAGCGTATCGAGAAGTTGGTACAACGATACGACAAATGGCTGAGTTGAAGCTGCGACTCTTTCGAGAAATAGTAGGAAGCTGTAGCAAACTGTTCCAAATAAAACATTTTTGATTTTATCTGAGGTTTCCATTTCACGATCGATCGCACCTTACTTTCCGAATAGCCCTCGTATTTTAATGTCTTGGCACAGTAATGCGTTTCGCTCTTGGTCCGTGATTGATGTGATAACAGCAGTTAAATGAAAAATATTAATATTAGTTGCTTACATGTTATACCTTTAGATTAATGCCACAAAATATGAACAACTGTGACCTCGACAAACTGCACAGCGACTAATGTGACACGCTGTCTCATTCCTTCTCGTGGTCTAGTTTTAGTGTGTATTGCCAGAGAGCATATATTCACTTTAATGTGTTATTGTTTAGCTTTGCAGTGTTTGTCATAACATGTGCGAGTATTGGTTAACTGCTATGCATCTTTTTGTGGGGAGAAGCTTAACGTGACTTACTTAGATCTTTCTCTGTTGTTATCAATCAACAGCATACCTAAACAACTCGTTGAAAACAGTAAATATTTCTTTGATTTAGTTAAAACACTTGATTGTGTAGCACATAAAACATTTTTGCGTAACTTGCAACATTCTGTGATTATGGAAAAAGTTCAACAATGGTTCACGTCCTACATGGAAAGCGGGAAGTAAAAGGTAGCCCTCCAGCGCCAACAAACTTTGAAGAGATTTGAATCTGACAGGTATCACGCAACGTGAGGGATCTGCCATACGGTGGTATCCTGAGTTTGTTGCCGTTTTCGACATATTTCAACGATCTGCCACTGAACATTATAGACGACTCAAAAATCTTCCTCTTTCCAGATTAAACAAGTATAATGGCGGAAGACGTGAAATGCAATGCAAATGATGTAGCTAATAGGGTGCTCGCTAACAAAAGAACGTGGATTCCAGAGAACACTACAACAAAACTAAATTCCTACAATACATCACAAAATGCTTGAAAAAGCTAAATTTTACTGTCCCAAGATGCTCAAACAGCCAATGAAGTCGATCATGTTAATTTCTCAGGACTGAAGGTAGACGGGAATGTTTCTTGGAATACTGAGTTCATGATCTCATGCAGAAACTGAATGCTGCTACCTTCACTGTACACTGAGGTGACAAAAGTCATGGGTTACATCCTAATATCGTGTCGAACGTCCTTTTACGCGGTACACTACAATTACTCGAAGTTGTTTGGACAAGTCGTTGTATGTCCGCTGCAGAAATATTGAGTCATGCTACCTCTATAGCCAGCCATCATTGCGAAAGTGTTGCTGGTGCAGAACTTTGTGCATTAGCTGACCTTTCCATCAAGTCCAATAGGTGCTCTATTTGATTCACATCGAGCGATTTGGGTGACCAAATCGATCGCTCGAATTATCCAGAATGTTCTTCAAACCAATCGCGAACAATTGTGGCCTGGTGGCATGGTGCTTTGTCATCTATAAAAGTTCCATCATTGTTTGAGAACATGAAGTCCCATGAAAGGCTGAAAATAGTCTCCAAGTAACCGAACATAGCCATTTGGGCCACGGACCACAGAACGCAGCCCATTTCATGCAAACACAGCCCCCCCTCCCCATTGTGGAGCCACAACCAGCTCGCACAGTGCCTTGTTGACAACTTAGATCTGTGTCTTCCTGGGGCCTGCGCCACCTGTGAACCCTACCATCCGTTCTTACCAACTGAAATCGGGACTTACCGTACCAAGCTACGGTTTTCCAGTCGTCTGGGGTCCAACCGATATGGCCAAGAGCCCAGGAGAGGCGCTGCAGGCGATGCCATGCTGTTAGGATGGTACTCGATCGTCTGCCGCTATAGCGCATTAACGCCAAATTTCGTCGCACTGTCCTAATGGAGCCGGCCGCGGTGGTCTAGCGGTTCTAGGCGCTCAGTCCGGAACCGCGGGACTGCTACGGTCGCAGGTTCGAATCCTGCCTCGGGCATAGATGTGTGAGATGTCCTTAGGTTAGTTAGGTTTAAGTAGTTCTAAGTTCTAGGGGACTGATGACCACAGATGTTAAGTCCCATAGTGATCAGAGCCATTTTTTTGTCCTAATGGATACGTTCGTCGTACGTCGATTCTGCGGTAATTTCACGCAGTGTTGCTTGTTTATTAGCACTGACGACTCATTAAATGTTGCACCGTTGCTTTGGTCGTTAAAGTGCAGGCCGTCCGCCATTGCATTATCCATGGTGGGAGTTAATGTTTGACATGTGGTCTTTCCGCCACACTCTTGATTCTGTGGACCTCGGAATACTGAATTCCCTAACGATTTCCGACACAGAATATCCCATGCGTTTAACCCCAACTGGCATTCCGCGTTCAAAGTGTGTTAATTTCCACCTTGCGGCCTTACTGACGTCGGAAACCATTTCGCAAGAATCCTCTGAGTACAAATAACAGCTCCGCCAATGCGCTACCCTCGTGTACACGATACTACCGCCATCTGAATATGCGCATCTCGCTAGCCTGCGACCTTTGTCATCTCAATGTAAGAGTAACCTCCATTTTCTCTGACACCGAATCGCAAAGGCTTGTTTACTTCGCTGGTATTCACTCTGTTATCACGTATGGTGTTATATTTTGTACAGTTCTGAGAATTAATTAAGGATATTCTTAACTGAGAAAAGGGCACCAAGAGTGATATGTGCTGTCAGTTAGCGAGCACCGTGAAGGACCTTTTCCAGGTGTATCGTAATTGTGGTCGTGCGATTTTTTCTTTAAAGTATTGTCTCATTCAAAAGAAACTGCAACATTCATTCAATGAACGGTAGACGGTAAAACAATACTCTTTTGGATACCACTTCCTTAAATACTGTACAGAAAGACGCGCGCTGGCCTGTTTTCATTTTCAGTAGGCTCCCAGCAGTACTGAGAACATACAGTGATAAACCCCACGTATTCTAATCCAATTTTAAAGTTTTCATTGTGGCGCATTCGTCCTGTTCTGTAAAGGAGTGCATCACACTAACTATCCTCTGTAGTGTGTTATCTATTCGTATACCTTGCCACAACGTTTTTTATGTTTCACTAATTCTCTTAGTTCTTTAATCAGCATTCTGAAAACTAAGCACTGACTCTTCCACTGTCCACGGAACCTGATAAATATATAAACAAAAGTTTCTTCACAGCACATACGTGAAGAATAGCTAAGACCTCCAAGAAGTTAATTGTGGGCTATGGGCGGCAGACACGGCTCAGTAGTAAGACATTGCGCTAATATTTCAGAGGAATGGTGTTTTTAATGTCCGTCTGCAGTCGGGTTTCCAGTTTCTCACTTTTTCCCTAAATCTCTTCATCCAGATTTACTAATTTTTCCTCTAAAGAAACCTAAACAATATCTTATACTTCATTTCTCATCTATGTTTGCAGTTCGCCTGTAACAAATTTATTTTTTCCTCTGATCTGATAGTCACACAGCCACGCTCCATATAATACAAGCCTCTTTATTGTCTGCAGGCACATCAACAATGTAGCCATTCATGTTATCGCACTCTTTTCCATTAGCACACATCAACACCTAATTACTCTCGCAGCATACTTTTGGGATGTTAATGTTGAAAACTATTTTACAACACTAGATCATTATGGGGGAATATCATTTTTAGGCTTGGGAAAACCATTGTTCTGTTTGCATGCCCACAGCAATGCGGAAGATGAACAGTGATTTAAATGCCCTGATATCGAAAGTAGACGCAAGCGTCTGCAGGGCCACCCTATTCGTAGTAAAGCAGCCGACTAAGTAGGATTTCAGTCAAGTGGTTTACGCCACTTGTTTTATGCGCTCACAGTAAGGCCTGATCACCCTTCCAATCCAGTACAGATGCTGTTTAAAGTGTGCATGATTGAGTTTAGCGATGTCCTTCACATAGAATATTTGTGAAACTATTTATTTAGTGCACCGATCGAATACTGGGAATATGTGTAAATTTCATTATAGCTGTAGCCCCTGATGGATGTATATTTCATCCATTCAGTCATGCTTGTTTCTTACTACTTCCTTTAGTTTCTGAGACTAACGTGGCATCAGCCTGAATGCCTTTGTCCATGGCGCCCTGGATCTTATGAAGATCAGAGCGAAGTGAGTTTTGTAAGATCTCTGTTTGTGGAATCCATGCTGCTTTTTATAGAGATGCTAAACGTCATAATATGGCATAAAACGTGTACAGTAATTCTAGCGTTATGAACCTGTAATTATTCGCGCCTATCTGACGACCTTTTTTGAAAACGGGAAGTAGTAATGGGATGTGACAAGATTACCTAAGCAGCATAATGTCAAGTGAGAGTGATTTGTGGTGGTGCGTGCCGGCAGCATGTAGGTGAATTATGTGACGCCGAGCCAGAGTGATTTAATGAACGACATGGGTGGGGTCAATCGAAGGGATGATCATTTTAAAGGAGAGTTGCCACAAATCTGATTTCACCTTCAGTGGTTAGGGGACTGGGGACACAGGGAGCTGTTTCCATGAGATGGTGTGTTTATCATCGTGATAGAGACAGTCATTGCTGATCGGAGGGGCGACCCGTGTTTTGCACTTCTGCGAGAAGTCAGGTGCTACAATGGCTAGAAACCTTCTGGCTGGGATGATGTTTTAGATGGTGATTGGATTGGCAACCAAGACAGGTTGACAAAAAAAAATGGTTCAAATGGCTCTGAGCACTATGGGACTCAACTGCTGTGGTCATCAGTCCCCTAGAACTTAGAACTACTTAAACCTAACTAACCTAAGGACATAACACACATCCATGCCCGAGGCAGGATTCGAACCTGCGACCGGAGCGGTCACGCGGTTCCAGACTGAAGTGCCTTTAACCGCACGGCCACACCGGCCGGCTACAGGTTGACACTTTTTTCCTTTCATTGGTTAGGTGACCATATTAGATAAAGAATATTTGGCAACAGTGTGATTCTGCTTGGGATTAGGATGGTCTACAGTGGTAAATGAAGACGTCGTCGGTAAGTGATCGTTGGTTAAAAGAGAACCAGAGAATTAAGGTGACAAAGTATTTTAACCTTGAAAAAGTTGAAGAGATTAGTAGCTGTACTCGCAAGTGGAAGTAATGTTTCTGAAGAAGAACCACCAGAAGAACGTATCCAAAACTGCTCCAGAGAAAGGGACAGAATGGTACAGGACGATTGATAGCCAAATGTGTGTTAAATAAATGACGCCAAACACGCGTCCGAAGCAAGATTACGAAACATTTTTCATGAACAGTTAACAAAGAGATAGCTTTGTGCAAGGTAAGTGATGCATTTATTGGGCGCAGACCAAAATAAATTTGAAAGTAAACTCTCCACCAATTCTTGGAACTATTTACAGGGAGTCGAATTGGTACTGAGCTGCAATTTATTGCTGTGGACGATACATAGGTGTGGACGCAACAGCCAAAGCTTTGAGTGAAAGACAGTGGTCTTCAATCTAAAAGAAAGTACTTGCTTTCGTAGGTCGGAAAAGTTATGGTCTTTTGAGATTCTTCTTATCGATTCATTTGCAAAAGGCGTAACGATAACTGGTGAACCAAATAGATACATGGTTGCCAGCAGTATCAAACAACAAACTGATATCAGGTCTATGTACCCATCCATGAAATTCATGATCATAAGATAACAGAAATAATCGTGTTTCGCCTGCCCAATGAGACTGTCCAAAAAATTGTTTTGTCAGTGCAGAAATGAGTATTTGGAAGTATGAATCATTGGAATAAGCAAACTGTTCATGTTGTTAGGCACCATACGACGTCCACCTATTCCCTCAACTAAAGAAATTGGTGGCTGCAGAACATAAAACGATTATTGGTTTTTTCGAAGATCTTCCAGAATCTCTTTTCAGAGAAGTAACCAAATTCCGGGAAAAATGGTCAAAGTGCATTTATCTGAAAGAATACTGCATCTTAATTTAGTTAATGTAAGACAGAAAAAATTTATTTTCGCTTACAGGTAAAAATTTTTTTCAGTGGCGCCATATGTCCACAAGAGGTGGCACAAGACAAATTGGCACCCGATAACTGTAAGTTGACAGCTAAAAGTATTTTCAAGTTTCAAATTCAGGTAAAAACTGTACAGTCCAAAGATAAGCCGTACAACGCTTTGTCTACTTCTGAAACCGTCTGTTGTTATGACACCACTCCTCGGCCGAGCTCGCAGTGACAAGATAAGAAGATTAAAGCGTATCTACCAGCTACCGTACGTCTTTATCAACAGATGACTGTAGGAAAACACTGATGAAATAATCAGTATTGCGCACGGGGAACTATAGTTCGTGAAACATTCTACCTGTTCAGTGTGTTGTAGATGATAATAAGTGGTGGAAGACAACATCGATCATATGAGTGCGAAAATAACTGAGAATACATTGGTGTTTCATTATACTATAAACAGCATCCGTCCATCTTGACTTCTGCCTTGCACAGAAATAGGGAGTGCTGATCCTTCAGCTGGAAAAAGTAACGACAACGAATATACAGGGTATCCATTCTTAGATTTCCAGAAGAATAAATCATGAAGCATATATCTCCCGAGAGGTGTTTCGGCTAAAACTTGCGGAAGAAACAGGTTGCAAGGTAACCTTATTAATTTTATCCTATATGACGTTGAAGTCGATCAAAATGACTAAACTTCATTTTTTTTAAATGTGAAACTCAATTTTATGGCATCTTATAATCCTATGCTAAGAACTAAGCTTTGCCTGAAACTCGTTTTCATACTCTTGTAGACGTCACGGTAAGGGGTGCAACTGGGATAAACTTCGTTGCTTCATGGAGATCCCCATTATAATTTCAATGATTCTAAAAAAAATCAAAAAAACTCGGTACCGCAACTATTTTAAGATCTGTCCGTAAGAATTTATCAGATGTGCATTGCAAAGATGTTACGTGTGCAGGCTCTACATATTCCTTGATAAAGATCGTTTGTTTTGACTATATGAAGTTTCGTCTGCTGCGCCATTACGAATTAAACGAATATGATTGCTCTGTCGTCTCCTCTAGCTGCATCTCATAGAATGTATATTTTTCACGAGACATTTTTCTGCTAAGATTGAAACAGCGCACAATTACGCTTTACGTAAGCCGGAGACATAAAGTTTGACACATGGCACAGTCGCTTTCATGTTTGTGATCCATAAAGTATTCAGCAAAACTAGGGAATGGCTTCGCACAATACCTCAAACATTACGTTTCTTTCAGGTAAAAGTTCACACTAAATTGTGAATTTAGGCATCTTGCTTAAATTGTTTCGGACATTTCAAATGGTTCAAATGGCTCTGAACACTATGGGACTTAACATCTATGGTCATCAGTCCCCTAGAACTTGGAACTACTTAAACCTAACTAACCTAAGGTCATCACACAACACCCAGTCATCACGAGGCAGAGAAAATCGCTGACCCCGCCGCGAATCGATCCCGGGAACCCGGGCGTGGGAAGCGAGAACGCTACCGCACGACCACGAGCTGCGGACTCGGACATTTCATCAAGTATGTATTTCAATGAAATGTATTTCTTTACCTGTCCTCGCGAATGTGATACAGAAATTCCTTTGCATGTCCTCGTGGAAGTGATGTAGAGCTCCTTGTTTAATCTTTTCACAAAGGACAGGAAATAAATGTAGCACTCGAACGACTTTCTGGTTACTATGAGGATTCGCTCACAACGTTTGAAGAGACATTAGTTCAACTGAAGTGATAGCGGAACTACAGACAAACTTTTTTTATAGTCGTATAACTTTGCTCAGAAGATCACAGTGCATTAAGTGTCTCCAAAACCATCCTTTGAGGCGCACAGTTTCATCTGGACATGGCCCTCAGTCAGATACACAAATACACTGAAGTACCAAACGTCTTGGGATAACTCCTGTGAGCAAGACATCGCAGTAAACAGAAGATTCACTTAACTTGTATGTTCCCAAGTGTATGAAGACTCATTGCAAATAATGCAACAAGAAAAAAGTTCACCTATCACGATAAAGGATGACAGCCAAAAACAGTTACAGATAAAAATTTATTAAAATTCTTGACCAAGGTTTCGGTACATATAAATATACCTTCATCAGAAGTAAAAAATCTAAAATTACATCATGCAATGGAGATTAATAAAACAAGTGTGCCAAAGGCGTCGTCAATAATTAAGACATCATAGGCGAAGTAATGGTGCTAAACTGTTCGCTTTGACCCTGTGCCCATAGTCATGCTGTACAAATGGAGAAGATGTCTTAATTATTGACGACGCCTTTGGCACAATTGTTTTATTAATCTCCATTGCATGATGTAATCTTAGATTTTTTACTTCTGATGAAGGTATATTTATATGTACCGAAACCTTGGTCAAGAATTTTAATAAATTTTTATCCTGCAACTGTTTATGGCTGTCATCCTTTATCGTGAAGAATTTCAACAGCTGCTGTTGCAACCATGTTTAAAATCTTGAAGTTCACTTATCACAACAGCGTCAGTGATGATGCTCTCTGAACTTAGGATGGAAGATGGTGTCTTAGCAAAGAGGCTCCAGTTGCGAGTGGGGTGTCTGGCTGGCGCCTGCCATCCTATATTGTGGCGGCACAGGGCGCTTATAGTCCAGAGCCAGTGAAGGCGTGGCTCAGTGGGAGCACACAATTGGTTCCGCCAGATTCCGCGCGGCTGCTATCGGCGTCATATGAAAACTTCCAGTTCCGTTGCCCATGGGGTGGTATCGATACTGATACCACAGACGGATTGACTCAGAGGTGTGACAGAAAGACAGGAAAAGTTACTGCTGCCCATGAGTACAACATGACTGAAGTTGTCCAATTTGTTGGTGTGTTAACGCCGACTGTCTGTCGTGCCTACAAGGAATGGAGCACCATTCGCAGCCATGTAACACAGAGTAAGATCACTGGTCGTAATCAGAGCCTAAACGACAGGGACAGGTTGATGAATGTCACATCTTGTCAACACCAGTCTATCTCAGACCCTACAGGAATTGCTGCTGTCGGTGAATAAAGACCCATCTCAACCGTTATCGAGTGAACATTGTGAAGGAAACTGCATACATTGCACATTTTGAGTCGGTTACTTCGCGGAAGACCGTCTGTCACAGCGCTATTTACAGCCGCACGTCTTCAGTTGCCCAAACAACCCGAACTGGACAACAACCGACTGTAAACGTATAATGTGTGTGATAAACAACTCTCGGTCCTGCCTCTTTTCGACTAAAGTGAAGTGCACCGAAGACGCAATAAGGCGTTTAAGCAGCATTGTGCGGGGAGCGTAGTTGAAGCTGCAGGAAGTTCTGCGATGATGGAGAAATTAAAACAGTCTTTAATAACAATTTTTTTATTTAATTTAGTTACCGGTTTCGATCCTTGCATAAAAGGACGAGCTAAAAATTTAATCTAAATACAGCTGCAGGTTAGAAATGGGTCCACAGTAAAATAGTAGTTAAAATTATACATTCTTATATCGGCTTATGCAGAATCTTATAAATCCAATCTCTAACATTGTAAGATTCCATTGCAACGCATCCTTACTATTAGCTAAACATAGTGGCCAGTTCTACTCAGTTGTTTGCATTCATTGCATATGAAATCATAGTATGCTAACAGCAGCCGTACATAACGGACCACGGCAGCTCATCACAGTATTATTGTGTTTTTAACGCTAGTGACGAGGCTAATCGTGGCTGAAATTTTTGTTTGTTTCTTCCACTAAGTCCAAAGAGACACATTTGTTATTTGTCAGATGTTTATCAGGTGATGCTGAATTAACCGTACTACGTACAAAATGGTTCAAATGGCCCTGAGCACTATGGGACTTAACTTCTAAGGTCATCAGTCCCCTATAACTTAGATCTACTTAAACCTAACTAACCTAAGGATATCTCACACATCCATGCCCGAGCCAGGATTCGAACTTGCGACCGTAGCGGTGGCGCTGTTCCAGACTGTAGCACATAGAACCGCTCGGCCACCCTGGCCGGCAACTACGTACACTGTTGTTCAAATGTTCAAATGTCACCCAGCATATAGGAAGGGTACAGAACACGTCTATACACAAATTGGGAGCGCTAGTGTACATACACTCACGGAAGGCAAATTCGCAGCACCAAAAAATAATTAATGTACAGCAATGAAATTTTTGGAAAACGTTTGTCTAGGTAACATATTCAAGCGATTACCAATGCAAGGTCACAGTATGAAACGTTCCCTTTTGAAGAATTATACAAGACTGTGCTTAAACTGACACACAATATTTTTAGCGCAACGCAATCTGACTTTCAAAATCCCTACAAAAGAATGGCCCTGACTAACATTAACCTATACCTTTCACAAATCAATTACCTCACCAAAAATCTTCGTTACTCGAACTACTGCAATACAGCGAGCGCCACTACCGCCAGCTAAATAACAGATTAAAACTACGGAAGGCACTAACTACTGATGGGCATAGTTAGCAAATGAAAGATTTTAATAGAGAACAAACAATGTATTTACCTCAATAGTGTTCAAAAGTCATAATGTATATAGCAGTTCATGATATCCAGTATTACAAATTTCAAAACTCCGCCATCTCTCTCCCCACATCCACCACTGCTGGCGGCTCACCTCCAACTGCGCAACGCTACGCGCTGTTGACATCCATCTGCCCAACACTACAATGGCATACAACAATGCAAACTAGCCGCAGACTGCACACAGCACAGCCAGTGATTTTCATACAGAGCGCTACCTGGCGTTACCAATAAGAAAACCTAAACAGCCTACTTACAACAGGTTAATGTAAGGAAAGGTAAGCTATTGCAAATGAAGAATGCTGGTACATTAACAATCGGTGTAACCGCCATAATGGTGAATGCAACCATGCAAACGGTTATGTTGCACATGTGCTGGATGTCAGTTTGTGGGATGGAGTTTCATGTCTGTTGCACTTGGTGGTCAGTACAGGGATGTTTATGCTTGTTGTGGTCCGATGATGTCGCATGTACCATCGACTGGAGATAGGCCTGGTGATCGAGTAGGCCAAGGCAGCATGTCTATACTGTATAGAGCATGTTGGGTTACAACAGCGGAAGGCTCTATATGGGGAAACACCTCCTGGAATACTATTCATGAAAGGCAGCACGACAGGTCGAATCACCAGATTGATATACAAATTAGTAGTTAGGGTGCGTGCGACAATCACAGATGCTCCTGCTATCGCACAAAATCGCATCCTGAATCATAACTCCAGGCGTAGGTCGAGTGCGTCTGGTAGGCAGACAAATCTGTTGCAGGCCCTCAAATGGGCTCCTTGTAACCAAGACGTGACCATCACTGTATCGAAGCAGAACCGGCTTTCATCAGAAAACACAACAGATCTCCACCCCGTCCTACAGAGAGCTCTCAGTTGACACCACTGATGTCGCAAACGGGGCTGCTTTGGAGTCAGTGGAATACACGCTACAGGGCTCGGAGCTGTCCTTGAAGTAACCGATCTGTAACAGTTTGTTGTGTCACTGACGTACCAACTGCTGCTCAGATTGATGCAGTACGATGCGCCAGAACCATACATCGAACACGGTGGTCTTCCCTCTCAGGAGTGCCACGTGGCTGTCTAGACCCCGAGCTTTCTGCGATAGTACATCGTCGTCAGTACCGCTGCCAGCAATCACGTGCAGTGCCTACATTCCTGCCAAGTCTATCTGCAGTATCGCAGAAGCAACATTCATCTTCTCGTAGCGCTATTACACGACCTCGTTGAAAGTGAGTAAGGTGTTGATAATTGCGTCTTTGCTGCCTTAAAAGCATTCTTGACTAACGAAGTCACCTTGTCTAATCACAAAGATAATTAACGCTCGTGACCGTAGCCTCAAGTATTTGAAGTAAGCCTGATTTGCATCCTCTTAGTGGCGATACTAGCGCCAATCCTGTGCGACTGGCGCGAAATATGAATAAGACATCATCTTGCAGATGTAGAAACACACCTACCAAATTTAGTTTCTGTTGCACAACTCCTTCTTGATGTTGCGATTCCTTTCGTCAGTGATTAAACTGCAATAAAGACTGAAACAGTTGAAGCGCAAGTATTCATTAGCCATGTAAATCATTAACAAAACCTGTGGTGTCACCGCCAGACACCACACTTGCTACGTGGTAGCTTTAAATCGGCCGCGGTCCATTAGTACATGTCGGACCCGCGTGTCGCCACTGTCAGTAATTGCAGACCGAGCGCCACCACACGGCAGGTCTAGAGAGACGTACTAGGACTCGGCCCAGTTGTACGGACGACTTGCTGGCGACTACACTGACGAAGCCTTTCTCTCATTTGCCCAGATACAGTTAGAATAGCCTTCAGCTAAGTCCATGGCTACGACATAGCAAGGAGCCATTAACCATTTCTAGAGAGAGTCTCACTTGTATCATCCAGAATGCTGTATACAAATGATGGATTAAAGTTAAGTATTCCAGCAGCTACGTACTTTTCTTTATAGCATTCATTACGTATCCTGTTTCAGACCTAACGCCAGCCGGCGTGTGTAAACGCGTGCCTTTCGGTTACCCGTCACTGTGGACTGGCTGTCTTGTCAGTCCACCACAAAACCATTCACACAGACAATACATCATTGACCATGTGATAGTCGGCCGTTGTGGCCGAGCGATCCTA
Source organism: Schistocerca cancellata (assembly GCF_023864275.1). Taxonomy (NCBI): domain Eukaryota; kingdom Metazoa; phylum Arthropoda; class Insecta; order Orthoptera; family Acrididae; genus Schistocerca; species Schistocerca cancellata. The sequence goes on along the minus strand of NC_064633.1, from coordinate 215,847,012 downwards.
GGCGCTTCAGTCTGGAACCGCGCGACCTCAACGGTCGCAGGTTCGAATCCTGCCTCGGGCATGGATGTGTGTGGTGTCCTTAGGTTAGTTAGGTTTAAGTAGTTCTAAGTTCTAGGGGACTGATGACCTCAGATATTAAGTCCCATAGTGCTCAGAGCCATTTGAACCATTTTTAAACCATGTGATAAATAACATCATTAGTATGTAAAGAGAGCTAAACAAAAGAAGGTAAACTGTTCGGATTTTATTATCAGTTTATGGTGGCGACATGGGCCACTGGAACATCGGCGATACGCTGAATTGTTCAGTTTCCTGGAGACGAGGCCGGCCGCTGGACGCGCGTTAGCAGGTAACCTAAGTTAGTGAGCTGTAGTCGGGCTTCTAGAACAAAGAGTGAACGCCGTCGGCCTGAGCTCGTGTTTACAAATTGAATTGGTGTGTGGGAGGGTGCCTTAGCGTATCTAGTTTCTAAGTAGAACGTTGTGTGTGGGAGCTAATAAACCTTGGCAGGCGTTTTAAGAAGCCAGTGTGTGACAGTTAAAGATTAAAAATAAGCAGTAGTTCGTGGCTATACGAAGAAGACATCGTTAGAAAGTAAAAAATCTATGTTACACAAAAACCATTAGTACATATTTGATAGAAACGATAAAATAAAATTACTTCAAAATCTGTGAGCAAGGTCACTGTGCATTATTTAACAGAGAAGCTGTCAAAAAGCCATCTATTATTCAGGGCGTGTTGATCATTCAGCAAATCCTTAGTATTAAGATAGGAATATTTATTAATTTCATCTTCTTCTAACAGATTCATTTCGCACTCTTTGTCGATCATATCCAAAATTTCCATATCGAGTAAAGATGGTGGGGGCTAAATGTGTTTTTCAGTTTTATGATGATCTTCGAAAGTTGGCTTATGACAATTCTCACCATCTTTGTTGTGTAAGTGCTCGCCCTCTCTGTTTCTCTTATATGAAAGCTCGGACACACATTGTGTTGAATTCTATATATCCCCGATTTGAGGTACTTGTCTCTGTCCTCTCATTATATATAAAAAGCAGCGTAATGACGTTATTAGTGATAAACGGCACATGGAGGTCATAGTTCCTTTAACAACTCTGCAATTCGATGTGACGTGTCCCCTGGGAAAGGTACTGTAAAATATTTTTTCCATCGATACCATCTTTACTAAGTAAAGAAGGTTTGGTTGCTTACTGACGATCTAATTTTATTGACACTTATTGATTCAGAAAAGTCCCTTTGTCACGGTTCGCGCGGCTTGGGCATGGGTGTGTGTGTTGTCCTTAGCATAAGTTTGAGTTAGATTAAGTAGTGTGTAAGCTTAGGGACCGATGACCTCAGCAGTTTGGTCCCATAAGACCTTACCACAAACTTCCAATTTTTCCAAAAATCCCTTATTAGTCAAGATCGCAAGTATAATTTTTTACTAAAAACTACTAGATCTTCATATCCAACTTTACGAAATCATTGTATGCCTTGCACACGGTGGTTACAAATTACTCGTACTTTCGCTACTTGGGAGGCCCCCTACGAAAAACGAGTGACCATAGGAATATGAAACTATGTGGAAACATTTGTAATGACATGAAGAAGAGAAGTAACGAATAAACCATGGAAAAAAGACACTGTAGTATTAATATGAGAGGGTAACTTTTCTCAAACGCTTACTATGTTTACGTTCCAGGCTACAGACGTTGTTGAATGTGACGACCATCTGCAACATCGATAGTCTGGAAGTTTGTACGAATACCATTTCACTACTGTTTGCAATATTTTTCGAACCGTGAATCGTGGAATGTTCAGCTATCGTGACACAGCTCGTGCACATCCTGAAAATCGCACATTGCGTTCAGCATTCTCAGCCGTGGCAAAAAAAAAAAAAAAAAAAAAGGTTCAAATGACTGTAAGCACTATGGGACTTAACGTCTGAGGTCATCAGTCCCCTAGACCTAGAACGACTTAAACCTAACTAACCTAAGGACATCACACACATCCATGCCGGAGGCAGGATTCGAACCTGCGACCGTGGCAGCCGCGTGGTTCCGGACTGGAGCGCCTAGAACCGCTCGGCCACTGCGGCCGGCATGGCAACAGCAACTTTTTCAACAATCTATGGCGGCCTCTCCCAGAAGCTATTCCCAAATTTCCATTTAATTCTAACTTGTGAATCATGCTCTGAAACAGCGCTGGGGAAAGATCTCTCTACATTCCTTTAACACGTCGATATTTGCGAATAGCAGCAGTAGTGTTGTTTCGATAAAATAGCTTTACGAGTAAAACACGGCCCGCCTGACCAGACCCATGTTTACCGTCTTCAACTGTAACGCACACTGATGTATGAGTTTTAACTCTACGTTGTCGTACCAGTATCGGTGTATAACAGCAACTCATGACCCTGCAGCGCACAGTCTGAACATCATTTCTATGGAGTTGGGTACCCATGCGGTAAATAGTTTTTCCGTCTACACAGGATCAAGTAGCGAATCATCCCATATAATAGTAGCATCAAATACTCTCCTCATGTGCATAGTATGAGCATAAGTGACATGCTTTGGTATTTTAAAAGATGTGATACCTGGACATATGTTTAATGGTCAGTCCGTTATACGAGAGTTTCGCATTCACTGTGTAAGTCTGTTCCAACGTGAGCTCCACATGTGACCGTAAATATCAGAGGTTTCTCATGACACACCGTATCTGTAAACAAGGAAGTGCCTGTATCGTAGCAGGCAGAAGACTTTTCTTCACGTCCACACGTGGAGATTACTTAGCAAGAGACCTACACAGTGAATACGAAAGTCTCGTACATCGGTATCAACATTATATACTTGTTCTGGTGCCTCGTCTTTAGATTAACATAGTGAGTCAGTTATGTTTTTACCAGGAAACGTGAAGCAACTTTTATTCTTTTATTGGGCATGGCACGCAATGGTTTCGTAAACTTGGATCTGAAGATGGCTATTTAATGAAGTCGAAACTAGTTATCAATAAAAATTTATGCCGGCAATCTTGACTAATAAATGATGATTCTGAATCCACAACTTAAAAGGAAGTTTGTGATCAAAAACTGCTTTAGTTTATACGAAATCTTAAACAGCGAATCGCTGCAGTGTTCAAGGACATCATCTCTCTGATCAAGCGCTGTGATATTTTAGGTGTATTTATCGTACTATGATTTGGATCACTAAATCAGGTTGCCGTGAATATGGACCATGATGATTATTTCAATATTCTCGCTGTCCAAGTGTCGTCTTCTTCGAAGACGCGAGTGATCACAGCACCCTCATCACGAAGATGCAGGAGAGAGGGCAGGAGTCGTGTACAGAGGGCTGCGCGTGTACGGTTCTGGATGAGGAACACTTAGGAATCCCACCATACCTCTCCGGCCCGCTGAATCATCGGTCCCAGTCCCATAGAGTACAGCATTTCTGGGACTATTCGGAACAGGAGGTGAAACTTACTAATCAACATCCCCGCAATTTGTTAACATTAAGTGATCTAATCATCGATGACCAGCTTCTGCTTGATACGGCATACATAGGTACACGCACATTCACACATAAGTACATACATATATCCAGCGGTCAGGAGCCCTGTAGACCACGCACTGTTTCCACAAACTGCCTCCTTTCCTTTCTGCTTTGTGATCCGTTCCTGCAGGTGTCTCCAGCCCCCGGGGCTGCCCGGTCCTTGGCCAGGTCGTCGAACCATCGCTGCCCTACAGAGCGTCTGCTGTTTGGTTTCCCCTGTCAAGTGCTTCTTCGCCTGTCTTTCTACTGACATAACGGCTACATGGCCCACCCGTTGGATTCTTTTGCTCTTCAACTACTGTAGGACTGTTGGCTGATCATCAAGAAGTAGACTTCCTCTTTTCTTCCTCCTCCTCTGCCATCCCATATCTAATATCGGTCCCCATATTTGCCTCATTATTCTCGAAGAAATTTATGGCCTCTCTTCCTCGACAAATCAAGGCCATTGAAAATACTAGAGGCATTGTTACACGATAGTAGCGTAACGTCTGCTGGTGGTAACTAATTTTTTGTGTTATTTGCTTATGTGACGTAGTATTGTGATCTTTATATTTACTGTATGTTACTGTGTCCTGGAGTTTTCTGATCCATTTCGTGCTATAATGCTGCGACTTTGATTTGTGTCCTGGTTCCCTTTAAAATGACAACGTACCAAAAGTTACCATTTGTGACTTACGGATAAATCTTTTGAATGAAATAACCACTGTATAGAAAACTGGTTTCATTTCATAACTGTACTAGCTGAATCCGGCCACACGTTCTGTGGCTCATTCTGTTTAGATGGAACAGGAAGAAAAGAGAAAGCACACGTTCCTAGTATGCGTAATGCTGGCATATTAGCAGCAGATGCTGGAGCTAGTTTCAGAAACTGGACAACACCTCGCTATTGCTAAATAAGTACGTGTGTTCGATAAGCATCGTATATTGTTCCACCCCATCTCTCTCCCCACCTCCTTCCCCCCGTCTTCTTTCCCATCTGCTACTCCTCCCCCTTTCTATGTCCATTTCCTCGCTCCCCCCCCCCCCCTTCTTTGTCCTCTTACCCCTCTCTCAGATCTTGAGCCTTGTTTATTCTTGTTATTGCAAACGAAACCTTGATTGGAAATTGAGGTTTTCTTTAATGGTTCAAATGGCTCTGAGGACTACGGGGCTTCACATCTGAGGTCATCAGTCCCCTAGGACTTAGAACTAGTTAAACCTAAGGACATCACACACATCCATGCCCGAGGCAGGATTCGAACCTGCGACCGTAGCAGTCGCGCGATTCTGGACTGAAGCGCCTAGAACCGCTCGGCAACCGCGGCCGGCGAGGTCGCTTAAAATGAGTGGGTAAATCGATTGGGATCAGTGGTATAAGGGTATGAGAGAGAACTCTCCACTTTCTAGACCTGAGCAGACACTAATTTCAATCTTAGTATTTGGCATACTGTGGTTTTAATCTGTGAATGGGCAGGATTAGAAAGTTTGATACGATGCAGACTGTGTAGTACTATTATAATCATAAACCGATAGGCCATAAATACAACACTGTCGTTTAAGAAACAATATATATTATGTTCGTCTGTGTGTTTATCAGCGTATCGTGTAAACATTTGATGTAAATCGGAAGTGAACTTTTCGAGATTTTTGGTAACGACTATTCACTTTAAATATTACATACATATTTATATATTATATAAGGCACTTCAGTAGGCATATAAAAACACGCACGTACGCGAATGAAACATGGTGTCAAAATTTCAAGTCAATCGACTCGTATTCTGCGAATACACGGCTGAATTTTTACATACAAAGATTGTCACGTCCGAAGTGTAAACTTATACCAGGAAAGAAATTTTCACAGCGATTTTCAGTTCAGTTACAAACATATGTATTGCAGTCGTACATATACGTTTTTGTACCGTTCCTAGCGGCGATAGGGTTCTCGTGTGGCGAGTAGCACGAGGCGTTAAGACACGGTTTCCATCTCGCAACAGGTCCGGGTCTACAAATAGACGACGCGGCCTGACGTGGCACGTGCCAGACAATGCCACCGGCCTAATCCCACAGTGCGCTGCACCGCTGCCAGGTTACACTCAAGGGCGAGGGCCACACCTCAGCTAAAAGTCGCTAATAACGACAGCCGCAGAGGCAGATATTAAACATCAGCTTACAAATGACACGAAATATGAGCCACAGACTAAATTACTCTTATTTTCGTCTATGATCACAAAATATTATTTGGTCCTTAAACTACCTGTTTCTGTCAGCGATGACAGTCTTTAGAGCCGCAGGAAAACTGGGACAATCAAATGCAATTAATGGACAGTCTACATCTTAAAACGATGAAATATGCGCTGTTCCGTACAACAAGCCGATGTACAGCAGCCGCAAAGCACGTTTCTGTTGTAAACTCGTTACATGTCGCCACTGTAGGCCTACACATATTCGTCAGTTATACAGCTGCACAAAATGCAAAAACGAAAAAGAAAAAAAATGAAGAAGTACAATAGGCAGAAACGATAGTGGGGTTATAAGTCACATAAGCCATTACAGTAGTAAAACGAAATCAATTAGAACGCTAATAAAATTAAATTTTAAATTATTGAAAAGTAAATGGCTAAGAGACACTCTTGCGATTTTTTCGATAAAACTAACAACATACCCATTACCCTTGGGAATGTTATTGTATTTTTTATCCAAAATCATCTAAAGAATATGAGAAATCCGTAATGTCACTTAACCATTTCCTTTCTATTAATTTAAAAATTTAACTTTATTCGTCTTTATAATTAATTACATTTTATTACCGTAACAACTTATTCAATTTACAGTATAGGCCCACTACGGTCTTCGCCGGTTGTACTTCTTCATTTTATTCCACTTGTACAACAGAATAATTGTAGACTATGTCTACGTTTGTAACAGCAGCATCTAACGACCATACGGCACAAACATATCTAACGGCCTACTTTACACCATGGTTTAAATATGTGCGACAATGGTAAGCCGGCCTTGTGTGTAATTTTTAACAGTACCACTGCGGCTTTATTGTATTAGGCGGTGTTTTAAAACAGGTATGCCTTGTCGTATCCCACTAGTTTGTTTTTCTTCAAATTTATCAAAGTAATACTTCTCATTATGGCATATGTTGTTTTAAGATCTAGATTGTCAACTAGTTGCATTTGGTTTTTCCCATTTTTGCTACAGTTCTGAAGATGTTTTTTGCTGACCGAATCTGATAGTGTTAAGAGGAAAAAACTTTATGATCACCGACGGAAAAAAGAAATTTTCGATTTTCGTACACTTGCTGGTGGGGACGTGGAGGTCATAAACCACTTTAAAAGAGCTTTTAACCAAAGGCATTTAGATGTCTATACCAAAATTTCTCAGATTTTGGAAAATGAAGTGGCAAGTAAACTTTAAGAGTCTCCGTAACGCCATGGTATTCTGGTTAATTACAAGGAATTCTTGGCACCGAACACTTTTCAGTTGCTTCACTAAGACTAGGCCATAAAGGTGAGCTTCCAGCATGACAGCCAAGAAAAGGCGCACTTCGCTGGTCGACCGTATCTGTTGACGAGACAGTTCGTGTGTCTACGAGTAGAGCCGTCAAACAAGAGGATATTGAGTAAGGAAGGACATAAAGGGGAAGGTCCATAACTGAGGAAGATATAGCAGAATGTCTGACTCTCGAAAGAGGCTATTTTCCCTATACGTACTCTGCGACCCTGTGTCCATAATCGCAGTTGTAAATTACGACGTTGTCGAAGTTGCTACAGTTTGTCGCTATTATAGCTCTTAAATCAATTGTATGGCTGGGGGACTTCGTGAATTTTTGGAGAAATGCTTTTTAAATGGCACATTTCACTCAAAATCTATTTCTTCGAATTCAGAAACCTCCAAGTGTCAGACAGTCATATCGGTACCAAACGTTGTACGTCGATAGAATATCAACTAACGCACAGATATAGTTTGTGCTATGCTCTGTTGTCCAGGAGAACGTGCGCAAAGGGGAAGTAATGGGTAGCACCTTATCTACGGAGCACAGAAGAAGCATAACTGTGGGCACCTGCCGAGTAGAGTTCCCGTGGGAAAGTCGATAGATCGTTAGTTTGCTGTACGGTAAGTCCCGGGTTCGGGCCCCGATCATGCCAGTTTTCGTTCTATAGTACGTGTGAAAATGTTATATGAGACATCACGCTCCTGACTCGTAAAATGACTGCTCGGAGTTTATAACAATGTGCTATTGGCAGTTAGCTTTCGCCTCGTTCATATGAAAGTGACAAACCCACTACATTTTTAGTTTCACAGAATAAACAAAATGGTTCAAATGGCTCTGAGCACTATGCGACTTAACTTCTGAGGTCATCAGTCGCCTAGAACTTAGAACTAATTAAACCTAACTAACCTAAGAACATCACACACATCCATGCCCGAGGCAGGATTCGAACCTGCGACCGTAGCAGTCCCGCGGGGTCCGAACTGAGCGCCTAGAACCGCTAGACCACCGCGGCCGGCACAGAATAAACAGACAGGAGGAACAGAAGAATAAGGAAAGAATTAATAGTAATCAACAGGGTGGATGCGGAGATACGGGACAGATCGCCGGCCGCGGTGGCCGTACGGTTCTGGCGCTGCAGTCCGGAACCGCGGGACTGCTACGGTCGCAGGTTCGAATCCTGCCTCGGGCATGGGTGTGTGTGATGTCCTTAGGTTAGTTAGGTTTAAGTAGTTCTAAGTTCTAGGGGACTTATGACCTAAGATGTTGAGTCCCATAGTGCTCAGAGCCATTTGAACCATACGGGACTGATCAAACGGCCTTGGTGTATTAAAGTAATCTGCTTCACACACTTATTTGTACACAACGCAACCATTGTTCCTGAGTGAACGATACAGTGCGTGTGTGATGACATTTTTACAGATTCCTTAACGTTATGTTCGTATTATTCTTGTTAAGTTGTTTATTGTTAGTGTGATCATTTCATTATGTTATTATTATTATTATTATTGTTGTTGTTGTTGTTGTTGCTGTTATAGCAGCTACTCCTTTCGCATGTGTAATGCAATAGTTTCTTTATTTTTTTGCTCCAATTGTTTACACATATTCTGTCAAACTACAAATGTACTCTATAGGTTCCATTCTTTCAAATAGATAAAGCGAAAGCGGATTGTCAATAGAATCTTACTATAAACTCCGAAAAGGCATTTATATGTCAGGAACATGTTTCCCATTTAACAGTTCCACACATACTACAGTAGAAAAACTGGTGTGACCAGACTTCGAAACCGAGACTCTTCGTACAACAAACTAGTACTCTACCGATTTTCCCACGTAAGCTCCACGCGACAGATGCTCATAGTTACGCTATTCCTGTTTCCGGAATTGAGTCTTAGCTATTACTTACCGTTTACGCAAATTCTCCTCGACGACAACACGTAGCACAAACTATATTGGAGTTTTGGTCGAACATCTGTCGATGTACAACGTTTGGTACAGAGTTGACTGACTAACATCTGGCGGTTTGGGTGTAAGTTACGCTAGAGTGATATACTAACCAATGATGTAAGCAAATTGTTATTATTGTCATACAAATGAAGCGAGAACTGAGAACCATAATGGTAGAATGTTCACATCATAAGCCATCACATAAAGCTCCAAATGTTCATGGTGTCCATCCAGAATTTCTTCTGCGACGTGGCAAATATACTAAACAATATCTTCAGTACCCCTCCAGCGGAATCCGCGATGGAGGCAAGTGAGGTGGCATGGACGACGCAGCGGAATAGTATGGAAACCTGGAACGGAGGGAGCACGTGATGCGTAATATAGGAAGGCTCGCTAACGGAGGCGTTCATCTACAGGCGGCGGTAAACCAGGTGGACGAGTACTTACTCTGAGTTCAACCACCGCGGACTTCGCCTTGCGCATCGTGCCGAGAGTTCTACATCTACATCTTCTTCTGCATCTGCATCTACGTCTACATGCCCATACTCCGAAACCGTCCTACGGTCCGTGGCGGTCGTTTACCCTGTACCACTAAGAACCATTTCCTGTCCTGTTTCACTAGTTCCGCAGATAGAGAGAGGGAAAAACGACTATCTACTGTCTATATGCTTCCGTAGGACCTCTAATTTCTTTTACACACTGGCCATTAAAATTGCTACACCACGAAGATGACGTGCTACAGACGCGAAATTTAACCGACAGGAAGAAGATGCTGTGATATGCAAATGATTAGCTTTTCAGAGTATTCACACAAGGTTGGCGCCGGTGGCGACACCTACAACGTGCTGACATGAGGAAAGTTTCCAACCGATTTCTCATACATAAACAGCGGTTGACCGGCGTTGCCTGGTGAAACGTTGTTGTGATGCCTCGTGTAAGGAGGAGAAATGCGTACCATCACGTTTCCGACTTTGATAAAGATCGGATTGTAGCCTATTGTGATTGCGATTTATCGTATCGCGACATTTCTGCTCGCGTTGGTCGAGATCCAATGACTGTTAGCAGAATATGGAATCGGTGGGTTCAGGATGGTAATACGGAACGACGTGCTGGATCCCAACGGCCTCGTATCACTAGCAGTCGAGATGACAGGTTGGTTGGTTGGTTGTTTTGGGGAATGAGACCAGACAGCGAGGTCATCGGTCTCATCGGATTAGGGAAGGACGGGGAAGGAAGTCGGCCGTGCCCTTTGAAAGGAACCATCCCAGCATTTGCCTGGAGCGATTTAGGGAAATCACGGAAAACCTAAATCAGGATGGCCGGACGCGGGATTGAACCGTCGTCCTCCCGAATGCGAGTCCAGTGTCTAACCACTGCGCCACCTCGCTCGGTCGAGATGACAGGCATCTTATCCGCATGGTTGTAACGGATCGTGCAGCCACGTCTCGATCCCTGAGTCAACAGATGGGGACATTTGGAAGACAACAACCATCTGCACGAACAGTTCGACTACATTTGCAGCAGCATGGTCTATCAGCTCGGAGACTACGGCTGCGGTTACCCTTGACGCTGCGTCACAGACAGGAGCGCCTGCGATGGTGTACTCAACGACGGACCTGGGTGCACGAATGGCAAAACGTCATTTTTTCGGATGAATCCAGGTTCTGTTTACAGCATCATGATGGTCGCATCCGTGTTTGGCGACATCGCGGTGAACGCACATTGGAAGCGTGTATTCGTCATCGCCATACTGGCGTATCATCCGGCGTCATGGTATGGGGTGCCATTGGTTATGCGTCTCGGTCACCTCTTGTTCGCATTGACGGCACTTTGACAGTGGACGTTACATTTCAGATGTGTTACGACCCGTGGCTCTACCCTTCATTCGATCCCTGCGAAACCCCCATATTTCAGCAGCATAACGCACGACCGCATGTTGAAGGTCCTGTACGGGCCTTTCTAGATACAGAAAATGTTCGACTGCTGCCCTGGCCTGCACATTCTCCAGATCTCTCACGAATTGAAAACGTCTGGTCAATGGTGGCCGAGCAACTGGCTCGTCACAATACGCCAGTCACTACTCATGATGAACAGTAGTATCGTGTTGAAGCTGCATGGACAGCTGTACCTGTACACGCCATCCAACCTCTGTTTGACTCAATGCCCCGGCGTATCAAGATCGTTATTACGGCCAGAGGTGGTTGTTCTGGGTTCTGATTTCTCAGGATCTACACACCGAAATTGCTTGAAAATATAATCACATGTCAGTTCTAGTATAATATATTCGTCCAATGAATACCCGTTTATCATCTGCATTTCTTCTTAGTGTAGCAATTTTAATGGCCAGTAGTGTAGTTCCGCAGACAAAGCTAGGGAAAAACGACTGTCTACTGTCTATATGGCTCGGTATGACCCCTAATTTCTCGTAACCTATCTTCGTGTCCTTATGCGAAATGCATGTTGGCGGCGTGGGTCGTTTTGCAGACTGCTTCAAATGTCAGTCCACTCAATTTTCTCAATAATACTCCTCGAAAAGGTCGTCGCCCTCTCTCCAGAGATTGCCATTTGAGTTGCCAAAACATCTCTGCAACACTTATGTGTTGATCGAACGTATGGGTTACAAATCTAGCAGCCCGCCTCTAAACCGGTTAGATGTCTTCCTTTAATACGAAGTGGTGGAGATCCCAAACACTGGAGCAGTACTCAAGAATAGGTCGCGCTAGCGTCCTGTATGCGGTTTTCCTTTATACTTGAACCACACTTTCCTAAAACTCTTCCAATAAACCAAAGTCGGCCAGTCGCCTTTCCTACCACAATCTCCGCGGGCTCGTTCCATTTCATATCGTCTTGCAACGTTACGTTATTTAAACACCGTGACGTGTGCTATATCCGAATACCATGGGTTTGTTTTTCCTACCCATTCGCATTGATTTAAATTTTTATACATTTAGAGCCAACTTACATTCATCAAACCAACTAGAAATTTCGTCTAGATCACCTTGTATTCTCCCGTAGTCGCTCAGCTTCGCCACCTGAGCACGATCAGCAAACAACAGAAGATTGCTGCCTGCTCTGCCCACCAGATCATTTACGTATGTACAAAATAATAGCAGTCCTACCACACTTCCCTGGGGCAATTTTGACGATAGCCTTGTCTCGAATGAACACTCGCTATCGAGGTCAACATAATTGGTTTTATTACTTAAGAAGTCTTCGAGCCATTCTTATGTCTGGGAACCTATTCCGTATGCTCGTACCTTCGTGAAGAGTCTGCAGTGGGGGTACCGTGCCAAATGCTTTCCGGGAATCTAGGAATATGGAATCTGCCTGTTGCCCTCAATCCATAGTTAGCAGTGTATCATTTGAGAAAAGGGAACGCAGAGTTTCATACGAGCGATGCTTTCTAAAGCCGTGCTTAATAGTAGACATAAGCTTTTCGGTGTCATCGACATTTATTATATTCGAACTGAGAATATGTTCAAGGATTCTTCAGAAAACCGAAGTTAGGGATATTGATCTGTAATTTCTCGGGTCCGATGTTTTACCCTTCTTATATTCAGTAGTCACCTGCATTTTTTCTCTAGTCGCTTAGGACTTTGAACTCGGCCAGAGGTTTGCGATAAATGCAAGGTAAGTAAGGAGCCAATGCGTACTCTTTGTAAAACTATATTTGGGTTCCATCCGGACCTGGGGACTCATTTACTTTCATCTCTTTCAGTTCTTTCTCTTCGCCAGGAATGCTTATTTCTACGCCCTCCTTACGGTAATGTGAGTTGTCGTCGAATGCTCAGGAGACATCCGTCCACGCCAGCCGCGTACTGCGTTTATCCCCGTCCAGGTGTCTACTAGGTTCCAGACTTTCCGCTTCCCGTAGATTGACTCACACGGCGAGTTTTCATTTTCTCTCATAGCGTTCTGTCCTCCGGTTATTGTTGAGCCACCGCCGGCCAATGAAGTACCTGCGCATACCGTGTAATGTAGCGGCGTTCTCACGCCTGCGGCGATATTAAACCATCCATTCCACGACCAATGAAACAGACGAAGATCATTGGTATCTTGAAACCAAGTAAACCCAACAGGTCTCAAAGTTATCTTCCTGCTGGCCTTCTGAGTACAGTGTACAAATTACTTCAGATGCTGGTGCAGAACAGAATACGATAGAGATACCTGGAAAGATTCCTGCTGAGCAGGCTGGATTCCGGCCAAACCGTAGCTGTCTGGATCAACTACTTTCTCTGACAACTTGCATAGAAGATGGCTTCGAGAAACAACAAATGACCTCTTCTGTATTTACTGATCTACCAGCGGCTGATGCATACCTTGTGGAGGCGGGGTGTTGTCTGTCAGGTGCTGCGCGTAATACCCTGCAGAACAATAGCACAACTTCTTAACAACAAATACACTGACAGTCATTTCCAGTTAAATATGGGCAATACCACTAGTTGCCAGGAGACGCTCAATGGTGGCGTACCTCAAGGCTCAGTCCCAGATCTGTTACTGCAACCACTCAAACTATGGAGCTTGATTATGCTGATGACTGGATGATAGCAACACAGTACAAGCGAATCGAGTTCACTGATACACACTGGCGGGAAAAAAATCGCAACACCAATAAGAAATTGTTCAAATGGTTCTGACCACTATGGAACTTAACTGCTGTGGTCATCAGTCCCCTAGAACTTAGAACTACTTAAACCTAACTAACCTAAGGACGTCACACACATTCATGCCCGAGGCAGGATTCGAACCTGCGACCGCAGCGGTCGCTCGGTTCCGGACTGTAGCGCCTTGAACCGCTCGGCCACTCCGGCCGACTTGTGGGACATAAACGACAGTTGGTGGGCAATATTTTACATCTGAAAGATGATGTCAGTCAGATTTCGCGCCAGTCGCATGAGAGTAGCGCTAGTGGCGCCACTATGAGCACGCAAGTCAAGCATGCCTTAAATACACGCTGTAACGGTCGTTAGCGTCAGTTACCTTTGAGATTGGACGTGGTCAGTTGATGTTAATCAGGAAAACTTTTAAGGCGTCAAAGACTCACCTGACTGTGTTCCAACGAGGTGGTGTAATAGGGTTACGACAAGCTGAATGTCCGTTCTGCAAAACTTGGCAGAAGAGTACATGATTGCTGCCAGGAGTTATCACGAGAATGTACGGTCGAGAGATGACCAGGCTTCGGACGGTCACGTGACATTACCGAGAGGGAAGACCATCATGTTCGGCTACAGCTCTGGCGCTTCGTACTGCATCTACTGCTGCAGTCTGAGAAGAAGTTTGCACCACAGTGACACAACGAACTGTTACAGCTCCGAGTCAGGCAACCCTGTAGCATGCATTCCACTGAGCCTACACCACCGCCGTTTGCGACTTCAGTGGTGTCAATCGGGAGCTCATTAGAGGGCAGGTTGGTGATTTGGTCTGTTGTGCTGCCATTCATGACCAGCATTCCAGGGGGTGTTTTCCAACACGATAACGCTCGCCCACGTAGAGCCTACCGCTGTTGTAACCCAACATGCTCTAGAGACTATAGATATGCTACGTTGGCCTGGTCAATCACCAGATCTGTCTTCAGTCGATGTTGTATGAGACATCATCGGGGACGACAACTCCAGCGTCCTCCAGTACCAGCATTAACCGTTCCTGTATTGACCGACCAAATGCAACAAGCATGGAACTCCATCCCACAAACATATGTCTGACAAAAGTGGAATACAACACAGGCACGTTTGCATGCTTGCATTCAACAGTCTGGCAGCTACACCGGTTATTGATGCATCAGCGATCTTCATCTGGAATGGCTTATCCCGCGCCTACATTAATTTGGAAACTTGCAGTGTTAATCACTTAAATATGCTACCTACGCAAATTTATTCCCGAAATTTCATTGCTCTACATTAATTATTTTCTGGTATTTTTTCCGTCAGTGTATGAATAAAAGACCTAAGTATAATAGGACAATATTTTCGTGAATAGGGAAATCAACCGAATTCCAACAAAACTGAATCCGTTTGCTTTGAACTCAGTAATATCCTAGCCGATAGTGAACCGGACGTTTTTTCAAGCATTAACGCTTGGAACATGGCAGATATCCATATACCTCGGGGTTACGTTCGACAGAACGCTGTTATTTAAACAGCAACTAGCGAAGACTGCAGCTAAATTGAGGTAAAAAAATAATGTTCTGCAAAAATCATGTCGCCTTAGCCTTATCTACTCAGCGGGAGAATATTCCGACCCTCTCCGGATAAACACTAGCTACACGAAGGTGGTACATACGCAACTAAATCAAACAATGCAGATTGTTACCGGCAACAAACAAGTCCACTTTAGGATTCTGTCTACGTGCCGTGAGCCGCATTCCACCACCTAACCAGAGAAGAAAGAATATCCTTCTTAGATAATATAAGGAAATCTGAAATCATTACATACCTGATATCCGAATCAACAGATTCCGTTCCACACATCCCCTACTCCGAACAGCTAGCGACCCGATGAAATACAAGTTGAGCCTCCACGAAACTTGGACAACAGAATGACAGAATAATACTCCACCAGAGTTCCATATTTTTCTAAGCCAACACCAGAGCAAGAGAGCCTGATCTGCTCCTCCTCCCCCCCCCCTTTCCCTCCATCCACGGGGATGCGGAGTACACTCAATAGGATGCGGACTAACCATGGAAGATGCGGGGACCATCTATCCTGATGGGGAAGGACTACCACTGTAAAGTCCAGCTGCAACTTCTCATGGCACACTGTCAGACATTATCGAAGAGTACACTCAAAATTTTCAGCAGCAGATGTGATAAATTATATAAACATACGTCTGTACATTTGTATATTATATACATGTTTTATTTGTATTTCTAAAGTGATGTGTAACTCCCATACGATTAATAGTAACATTGTCACACTAAAACATTTTACATATTTTACTGTTACCACTTCTGAATTCTACATATCTGTAGTACTTCAAAATTGTAGTTGATGGAACGTAATACACTCCTGGAAATTGAAATAAGAACACCGTGAATTCATTGTCCCAGGAAGGGGAAACTTTATTGACACATTCCTGGGGTCAGATACATCACATGATCACACTGACAGAACCACAGGCACATAGACACAGGCAACAGAGCATGCACAATGTCGGCACTAGTACAGTGTATATCCACCTTTCGCAGCAATGCAGGCTGCTATTCTCCCATGGAGACGATCGTAAACATGCTCAATGGGGGACAGATCCGGAGATCTTGCTGGCCAGGGTAGTTGACTTACACCTTCTAGAGCACGTTGGTTGGCACGGGATACATGCGGACGTGCATTGTCCTGTTGGAACAGCAAGTTCCCTTGCCGGTCTAGGAATGGTAGAACGATGGGTTCGATGACGGTTTGGATGTACCGTGCACTATTCAGTGTCCCCTCGACGGTCACCAGTGGTGTACGGCCAGTGTAGGAGATCGCTCCCCACACCATGATGCCGGGTGTTGGCCCTGTGTGCCTCGGTCGTATGCAGTCCTGATTGTGGCGCTCACCTGCACGGCGCCAAACACGCATGCGACCATCATTGGCACCAAGGCAGAAGCGACTCTCATCGCTGAAGACGACACGTCTCCATTCGTCCCTCCGTTCACGCCTGTCGCGACACCACTGGAGGCGGGCTGCACGATGTTGGGGCGTGAGCGGAAGACGGCCTAACGGTGTGCGGGACCGTAGCCCAGCTTCATGGAGACGGTTGCGAATGGTCCTCGCCGATACCCCAGGAGCAACAGTGTCTCTAATTTGCTGGGAAGTGGCGGTGCGGTCCCCTACGGCACTGCGTAGGATCCTACGGTCTTGGCGTGCATCCGTGCGTCACTGCGGTCCGGTCCCAGGTCGACGGGCACGTGCACCTTCCGCCGACCACTGGCGACAACATCGATGTACTGTGGAGACCTCACGCCCCACGTGTTGAGCAATTCGGCGGTACGTCCACCCGGCCTCCCGCATGCCCACTATACGCCCTCGCTCAAAGTCCGTCAACTGCACATACGGTTCACGTCCACGCTGTCGCGGCATGCTACCAGTGTTAAAGACTGCGATGGAGCTCCGTAAGCCACGGCAAACTGGCTGACACTGACGGCGGCGGTGCACAAATGCTGCGCAGCTAGCGCCATTGGACGGCCAACACCGCGGTTCCTGGTGTGTCCGCTGTGCCGTGCGTGTGATCATTGCTTGTACAGCCCTCTCGCAGTGTCCGGAGCAAGTATGGTGGGTCTGACACACCGGTGTCAATGTGTTCTTTTTTCCATTTCCAGGAGTGTATTTTGCACTGGGTATTCTTAGACGCTGCTCCATTTGCTGCACAGAAGCTCACAGCGACTGATAACATTTCCTCATTCCTTTTGCAACCAGTTGTATTTAGACACGGCTGATGAACATGGAGTGTCAGTAAATCCTTATACGATATCATTGACGTCACATGTCGTATTTTTAGGAACTGTTTTAGTGTATCCTGCGTATTAGTTAAACTCGATATCGTGAGATTTAGATCTACATGATTACCCTGCAGTTTATACTTAAGTGTTCGAGAGAAGTTTTATGGAAACCCTTTCAGACTATCTCTCGACCGTTCCTGTCTCGAATAGCACTTTGAAAACACGTACACCTAAATCTTCCCGTATGAGCTATTATGTCTCTTGTTTTACTACGATGGTCGTTTCCCTCTTTGTAAGTGGAAGTCAACATAATAATTTCGCATTCGGACCTGAAAGTTAGTGTTTGAAGTTTCGTGAAATGTCTCTCGGCAACTAAAAATGTCTTTGTTTTAATGACTGCCACTCCAGCTTGGGTATCATATCCACGACAACACTGTCTTCACTACCAATAAATCGCAGTCTCTTGTTCTCCTTTGCCAAAACATTTTGCTTGTGGTGGTTCCAGTTTAAGTTGTTTGTAACCATAATCTTCAGGTATTTAGTTGAATCGGAAACCTTTAAATTTGTGAAATTTGTGCTGTAACCCTTCTTATTCTTTAGGATCATTTGCAAGTTTTCACACAGTGCAGGTATCTTGTCTAAAAACTTTTTCAATTCTTTTTGATCTTCTGAAAACAGTCTAAAAATCTGTTCAAATTGTCTCCTAAATTGTTTCTATAGATTAAGAACAGCATAGAGCCCTTAACACTTCCTTAGGTCACCTCACATATATCTTAAATTTCACTAGACGACTTCCTGTCAATTAGTACGAACTGTGACCTTCCTGGTAAGAGATCGCGAATCCAAACAAACAACCGAAACTATACTCCATTGGCACGCACTTAGACGCTGCAGAAATCTTCTGGAAATAGAGAAATACGGGACCAACACGAGATCACTCGTGATAGCAGTCATTAATTCTTGTGAATCAAGAGTTACTTGTGTTTCACAGAAAGATATTTTTAGAATTCTTGTTGGCTATGAGTCAACAGATGGACTTGTTCGAGGTATTTCATAATGCTAGAACAAAATGAATGTTAGGAAATCTTACTACAAATCGATGCCAATTATTTAGGTCTATAATTCAGTAGATTATATCTATTTTCTCTCTTGAGTATTACAGTGATCTGTGCAACTTTCCAGTCTTTAGTTACGGCTCCTCTGTCGAGCGAGCGATTGTGTGTATGTTTTAAAAAATCTCACTGTCACCTTACAGCATTACAGACACTTGTTTCGAAGAGGTGGTTCCCTGATGTCAAACACTGATTAGTAATTTGCCCGTTCTGTTCACGTGTTTATCTACTGGCTGATTCCTGTGTCGCCGTGCGCTTCAGATTAAGGCTGGCAGTATATCAGCAAGTTCAGAGATCATCGCTCGCCTTTGCAGATATGATATCTCTACGCTGGCCGACGGAAATAGCGCTCTGGATTGGGGCCAGTGTTGCGGGCATTTTGTGTCGAAGAGGACAAAGCAACGTAATTGGGGACAAGCTGTTTGATACGCGACACGTGGAGCAGTAAGTCCCCATTCTCGATAGTGAGGCACCCAGTATTGGGTCACATACGACGTTATGGGAGCTCTTGGCATTAAAAAAAAATTGTCAAGAAATGCTGGAAGGCTTAGAGCCGATTTGAGCTTGGTACAAAAAGTGGCAGCTGGCTGCCGACGTAAATGTGATGCAATGCCCGTAATCAGAAAGATCTGATGTCGCTGGCTACACGCTATGGGATGAGTCATAGCCGTCAAGTATCTTGGAGTGCCTTCTCGGCACAACATCAGGTGGAACGACCACATAAACCTGACCACTAGAAGAAATGGTAAAATTTAATTCATTCTCTTTGATAGCCGCTTGCAAAACACGAGTTAGTACAATGCTATTGTCTTTCCCAAGCTGTCTTAACAGAAGATACGCAGGATATCTCTCCAAACAGTAGTCAGTCGCATTTTCTCTGTTTATTCGACGAATACTTGCAGTTTCGTTTTTGCAATGTGTAACTGGCGTCTGGCTGGGCAAATGGTGCTCATCATATTAGGTTGGTGCATAGATTCGCAGCGTTTTTGTTTTGTTTGTTGGTTTGGTATTCCGGTCGCTACGGCTTTGCTTATACACTGTCAGTTTTTATTTGTAGTTCGCTGTTGATTTGAGTTTATATTGTCATTTTGTCATTTGGAGATAGTGTGTGGCACTGTGGCTGCTAGGAAATGGTGTGCCATGTGGATAAATCGGAACATTTTTTATGTATTCTCCTGTTTTGAGTTCAATAGAGTGATGACAGCAGCGGAGGTGGCCAGAAACATTTGCGCCATCTGTGGTGATAATGCCATTGGACCGAACACAACAAGAAAATGGTTTTACAGCTGCAAGGAGGATCGTTTTGATTGCAGTGGCTCTTCACGTGTGCTGGATGTTCGTCGTTCTGCCGGTTTGAATTTGCCGGGCGACGAACTTGGGTAGCGCTGACCTGCAACTAGCTTCTACATTTTCGGTGGAGCGCCCTCTATGAGAAGCGCGGAGTGCTTGGGCCACACAAACAACAGCAGTTAGCTCTGGGTATTACTCATCGTTAGGCCTACATCTGTTGTTTGTGAGCCGCCGATGTAGTGTACTGTAGTATGGCGTCGTAGCACGGAATGCTAAACGTTTTCCTTTTGGGAACACACCGCTGGCCGGCAATAGAGAGTTGCGGATTCCACCTAGTTCTTGGAACTATCCATCTAAGGGAATCGCTTCGTTATGTCTGTGGTACGATTAATGCAAAATGCGATTGATAATGGAAACAAGA
This sequence comes from Schistocerca cancellata, assembly GCF_023864275.1. Classification (NCBI taxonomy): domain Eukaryota; kingdom Metazoa; phylum Arthropoda; class Insecta; order Orthoptera; family Acrididae; genus Schistocerca; species Schistocerca cancellata. The sequence goes on along the minus strand of NC_064633.1, from coordinate 215,826,797 downwards.
CTCATGAGAAATCAAGAACGTTCATAGGATTTGTCGACCTGGGAAAAGCATTCGAAAGTGTAAAAAGGTGCAAGATGTTCAAAATTCTGAGGAAAGTAGGGGTTCGTTATAGGAGGAGACGGGTAATCTACAACATGTAAAAGAGCCAAGAGGGAATAATAAGGGTGAAAGACCAAGAACGAAGTGCTCGGTATTTAAAAGCGTAAAGCACAGGGATGTAGTCTTTTGCCCCTACTGTTCATTCTATACATTGAAGAAGCAATGATAGAAATAAAAGAAAGGTTCAGGACTGGAATTAAAAATCAAGGTGAAAGGATATCAATGATAAGATTCGCTGATGACGTGAAGAAGAGTTACAGGGTCTGCTGCATGGAATGAAAAGTCTAATAAGTACAGGATATGGATTGAGAGTAAATCGAAGAAAGAATAAAGTAATGAGGAGTAACAGAAATGAGAACAGCGAGAAATTTAACATCAGCATTGGAGATCAGGAGGTAGATGAATTCTGCTACCTATTTAGCAAAATAACCGATGACGGACAGAGCAAGGAAGACATCAAAATCAGACTAGTACTTGTAAAAAGGGCATTCCTAGCTAACAAAAGTCTAATAGCATCAAATATACGCCTTAAATTGAGGAATAAATTTCAGAGAATGTTCGTTTGGAGCACAGCACGGTATATTTTATTCGGTAATACACGTCGTAACCTCAAGGCGTGTTCAGAAAGACGCAGTGTACCATTCACGTGAACTTGACGTAATGTAAACGTAGCAGAAAATTGACTTCCTCTCTCCAGTAACGGCACACTATGCAGGTGCCAGGGTGATGCTGGGCGTCCCCTTGCTGGCGTTGACAGTTAAAAACTTGAAAGACAGGGAAGCTGAAGATTGGTTTCAACACTGCATGTACGGCACTACGCATGCTCCTGTTGAGGGTACCAGACGCTTGCCATATTCCGGCCTTACACTAACGTACCCTGGTAAATACTGGAATCTCTCATGGACAAACAACACTTCGTGCAAGGCGTTTTCAGCACCTTATTGGACGAACTTACAGATTCCATTAACGCAATTTGAAATAACAGTCAAATATTTAAGCTAATATTTTATTCGGGTTCACCAGTACAATAGAAAAATATGAAGTTCACAATTGCGGTGCATCTATGACCTAGGAAATCAATATTAAGGAACGATCATTCGAACCAGGAAAGTCTAGTAAACATGTGCTCTAAAATGTATACCGTAAGGGTAGTAAGCACTTCTTCTTCTTCTTCGCTACCTTGATACAAACTTCTTCCAC